>NC_056732.1:668981326-669270873 GCF_019279795.1 Protopterus annectens
AGACAACTATGTCCTTTTTGTTCCCTACTGAAAGGGCATTGCAGGACCTCAAACCTGACTCTGGTGGAAGTAAAGATCTTACTATATTGCTCACTCTTCGGCATCTTCTCCTTACCAGAGGGTTCCGAGCAATGCTGACCCATCAAAGGGGGCATCCATAAAGAATGCTTTAAAGTTGTTCTCAAAGCCACATAATCACAGCCATGCATGCCATCAAATGGCTACACATGTGACAGCCACGCTGGTTGCTCCATCAGCTGTATTGTGTATTACACAAATGGAGAGGTTTGCAATAGTTGACACAGTCATCAGGGTGGCTTGTATTTGCTTCTGGGACTCTACCATCACTGGTTTCTTTAGAGTAGATAAGGCTTGTTGAGCGAGATCTCCCTGGAATCTGTTCATTTGAGTGGTGTAGTTCAGTGCACGGACAGCAAATGTGCCAGAAGTTTACACCTGCTTCCTGAATCTATCCGTCATTCATGACTCTTTATTAGGAGGATGGATAGAAATAGAGTCCTCAGGCAACTCTCATTTAGTGGCTATCACCACAATAATGGATTCCACAGCTGATGTCTCTGACCAAAATGGTTTATCTTTTGGAGGGAGAAAAAACTTGTCTGGCTTCCTGGTTCTTGCCACAAGCTCCTGACTGCCAAATCAATCAGCTTCAGCTGGGGGACCGCCCATGATGCAGATTGCTTCATTCCATACACCACAAATGATACCTCCTCATCCTTGAAGGAGGTGGTCTGCTGGCAAGGACCCCTTCTGGCTCATCAATTCCACAATATCAGCAAAAGAGGTATCCTTTGGGAGGGACTATGAAGAACCCTTTCTATCCTCTAAGTCAGTGCGGACATTGGTGACTCTGAGGGGAAGTCAACGCTGTTACACACCCTCTGTTTTGGAAGTTCAGTGGATGAGTCTCCCAAAATTTCTGAGGGCTGCCTTTGTTCCTGGGCACATAATTTGAAGTCCATGGAAAGAATTTGACATGTGAATGCCACAGCAGGAAAAGCAAACACTGCAAAAGGGCCAACAGGAGGCACTGAGACCAGTGGAACCTGTGAGTTCACTCTTTTGTGAGAAAAAAAATGATCCTCCCCAACACCTGAAAGGCCATGCTGATCTCCAATGGACTCAAAGAACACACTCCTGCAAACAGCTTCATCTCTTCCCTAAAAGGGAAAGAAGAAACCTGCAGAGGGAATCCTGAAGCTGAGATGGAAGCCAGCCCTGATTACAGGATGGAAACAGAGATGTTAAAGGCAGACATCTCCAGCACTACCAATGGCACCAAAGGTCTCAGCACCTTCCGTGGCTTGGAACTGACCTGACCCACAGGATCTGAGACTCAGAGCCAATCAAGCCGGAGTCTAATGAGTCTGATCCAAGGAGCCTTGAGCCAAAGAAGTGTGGTACATCAGTTTTTGGGGTACAGAGTTTTTAAAATACAATTGTTCCAAAAAAAAACAGAGCTGAGAGTTGGACCAGTGAGGAAGCCTGGATAGGGATAAGCTGGAAAGATCCAACCACCTTTGGCGCTGAATGGGAATGGAATGACCCCTTATCAATCTGGGTCTTCAAAAATTTCTGCATAAGGCAATCCAAGTCCAGTTCAGGCATACTCATATAAGACCTGAAGGATTGTACAGACATGGCACAAGAAGGACTGAAAGGAAGACATTCTGATTTGTCACCCATCTGCTTCTTGGAAGAGATTTGGATGGTAGTACTAAAAGTAGAATTTCTGGGGATGGTGGAGGAATATAGGCTGGGGTAAATGCCCTATACTCCTGAAGTCCTGGAACTTTAGGAGTCTAGGTCAGAGCCAAAGATTCAGTTGACCTCTTTTTTGGATCTGAATCTCTAGTTTTCATCTATTTTTTCTGGACTTTTTTGGCATTTGAGGCTCTGGCTCTGGTGGAAGGATAATAAGTAGTTTGTTCCGCCAATTTACTAAAGCTCTGGGTCTAAAGAAAAACAAATCTCACAAAGAACAGACAGACATATGAGGGACTCTGAGGCAAACTACACAAACATCATAAAGACGTTGGGCAGGGCTCTTATGTCCACATTTAGATCACTTTTTAAAGCTTGTTTGTTTCCTCCATATTTATATTCAAGTTATAATACTGTAAGAAAGGCAAATCTGACACTAATACACATGCACAAAAAAGAACAGCAGCTGCAGCAAACACAAGTTAATTACTGAGTTTTAACATACTAACAACTAACTATAACTATAAGCAGTATAAGGGACTAAACCCAATAAAGAATTTAGCCTGCTAAACTAAACATTCTAACTATACACTACTTAGGGGAAGGAAGATGACGATGAACACTAAGGAGCTTATTCTTAAACTTTGACAGGAAAATTTAAAGACTGTAGTGAAAAAACAGCTAAGGTATAAAGATCCTAACGTTAATTAACTGAACACACCAAATTGCTAGGAGTGGAAATAGACAATAAACTAAAATTTGACATTCACATATCCATGACCATAAAAAAAGTCCACAAAAAACTAGGAGCATTATACAGAAATAAGCAACTTCTCACCAAAGCAGCAAAGATTTCAATAGCAATTTCCCACCTTATCTCCACCCTACTTTATGCCTCTCCAATATATACCAACCTAAGGCAATGCGATCTAAACAAGCTAGAGACCTGCTACACCAAAATCGCCAAATTTGCCACAGGGGCATCCTACTGTAGTCACCACTGTCTCTCACTTGCTGAACTGGGCTGGCGTGAACTTCCTCACCTCCTTCAATGGTATGAACTCTCACTCGCCCACAAACTAGTAAACCATCCACTAAATGTCCCATCCCTCCAGAATCTACTCCAACCCTATCGCACCACCAGACCACTAAGATCCAGCAACAAAAATCACTTGCAGATCACTAAAGCCAATAACTCTGCTGGTGAAGCACTATTCTCTTGCACCATAGCCAAATTATGGAACTCCCTCCCACCCACAAATACCTCCATACCATCATGCACCCACTTCAAAACTTTACTAAAAGCGCACCTAAAAACATGATGGCTATGCCCTTGCAACTCCCACTCTAATATCACCCATCCCATCCAACCACTACCTTTCTTTCCACTCCACTAACTACCTTGATTATAGCAAGCTCAGATGCTCATAAGCCTAGTACTTATACAGCAGGAACTTCTTATTGTAACATTTGTTAATGTCTGCTATGTACTTCACAGATAAAGATTCTAGTTGTCTACTGATGTACTATGTTCTTCATCTGTAAATATGTTGTAAGTAATTGCTATGTAAATTGTTAATTGCTATGTAATCCAATGTAACTACTGTCTGTTTATTTTAACTGTGGAGCTTTTCTCCCCGGGCCTCCGCTGAAAATAGACCTACAACCAGTCGGACACTCACGGTCAACAAATATAAATAAATAAATAAATAAATAAATAAATAAATAAATTAATTAATTAATTAATTAATTAATTAATTAATTAATTAACTAGTTAACCACTATCTAGCCAAAGGAGGTACCAAAACAGATATTTATATAGTCTAAATGAGGTGAAGCACTTACCTGCAACGGATCATGCTGCTGTTCACAAAGGAGGCAAACAAGATCTGAAGTAGGGGGACAAAGGCATTGAGGAGGGAAAAATTCTTAAAGAGGCTCGACGCTGGATCACTACTCTGCTGAATCAGATTCAAGCAGTAACCTGAGAACCTACATGTTGGATCAGAGACACCGAATGACTAGGATGCTGCCATTAAACGTGAAATCATTCCTACTGCACCAAGAATGCATTCTTTGTAGGCTGTCTTGGAGAACTTTGTCATATTTTAAAGGAGTGGAATTATACAATTACTTCCTACAAATCACAAAAATACATCCAATAACATTTCAGATCATGCACCAATAAAGACCAAGATAAAGATACAGGGCAATGGAGTGAAACTGAGATGTGGTTGCTTATTTACCTGTTTTGTTAAAAAGAAAGGAATTTAAGGAATGAACAGTGGAAATGATTTTGAATTATTAGGAAAGATAGACATTTCTTCAAAAATGATAGCGAGGGGGTGGGATAGAAATGTAAATGGAGTTTAAATATGGTAGAAATAATACAGAAAGAAGTTTGGGAAAGATGTAATAGTAATTATTTAGATGGGTTGTCAAAGGTTAAAGTATTGCCAAAGAAGGGGAATTTTAGAGAACAAGAGGAGGAGCAAGGGAAAATAAGGGATATTTGTATAATATGCATGAATTCAGAAAATATACTGTTGCTGTCAGCAGCTGCTTCTTCAGGGATGGGCATAGCTTTCTAACACAGCAGGGAAACCTTCCTTGTTCCCTTCCATAGGGCCAACAAGAATGGCTCTCCCTTGTCTGCTGAGGGTACCCCCAACAACTGCAGTGGACATGGCTAAACCTGATTCATAGTGGCTGCACATGCCACACCGGAGGTTTCCAGGGTAAAAGATGAGTGGTCTGGTGTAGAGCAAATGGCCACAACAGAGTCACCCACCTGTGGTGGAGGCAAATTCCTAGCCTGCTGTGGTAGCAAAGGTTGTTTGCTTAGCTTTTTCTTTTTGAGACTGAAAGAAGGACCTACTATGGATTTGGTAGTCTGTTCCTTGGTTAAGCCAGAAATGGTGCCTCTTTCTCAAGGAAGACAAGCAGCAAATGCTGGTAAAATTACCAATCCATGAAAGTTACTTTTTTACAGAAAAAACAGAGTTAAAATCACTTTAAAACACTATGGTAGCTCCACAATAGAAAAATAAATACAATATCTCCACAGAAAATATGCTTTCAGTTAGGTTACATTACTTTTAAACTGACAGAAAGAATAAAGAGCTCTGTTTAAAAGAAATTTACAGTCTCGATCCAGTCCATTAAATAACACTCCTAGCTTTAAAATAACCTTCCTGAAAACGAAAGTAATAAAACATCAACAAAATTTAAGAAAATGAATTTTTTTCTTCCACAAAGAGAACTTATTTGCTCAGCAAAGAAAAGCACAAGCCAACCATCAATTCTCAAAAGCCTCAGAGGAGCATACTCTTCAGCGGCAGTAAAGCTTTGGAAGGCTTTGCACTCAAACCTGTATTTTAATCAGCTCAGTTCAAGTTGCTTGACAGTTTGGGTGCATGGAAGGTGCCCTGAAGCTTTGAACCTGGCTGGCTGTTATATCCTGAGGAGGATGTAACCCATATAGCTAAGGTTACTACTGCAATAATCATTCGAACATTTATGGTTATGCTAAATTCAACTTACAAAACTGCATAATGATGCCTGAAACTTTGCATGCCTTCGAACATCTATGGTTATGCTAAATTCAACTTACACAACTGCATAATGATGCCTGAAACTTTGCATGCTGGCCATCTGTTGTATTCCTGGCAGGATATAACCCATATAGCTAAGGCTACTGCACCAGTGAGAAATATAAAGAACATAGCACAGTTGTGTAAGTTGAATTTACCATAACGGTAAATGTTCAAATGATTACTGCTGCAGTATATGGGTTACAACCTGTCAAGGAAATAACAGTCAGCCAGATTCCAAAATTTTGGGTACCTTCCATGCGTCTAAACTGTCTAGCAGCTTGAGCTGACTAACAGAGAAATTTGGGTGCGAAGACCTTCAGAGATTTCCTGCTAGCAGGCAAAGGGAGGCTGAGCCCTGAAATTACAACCCAGGGAACAACAGCAAATAATGTACATACCTTGGCATAAAAAAAAGAAAACACACAAAAAAGAAGGGGGGGGGGTGAACGGAGGGAGGTGCCACTGCATTATTGATCATTTGAACATCTACTGTTATGGAAAGTTCAACTTACACAACTGTACTGTGTTCTTCATACTGATCGCTGCTGCAGTAGCTAGCTATATGGATAGATTACCATAGCTAACTATATTTGGGAGGAGGAAGGAAAATGTCCAGGAACCCATGGAGAATGGCCCTAGCAAAACTTGAGCTAGACCTAGAGAAGGAGAAGTACAGTTTTGTACCTACCATAAATGTAGATGTTCGAGTGTACATCCTGCTGCAGTCAACACACTTGGGTTATCCTGTCGTCAGGCGGTCCCGCAGTCGGCCGGAATTCCAAAGTCTTGGTCCGGCGTCGGTTGCTGTCGCTTCTTCCCTGACATCAGTGCGCCAGGGGTATATATGATGCATCAGACACCATTTTCTTCAGTTTTTCTTGCCCCAGATGTCAGGTGCCCCCAAAAAGGTGGTCAGTAATTAGTACCAATTTAAGAAATTTTAGCACAAACACAAAATCCCTCCAGCTATAAGCAAATACATCAGGAAAGTATTGTAGAGATTTAGCCAGTTAGATCAGAGGGGATGGAGGGAGGGTAACCTGGACTGCAGCAGGGTGTACACTCGAACATCTACATTTATGGTAGGTACAAAACTGTACTATATTCATCGTGTTACCCTGCTGCAGTCATCACACTTGGGTAGAATCCCAAAGCTAAGGATGGGTGGAGGAGTCATAGAGGGTTAGAGGAGGCTAGAAGGCCCTGCAGAACTGCAGTGGCGAAGCCAGCTCTAGTCTTAGAGTAAAGTGGTAAGTGATAGTGTTTGGTAAAGGTGTGTACTGAACTCCAAGTTGCAGCTTCCAAAATCTCCTTGATTGGAACCCCCCTGAGGAAGGCTGTAGATGTAGCTGTTGCCCTGGTAGAGTGGGGCCTAATGTTAGCAGGAACTGGTTTTCCATGATGGGTATAGCAAAAACGAATGCAATGCCCTATCCATTTGGAAATTGTTTGTTTTGATATAGCCTTCCCTTGTGAAGCTGTAGCATAGGATACAAAGAGCTGGTCAGATTTTCTGAAAACCTTAGTTTTATCCAAGTAGTAACGAAGTTGCCTGCGAATGTCCAAGGAATGCAGGAGTCTTTCTCCTTTGTTCTGTGGATTTGGGAAGAAGGTGGGTAAGTGGATGGTTTGATTTAAAGCCACACTGGTAACCACCTTAGGCATGAAGGAAGGATTAGTTTGTAGAGAAACTCTGTCTTGATGGAAAATGAGGAAAGGTTCCACTGCCATTAGTGCCTGCAGCTCTGAGACTCTTCTGGCTGAAGTTATTGCTGGCAGCAGGGCAGTCTTCCATGATAAAAACTGTAGATCTGCAGAGAAAGCTGGTTCAAAGGGAGGTAGCGTAAGTTTTTCCAAAACAAAATTGAGGTCCCATGTTGATGTAGGTGCTCTCTTGGGGGGCCTAATGTTTTTTGCCCCTCTGAGGAACTGCCTTAGAAGTGGATGTGAAAATAAGGGTGGATCCGTATTGTAGTGGGCTGAAATAGCTGATGCATGGATTTTAATGGAAGAAAAAGAAAGTCCTTTGTGCAACATCTCAGTTAAATACTGTAGAATCTGAGGCATGTGAGGCTGAAGTGTATTTTGGCCTTTAGCTTGGTTCCAGGTGCAAAACCTTTTCCATTTGTCCGAGTAGGCCTTCCTGGTGCTGGGCCTCCTAGCTTCCAGAATGACATCCATAACTGCTTGGGAAAGACGAGCTGGCTGGATGCTTAGGTGATCTGCCATGCAGCCAGATTTAAGGTTTTGAGCTGAATGTGTAGAATCTGATTGTTTTGCTGTGTGAGCAAATGTGCAATTTGTGGTAAAATCCAAGGTGGGCACTGGGCCATATTCCTTAATAGTGGGTACCAGTGCTGGCGTGGCCAGTCTGGGGCTATGAGTATCAGTCGTGGTCTCTCCTTTCTGACTTTCAGAAGCACCTTTGTGAGGAGAGGCAATGGAGGGAAGGCATATACTGTCAGGTTTTTCCAACTGAATGAGAGTGCGTCCACTTTCCAAGCTTGATGGTGAAGTGTCCTTGTGCAAAATTTTGTTAGCTGATAGTTTTGGGGGCTGGCAAACAGGTCTATGTCTGGAAGGCCCCATTTTTGAGTTATCATTGCAAATACTTGTGGATCCAGTTTCCACTCGTGGAGATCCATGATATTTCTGCTGAGGTCGTCTGCCAATGTGTTCTTTTTTCCTGGCAGGAATTGAGCTTGTAACTGAACTTGGTAAGCCAATGCTGTGTTCCACAAGGTCATTGCTTGCCTGCAAAGAGGGTAGGAGTGTGTACCCCCTTGTTTGTTTATGTACCACATTACTGTGGTGTTGTCCGTCCTTATTGTAAGTTGTCCTGGATGTAATAGGTTCTTGAAGGCTGTCAGAGCATTCTGTACAGCTAACATCTCTTTTTGATTGATGTGCAGATTCCTTTGATCTGTCTGGTTTGGCTGGAGCAGGAGGCAGAGAATCTGGGTTCAAACTAGATTCTAAGTAAACATCATCCACAATGTCTAAAACTGGGGGGATGGCAAGGGGTCTGTGCTGGGGGAGTAAAAGAAACTCTCCGAGCCTTTTCTTTGAGTCAGAGTAGTCCTGACCTTCCCAGTGAAAATGTTCCCTCATAGTGTGTAAAGTTTCCCCAAAGGAGTAGTCTTCAGGAGGAGAAGCTGAGGGAATAGAATCCTCAGCATCAGAATTTTCATAAGGGGAAAAGGAGTAATCTTGGTCCTCAGAGTAGCCTGAGGAAATAGACACTTGATCAGAGGAGGCATAATCTTCCTCTTGTCTAGGCCTTTTGTCGGGTGGGGGTTGGGAACCCCTGATTAAAGAGATCAAATCTTCAGCCATTTTAAGCATCTGTTTCTTAGGCATGGGGCCTTGAACTGGAGACTGAAGTGCAGTCTTTTTAGGTTTAATAGGAGTCTTAAGCTTAGGATATGTTTTTATGGTGAGCGTAGTCGGTCTGAAGACGCCTTCAGAAACCGAAGGTGTTTCTGCAGCATCGACATCTCTTTCTGCAGAGTCGTCGGTAAGGGCTAAACAAAATGGCTGCGTAGGCCTAGCACTCTCCACCAAAGGCTCCGAAGCGGTCTCGGGTTCCAAATCTATGGTAGTAAGGGGCAGCGTCGGAGCCTCACTGAAGACCGGTGAACCGGAGACCGGTCCAGCCGAGGCCTCGGAGTCTGGCTTGGGACTAGGCTGCCTGTCCTTGTCCTTGCGTTTTTTGTGCATGCCGGTAGTCGGTTGCTCCGACGGCATTGTGTATTTAAATTTTCTACCGAAGTAGTGTAGTGCGAAATCAAAGCGTCTTTTTATAGTACGCTTATTAAACCTAGCACAAAAACGACAACCAGTGACGTCGTGGTCTGGGCCTAGGCAAGGTATGCAGTAAGAATGAAAATCCTTATGAGGGATTTGCTTCCCACAAGAAATACAATTGTTAACTTTTTCTGACATCGGTCTGAGGCAAGAAAAGTTTCCCCAACGGGGTACTTAGCTTTATTGAAGACTTCGGATCTGAAATTCGACTTCAAAAATCTCAGGAGGCCGACCGGCACTTGCGAACTGCTTCTGCTTCTGCTTCGGGCACCGAGCGGCAAGAAAGACTGAAGAAAATGGCGTCGGATGCATTATATATACCCCTGGCGCACTAACGTCAGGGAATAAGCGACAGCAACCGATGCCGGACCAAGACTTTGGAATTCCGCCCGACTGTGGGACCGCCTGACGACAGGATAACCCAAGTGTGATGACTGCAGCAGGGTAACACGATGAACATCAAGCTTATACTGCTTTGCAAAAGTATGCACAGAGGACTAAGTAGCAGCTTCTAGAATACAGCCCTTTCCAAAAAGCCCTAGATGAAGCCAAGGCCCTGTTAGAGTGGGCCCTGACCCTGTTTGGAATTGTTTAGTTGTGGTGAGTATAACAAAAGGCAATAGCCTTAGACAACGATTTGGAAATAAACTGTTTTGACACAGACTGCCCCTTCTTACCTTCACAAGAAATGAATAATTGATCTGAAGATCTGAACAATTTAGCTCTGTCAAGAAATTATCAGAGTACTAAGAATTGCTACACTCAGTGTAGGTTCACTGACAGGACAGAGCTTGGAAGTGTATGACATGATGGTACGGAGGAGGCTGGACATCCTATGTATCCAGGAGACAAGATGGAAGTCAATGCAGCGAAGACACTTGGCTTGGGATCCAGAGGCTACTACTCAGGAAGAGGACATGCTAGAAATGGTGTGGGAATTGCGGTCAGAGAGAGGGTTCAGAAGGCAGTGAGGGATATCATCAGAATCAATGACAGACTAAGGGCAACCAGACTCCAGTATAATGATAGGGCAGAATCCATAATCGCAGAATATGCCCCACAGCAGGGTTGTGATACTAAGAAAAAGAGTGCATTCATACAACAGTTGCAGGACCTACTAGATAAAGCAGTACAACAGGAACTGTTTTTGATAATGGGTGACTTGAACACACATACCGGGACAGACCGAACAGGATATGAGGACTGGCTTGGTCCACATGGGTGGGGCAACAGCAATAAGAAAGAGAGGCCGTTATAGAATGCTGTCTGGTAAATAGCTTGATAGTAGCCAACACATGGTTCAGAAAGACAGACAGTCACAAGATCACATACAAGAGTAGCCAACATGCAACTTAGGTGGACTTTCTCCTAATAAGTAAAGGGAAGTGGTGTAGAATCAGTGATTGCAAAGTCATCCCCAGTGAAACAGTCAGCCCACAGCATATACCACTGGTTGCCATGATCAGCTGCAAGCAATGGTTACAGAGGGCTCTCAGAAAAACAGAGGCCAAGCAGAAGACTTGAAGTTGACTGGAGAGAAAATACAACAGTTCAAATAATTACTCAAGGCTCTAGTACCCCAATAAGAGGAGAAAATAGGTGGAGAAAAAAAGAATGGCAGTGCCTGAAAACAGCATGTGGGAGGACTACAGAACAGATATATGGCTGAGCCAGGTATGGAAATAAGGTACATAAGGAAAGCTGGTGTCAGAATACATACGTCCATGAAGTCACCAAAAGAAAAGAAAAGAAAAAAAAAAAAAAAAAAAAAAAAAAAAGTTCAAGAAAAAGTGTGAGATAGAAAAAACGGACCAGGCCAGGAAAAAATACTGGTTGGCAAACAAAGAAGTTAAGAAAGGAATTGCAATAGCACAGAAGAGGGCAGCGGAGGCACTCTACCTGCTTCTGGAAAGTGACTCAGTATGTAGCACAAAAAAATGAATTCAGCTTCAAGACAAAGACAGAAAGATAAAAAAGGTAGTCATACATTGGAGGTATGTCAGTAACAACTTGCTCACCAGCCCAGAGGACATCAAAGGCAGATGGAAGTAGTACTTCCAGCAGCTTCTGAATGAAGAAAACCCCTCAGAAGATGTACTGCTCCAACACAGCCTACGATGAGAATAAGAGCCCACCCTAGAAAAAGTAAGAATAGCACTTAGAAAAATGAAGTCAGGGTAAGCAACAGGCTCAGATGAAGTCACAGCAGGTATGAAAAAGATGCTGGGTGAGATAGGGCAGAAATGACTCCCAAGAGTACTCATAGCAGTGTGGAGGGAAAGGTGTATCCCAGGTGACTACAGAATATGCATACTAGTGCCAGTGTACAAGAACACAGGGGGCATCCACAACTGTGGGCAGTACAGAGGTATTAAACTCTTGTCATATTGCATGAAAGTTCTGGATAGGGTGACTGATAAATGGTTATGCAGAGAAACAGAAAGTAAGACAGGAGACGAGCAGTTCAGATTCAGAGCAGGATGCAGCACAACTGACCCGATGTTTGCAGTCAGACCAAAAGTTGAGAAGAAGCTAGAGATGAGGAAAGAGTCCAACTGGGCATTCCTAGACGTGGAGAAAGTATATGACAAGGTACCAAGAAAGCTGATTTGGGCAGTACTGTGGTGGTTCAAAGTCCCAGAAACATTGGTAGAATTAGTACAGGCTATGTACAGGGACCCAATGACTCAAGCACAAACACTGTTCGATCTCACAGAGTAGTTCCCAGTGGGAGTGGATGTGCACCAGGGTTCAGCTCTGAGCCCACTGCTGTTCCTAGTGGTGATGGACTACTTTAGCAAATAGGTCAGAGGGACAGATCAACAAAGTTGCTGTATGCAGATGATATGGCATTACAGGCAGACTCTGAGCAAGAACCTCAGCAAAGAATAGGGGAATGGAATACAAAACTGAAGGTACATGGAATGATACTAAGCATAGATAAGACAGTGGTAATGGCAGCAAACTGGGGAAATCAGAAGATGCTGAGAATAGCTTCAAGTATCTAAGAGGGATGGTTTATGAGAAGGCAGGTCTGAATGAAGAGGTCAAAGCTAGAATCAGAGGGACTGCAGCCAACTGGCCTAGAGTGTCAGGTATAGTCTATGCCAGAAGAATGCCCAAGAAGCTGAAAAAGTAAGGTGTACAAAACAGTGGTGTGACTAGTACTACTGTATGGCACAGAAACCTAGGCAGTAAAGGCAGAGAAGATAAGAAAGCTAGAGGTGATGGAGATGAAGTGCCTGAGAAAGGTGTAGGATGCATACTGTGGAACAGACAAAGAAATGAGGACATAAAAGCAGAAGCCAAAGTAGCTCCAATTGCAGAAAAGATCAGATTACTGTGGTTCTGGCACATGTGCTGAAAAGCAGATGACAATCTGGTGAAAAAGATTTTGGACAGAGAGGAGGAAGATAAGTGTAAATGAGGGCATCCAGCAATGAGGTGGATGGATTGTGTGAGATAAGATCTGCAACAGTCAGGCATGGGTGTCGAAGAAGGGAGGAGTGTGGCATTGAATCGAGAGAGAGAGAGATCGCAAATGTTAATATGACACCCTGACCCCATGAAAAAAAATGGGAAAAAGAGGGGCTGATGATGAAGAGAGTACCCGAGTTATCTGTGGACATCCAAGGTAGAGTATTCTTTCTCCCTCATTTTTAGGTTCAGGAAAGAACATGGGGAGATGGATAGTTTGGATTAAAGTAAATTCATATACCACTTTAGGCATAAAAAGGATCATTTCTCAAAGAAACCCTGTCCTTTTGGAAAATGTGCTAGAGTTGCCTCACCATAACAGTTTGCAACTCAGATACCCTTCTTGCAGTTGTCAGCACAATCAGTAAACTTTTTTCCATGTTAAGAAAGCACTGTTGTGTACACTTACCATAAATGTAAATGTTCGAGTGTATTCACTGTTGCAGTCATCACATTTGGGTTATCTGCCTGCAGGTAGCCCTCAGCTGGCCTGAATACCAGAGTCTTCGGATTTCTGTGTCGGATGCTGTCGCTTCTTCCTTGACGTCAGGTCGTCAGGGGTATAAAACATGCAGCCAACACCATTACATCAGTTTTTCTTGCCCCAGATGTCAGGTGCCCCCACAATAGGAAGCAATTAAATGGAATGGTAAACCCCCATCAAAAAGCAAATACACAAGAAAAAATAGATATATCAATCAGAAGGAGAGGTAGAGCCAAGAGAAGTCAGGGGGCTGGAGGGAGGGTAACCAGGACTGCAAAAGTGAATACACTCGAACATTTACATTTATGGTAAGTGTACACAACTGTACTATGTTCTTCGTGTTTCACTTTTGCAGTAATCACATTTGGGTTGATTCCCGAAGCTAAGGAAGGGAGGAGGAAGTTAAAGAGCATTAGGGCCAGCTATTAATCCCTGCAAGACTGCAGTGGCAAATCCAGCTCTGGATTTAGAAAAGATAGGCAAGTGGTAATGCTTGGTGAAGGTATGTACAGAGCTCCAGCTAGCAGCTTCTAGGATGTCCCTGGTAGGGACCCCTCTGAGGAAATGCTACAAAGGTAGATGAAGCTGTGGTAGAATGTGATCTTATCCCCTGTGGGTCAGGTTTTCCATGGTGCTTGTAGAAGAAATGAATGCAATGGGCTATCCATTTGGAAATGGTTTGCTTTGAAATGGCCTTCCCCTCTGCCCCTGCAGCAAAGCTAACTAGCAGCTGCTCAAATTTTCTGATAGGCTTAGTCCTGTCCAAATAGAATCTAAGTTGTCTGTGCACGTCCAGAGAGTGCAGTATTCATTCTCCTTTGTTTTGTGGATTAGGGAAAAGAGTAGGCAAATGAATGGACTGATTTGGGGCCACAGAAGACACCACCTTGGGCATAAAGGAAGGATTGGTCCTGAGGGAAACCCTGTCTGTATAGAAGGTAATGAAGGGCTCCACTGCCATGAGGACCTGTAATTCAGACACTCTTCTTGCTGAAGTGATAGCTAGAAGGAAGGCTGTTTTCCAAGAAAGGAATTTCAACTCTGCTGCAGCAGCTGGTTCAAAGAGGGAAGAGTGAGCTTTTCCAATACAAAGTTAAGGTCCCAGGCTGGAGTGGGAGCTCTCCTGGGGGGTCTTAAATTTTTGGCCCCTCTAAGGAATTGCTTTAGCAAGGGGTGAGAGAAGAGGGGTGGCTCAGTATTATAATGTGCTGAAATGGCAGAGGCATGAATTTTAATTGACGAGAAGGATAGGCCCCTGTGGAGCATTTCTGTTATGTGCCGTAGAATATGAGGTAAACTGGGCACCGTTGTGCCCATCCCCTGAGCCAGGCTCCAGGAACAGTATCTTTTCCACTTTTCAGCATAGGATTTTCTAGTACTAGGTCTCTTTGCCTCCAGAATGACATCCAGTACCTGCTTACTGAGGGATGCTAAAGGAGAGCTCAAGGAATTAGCCAGGCTGCAAGGTTCAGGATTTGAAGCTGAGGGTGCAGAATCTGGCCCACCTGCTGGGACAGCAGGGAAGGGGTCTGAGGCAGGTGCCATGGTTGTAGCAGTGCCATACTGTGCAAGAGGGGGTACCAGTGCTGGCGTGGCCAGTCTGGTGCAATCAGTATTGCCCTTGGCTTGTCCTGTTTGATGTTTATTAGAACCTTCGAAAGGAAAGGCATAAATTGAGAGGCTTTAACAGGTAAAGGACAGGGCATCCACTTTCCAAGCTTGGCTGTGGGGAGTTCTTGTGCAGAATTTGTTCAATTGGTAGCTCTGACGGGAGGCAAACAGGTCTACCTCCGGAGTCTCCAATTTGTTCCTCAAGAGGTTGAATATTTTGGGTTCTAGTTTCCATTTGTGTGGGTCCATGAGATTTCTGCTTAAGTTGTCTGCCAGTGAATTTAGTATGCCTGGCAGGAATTGAGCTTGCAGGTGTACTTGGTAGCTCAAGGCTGTGTTCCACAGTGCCATGGCTAGTCTGCAAATTGTGTACGAGTGGGTTCCCCCCTGCTTGTTTATGTACCACATAACTGTGGTGTTGTCTGTCTTTACCAATAGTTGTCCTGGAAGAATACGGTCTTTGAAGGCTGTCAGAGCATTCTGTACAGCTAACATTTCTTTTTGATTGATATGCAGGTGCATCTGTCTCGGGTTCTATTTGCCCTGAATGCACTGCCCTGATGCATCTGTTGTTAGGGTTTGGGCAGCAGGGGGTAGAGTGAAAGGGAGTCCCTTGTTGTGGTAGCAGGCCTCTGCCCACCAAAGGAACACTGTCTTGATACAAGGAATGATAGAAATCATTGTTTCCAGGTCCTGAGAATGTTGACACCATAGGCTTTTTAGATACCATTGGAGTTTCCTTATATGCAGTCTCGCATATGGAATTAGTAAAATGCAAGAGGCCATGAACCCTAGGGCTTGCAGTATTTTCCTTGCAGATAGCTGGGGTTTTGCGGCCAATAGTTTGAAGTAGGTTGTCAAACAAACTTCTTTCCCTGGAGTGAGGAATGTCATCTGGGAAGTTGTGTTCAAGCTTGCTCCCAGGAATACAATCTGTTTGGCAGGGTACTAGGTGAGATTTTTTTTCGCTGATGGTGTACCCCAGTGAGGTTAGAAGTTTCTTTACGAATGCCAGGTGTTGTAATAGCAAGAACTGGCTTTCTGCCTGAATCAGACAATCACCCAAGTATGGGTAAATTTGAATATTTCTCTGCCTGCAAAATGCAACGGCTGGAGCTACACACTTTGTGAATACCCTGGGTGCAGTAGATAAGCTAAAGGGAAGTGTAGAGGATGGAGCCTGCCCTGAAGCGTGGGTATTTCCAGCAAGATTCCCTTATTGGGATGTGCAGGTAAGCTTCCTTTAAGTCTAGGGTTGCCAGCCAGGCATCCTTGGCTTGCATGGGAAGAGGCTGTTGCATTGTTAGCATTTTGAATTTTGGAACTACCAGAAAGGTGTTGAGAGTAGAGAGGTCAAGGATAGAATGCCAGGAGTTGCCTTTTCTGGGTACTAGAAAAAGTTTTGAATAAAAACCTTGTCCCCTTTGTTCTGCTGGGACAGGCTGAATAGCCCTGATTTTGAGAAGAGAGAGAACCTGCTGTGGGGCCTCCGCTCATTGATTTGATGGTAGGTCTGGCCAACCATTTGGTGTTGGTAGGGTGTGGAAGTGGAATCTGTATCCTTGGGAAACTATGTTTAAAACCCATTTGTGCTGGGTAATGAGTTCCCAGTTTTTTGCATGCAGGGCGAGCTTTCCTCCTAAGGGAGCAGGTATTAGAGCAGGGCGTGGAAGGGTTAAGGTTAAGTCATTGTGCCATTTTTCCGTGGGGGGGTGGCTTACTACTCCCTGCTTTAGAAGTAGGAGCCCCCCATTGCTTAGGTCTGTGCATAGCCTGAGACTGTAGCTTAGGTGGTCTGCTGTTCCTGGGTTTGGACTGAAAAGGCCTAGAAGGGACTGGAAAGGACCAGTTCTTTGAAGGCCAATGCCTACTGAATCTGGGAGGCTATACTTGTAGGAAATTTTTAACAGTTTGCAAAGATTTAGCTTTTTCCTCCATCCTTTTGAGGACTTCTTCTGCTTTGTTGCCAAAAAGGTGGTCTTGGTTTAAGGGAGCATCCAGTAATTTAGCTTTTACATGATCTGGCAAGTTTTTTTGCTTAAGCTAAGCATGCCTTCTAAGTACAGACCCAGTGACAGCAGCCCTGCAAGATGTTTCTAAAGCGTCAAAACCACATTGCAAAGTATGTTTACCAACTTGTTCTGCAGAATGCATTAAATCCTGTAATTCTTTGTGTTCAGTACAGTTAGGAATCAACATCATTTTCTGTTTAAGTAGCCCCATAACATGCTGCTGATACTTTAACATATGAAACTGGCAGTTTAAAGCCCTAATGGCCAAAGTAGCAGAAGTGTATACCTTCTTACCCCATCTGTCTAAGGCTCTAGAATCTCTATCAGAAGGGGTAGGATTTTTGGCAGCGGTAGCCTTAATGCCTTTTGTTCCTTGGGAAATGGTCTCTGGATCCACAGAAGGATTCTTGAAGAGGAACTTGTGAGAGTCAGCTACTCTGTAATATCTGCCAGGTTTTCTGGGAGCTGGAGGTAAAGTGTCTAGGGAAAGGCTAGATTCCAAGCAAGCATAATCTACAATGTCCAGAACAGGAGGGACAGCTAAAGGCCTGTGTTGAGGTAACAGTAAGAATTCCCCACGTCTGTTTTTGGAGTCAGAATAATCCTGGCTTTCCCAGCGGAAATGTTTGTTTTTTTTTAGGCATATGGGCCTGAGCCTGCGGTTTGGTCGTCGGTTTTCTAGGCATGGTGCGAGTTTTAGGCCTGGATGAAAATAATGGCGCTGGTTTAATATGAATGTCTGTAGGTCTGAATACACCCTCAGAAGCTGGTGCCTGCACAGTGGCTCCAGACCCATCCAATGTAGAGACATCTGCAGGTTCCATAGTCAAAGAAGCATCTTGCGGCATACCGGACTCCGAATGGCTCTCAGTAGAGGCCTGGAAACAGAAGAAGTGGGTATCAGGGGCTATGAAAGCACCTCACTGAGTACCGGTGGACTGGCGACTAGCTTAACGGAAGCATCATCGGCAGTTTTGGACCTATGCGGTCTGTCTCTGTCTTTAGCCTTACATATTTTCAGAAGATCGGTAGTCAGATGGCTTGATGAAGCCATTTCGGAGTACAAAGAATGAGTACGAAAGTAATTAGCTGGAAAAATAGCCCAATGACAAATAGTTTGGGCATT
Source organism: Protopterus annectens (assembly GCF_019279795.1). NCBI lineage: Eukaryota > Metazoa > Chordata > Ceratodontiformes > Protopteridae > Protopterus > Protopterus annectens. Next base: position 668,999,165 of record NC_056732.1, read on the forward strand.
GAATAAGGCACAAAACTGACAACGAGGGACGTCGTGGTCTGGGCCTAAGCAGGGGATGCAGTAAGAATGAAAATCTCTATGAGGTATTTGCTTTCCACAGGTGAGACAATTGTTAACTTTTAATGACATTGGTTAGAGCAAGCAAAAGGATCCCCAATGGGGTACTTAGCTTTTTTGAAGACCTTGGGTCTGAAACTCGAAAATGAAAATGTCAGGAGTTGGCCGACCGGCACTTGCGAACTGCTTCTGCTTCGGGCACCGCATGGCAAGAAAGACTGGTGTAATGGCATTGGCTGCATGTTTTATACCCCTGACAACCTGACGTAAAGGAAGAAGTGACAGCATCTGATGCAGAAATCTGAAGACTCTGGTATTCAGGCCGGCTGAGGGCTACCTGCAGGCAGATAACCCAAATGTGATGACTGCAACAGTGAAACACGAAGAACATCCTCAACTTTGCCAGATTAGCTAGTTATAATAGAAGATTAGCATTTCTAACACTAAAATTAAGATCTCAAGGAGGGGCCTCTTATATAAAACACCTTTCAAGAACATGTTAACATGAGACTGCACTGAAAGAGGAGGATCCATGGGCAGGCATGCAAAATGGCAAATACATGAACTTTGAGAGAAGAATAAGAAATTCCTTAGTGACTCTCACAAATATTGTGAAATCAAATAACTAGTCCTGAATGGGTGCTGCTCATGTTGCTGGCACCAACTAGAAAACCTTTTGCATATGTTACTATATGACTTTAGTATCTGGTTTCTTGCCTCCATTAGTTCCTGCTGTACATCCTCAGAAAAAAAGGAACTGAGACCCTATCATCTTGGCAGTCAAGTGAAGATGATTGACATTGAGGTGTATCAAACACCCCTGGCCTTGTGTGAGTATATCCAGTCTGTGAGGAAGCTTGTGGCAATTGCCCCTGGCTATTTCCAAAAGAAGGGAGTACCAGAGTTGCCTAGACCAGAAAGGTGTCACCACAGTGATTTTGGAGGATTCCTTCCTTGGATATTAGTGGAAAGGCACACAGGAACATTCCTGTTCAAAGAAAGGAAAAGGCATCTGTTTTCCACGCTTTTTTGCATGGGGTCCTGTAACAGAAGCTTGTCAATTGATTGTTCAAAAAGAAGACAAAGGGATATACTGGAGGAATTTCCAATAGATGGATCAAATATTGAAAGACCCTCTGAGCTAGTTTCCATTCATGAGGGTCTGTCCTGGTCCTGCTGATCTTTGCCTGTGACAAAGGGGAATACTGCCAGCCCAACTATCTGGAATTTTGTAAATAATTCTATGTCATTTGTGAAAACTGATACGATTTATACAGAAGTGTGTGTAAAGTACTGAGCTAAAATGTAACCAAGGCATGCCCTACTGGAATAGAACAGGAATGTACATGCACTATTGTGACTGTTTAGAACTATATGCTTAATGGAAACTGGAACACAGGAGGTTAACTTAAAAAAAATTCAGAGAAAATTGTTGAAATTAAATTGTTTCATAACCATGTAATAAAAGAGATGTTATCTTTCAGTTTTAGTGCAGTAGCAGACACAATGTCTAGAGATGGAATTTTTTTGCACTGTTTTGAAAGAGTAGTAATTACTAGGTTTGAGATGTAGATGTGTTTTATTGCTTTATGACTTCCAGGATCTGCAAACATCTGAGAGATATATATTTTTCACAGGGTGATGCTAAAAATGCTTGTACTTCCTGACAATGGGGGCTTAGCTTGGGAACTAAAGTCAGGTGACAAAAAGTGATGTCATCCAAGCTAACCCAGCAGTAATATTTGACATTAATTTAAGAACTCTCTCAGAGAGAGACTGTGAATTTTGTATCTTGCCTTTGACCTAACATCATCAGCTGGAAACAACCACTCACCTCTGCACTTGCCTTGTTGTAAGCACGTTTTTAGGGCGTAATAACTCTTTTAAATTCAGATAGGAATATAGTAAAGTATAACATAGATGTTTTCTTTATTTATTTGAGACTGTCCTGCAATGTTGTTTTAAATATTTCCTGTGACTTTGAACTCTGATGTAACTGATTACTTACTGAGTACTGTCTTGTTCTTTTATTATTTATTATTAGATATGTTTTAAACCTTTTCATTGTGGCTAGTCTGTTTAGAGATATCTAAGCTCTTAGTGTACTTGCATATCTATTTGGTGACACTGTACAGGCCACTCCTAAATAGCCTTGCTCTTGGTCAGACTACCATTTGGATTAAAAGTAACATTACACAGTAAGATTGGACACCCTTTGTTAAGGGCTTTAATATGGCTGATAAGAGTTGGCTAGTGGCAGTTGAAACTACCTTATAGTCTGGGCAGAAGGGGGAATAGCTAGTAAACCTGTGCCAGCCTTCCCCAGGTGTGTGTTTGTATATAAATCAAATCTCAAAGAGTGTGCATGTCAGCTACTTAGGCATGGACACGAAGCATTGGTTGGACAATGCTGGTTCTGGAGATCTTGGTTTGGTCACTCAGCTGAGATCTCAACCCTAAAGCTATGCCAGTGGGGAGTCTTTTTAGGGATCTGGAGAAAGAGGGAGAAACAAGCACCAGACTGACTGTGATCTCTGTGTGCTCTTAAGGGAAATTACACTTTCCTGTGTGTGTACTTATCCTCCCAGTGTATACGCCCTTCACTGTTGCCAAGTGATGAGGATTAAGGATCCTTGATTACTGGGCTAGTGCTGGGGCATCACATATTAATTGGTTGGCAGTGGTGGGATATCCACATCACATATTAACTGGCTTGTAGTGGTGTGCATATTGAATTCCTGTAGCCTGCAAACAGTGGTCACTAAGAAAGGTGTTTGTACTCTCAAGTCAGCCACACTGCGAACATTCAGAGTTTCATATCATAATTGTTTTATTGTTTTTTTTTGTTTGCTTAGTTAGCCAGGGAGAGCAGGCAAGCATGTCAGCAGAGGAGTATGACAATCTGACAAGAAGCCAGTTGGCTGAGATGTGCCAGGCTAAAGAACTAGTGCATGCCAACCTAAGGCAGAAATGATTGCAGCCTTGGGCACAGCTGCATCACAGACCAACAATCAGGAGGACAACCAGGCTGGCCTTGGAGATGTGCCACTCTCAGAAAATGGACAGTTCATCCTTTCCACAGAGGACTTAAAATCCATCTGGAGTTAAAGAGACTTGAAATGGAGGCCAAGCATTTGTAAATATAAGCGGCAGAGAAACTATGATGTCTAGAAGCTGAGGAAAATGAGAGGCGGAGGCAACCGGAGATGCTGACTCTTTGCCAGGGTCATGGAGGTAATGGGGAAAGGAGTAACCGAACCCCAAAAGCAACAAAGGTCAGTAAATTTCTTCCACAATTTACAGTGGGGGATAATTTTGATAGTTTCATTCATATGGTTGAAAGGGTATATAAACAGCATAATATTGACCAAGGAAGGGCTCTGGGTATGGTTCCCGAAACCCTTACTCCATGGGAAAACTGTAACTGCTATTTCTTAACTGTCTGATACTGATTGCTTAACTTATAATACTGTAATAAACAGCCTCTTAGAGTGCTTTAGGTTAACACCTGAAGCTTATAGGAAAAGTTTTGTAAGCACAGACGCAAGGCAGATGAAAGTGTGTGTGAATATATTGCTGAACTAAGCACTTATTTCCATAGGTGGGTGACTGGAAGTCTGGTCACCACTTTTGAAGGGCTGGCAGATGTTTTGGCGAGGGAACAAGCCCTTAGCACTTTGCCTGAGGACATGAGAATCCGGTTAGCTGATAGACAATGCAATACTGCATATGAGATGGGGAAGAAGAGAGACCTACACCTAGGAAGCAGATCATCAGTGTACAGGAAAGAGGCATCCAGTGCTGCTCATGGGTCTAAGGGAACCCATGGTGGGCAGCCCAGACTTCTCCAACAGAGTCCACCAGTAGCAGGGGAAGCTACTAGTACAGGTACACATCCAGGACTATGGGTTAAATGTTTTAAATGCAACTAATGGGGCCATGTAGCATATAGATGTCTACAGAAGCAAGGTGAGGAACAAAAGGTGGAAGAACCAGTAAGTGGGAATTACAGAGTGCCAGCAGTAAGTTGTCTTGAGACAACAAGGGTACCAAATTACCACAAGAGGTTATATCCTATCTTAGTGAATGGGAAAGACGCTACTGCTAAAAGAGAGACAGCATTTGACCTAACCATTGTGAAACCTGCAATGGTTAAAGAGGAGCACTACTTGCTTGGGCAGTCTACTCCAGTCAGAGCTTTAGGAGGGACCCCATTCCAAATACCTTTGGCTAGGGTTCACCTTGACTGGGGTGGTGGAAAAGAAAGCAAGCAAGTAGGTGTGCTTGAGGATATCCCTGCAGATGTCCTGATAGGGAATGATTCTGATAATGCAGTACCTCGTGTGCATGCAGTTACAAGCAGTCAGGCTTGGATACAAGCATATTGGTCTGGTAGCCCAAGGGAGACCCAGACAGACTGCACACTTGCAGCCAGGACTGGTGAGGTTATTACTTCAGGGAGGGAGCTACCCAGTAGCAGTGAGACTGAAGGTGAGCCACAGCTGCTTGTGAGTACTAATGTTCCCTTGTACAGAGTGACTGCAAGGGAGAGGTGAGCAGTAGTACCCAGGCTGACAGTAAGGCACCACTGTCAGAGGATGCCAGACTTCCTGTAGAAAGGGAGCTGGGAAGGGTTACAAAGAGAGAGTTGAAACAGGCTAAGCTCTCAGACCCTACTTTACACACCCTGAGGGAGGTAGCCAGTGAGGCACCTGATTCCCAAGGGAAAGGAGAATCTGTATACTGGGACAAAGGGTTACTGTATAGAGAGTGGGCCCGTAAGGGAGGGCTAGATGGTGAGAGAATACAGCAATTGGTAGTACCCACAGCTTACCATCTGGCACTCAAAGCCATAGCCCATGACATTCCCTTTGCAAGTCATACGGGCATAAAGCATACCAAGAGATGTATTATGGAGAACTTTTAATTGCCGGGGATTTCTAAAGATGCAACAGGGTACTTGCAGCACTTGTGAGCAGTGACAAAAGGTAGGCAAGGCAGGAGACAAAGTGAAAGCTCCTTTGATGCCTTTTGCCTGTGATTGAGGAGCCATTTCAGAGGGTAGCTATGGATATTGTGGGGCATCTGAGTACCCCAAGCTCCACAGGAAAAAGTATATCTTAGTGGTAGTAGATCATGCTACCAGACACCCTGAAGTGGTGACCCTATCCTCCATTGAGGAAGAAAAGGTGGCAAATGTTATGTTGGAGATTTTCAGCAATTGTGGCTGGTCTGTTTAGAAATATATAACCTCTTAGGGTACTTGCATAGCCATTTGGTGACAATGTACAGGCCACTCCTAAATAGTCTTGCTTTTGGTTCAGACTACCATTTGGATTAATAGTAACATTACACAGTAAGATTGGACACTCTTTGTTAAAGGTCTTTAAAGTAGCTGATAAGAGTTGGCTGGTGGCAGTCAGAACTACCTTATAGTCTGGGCAGAAGGGGCACAGCTAGTAAACCTGAGCCAGCCTTCCACAGGTGTGTGTGTGTGTGTGTGTGTGTGTGTGTGTGTGTGTGTGTGTGTGTGTGTGTGTGTGTGTGTGTGTGTGTTTGTACAGAGCTCATTGTGCAGAGCTTATTGTAAATGGAGCCACCCATACTGAGCCAGAAGATATAGCAAACCTCCTGGCTGATAAATTCAGCTCCAACTTTACTCCTCTCTCCCCTTTAACCTTGCCTTTGGAAATATCATCAAAGATAACTCCCCCTACTATCACTAGGAACGTGTCCTTAATGCTCTCTCTAAGACCAATAACACCATCAATGGGCTCAGACAATATCCCAGGATGTCTTCTAAATAGCATGAAACATGACCTATCAGTTCCTCTGGAATTACTATATAACTGTAGCCTCCAAACAGGCTTCATGCCTCATGAATGATGAAGAAAGACAACAGTCATCCCTCTGCACAAACGTGAGCCATCTACAGACCCTGGAAACTACAGACCTATAAGTCTCACTAGTCTTACATGTAAAGCCATGGAAAAAATTATCATGGAGATGGTCAATAGAGATATAGTAAACCTCCAGACACTGACCCAACCCAGTTTGGTTTTGTCAAGGAGAGATCGTGCCTACTCAATCTGGCGGACTTCTTTGAGAAGGTCACCAAAGCAATGGATGAGGGCAAAATCATTCACACTGTCTACCTTGACCTGGCCAAGGCATGTGACACAATACCCCACTCGGGCATTGTTGACAAACTCAGGAGGTTAGGTACAAACCTGTATGTCACCTAGTGGATAGCCGACTGGTTCACAGACAGGACCCAGGAAGTTAGAATTGGGAAGTCCACCTCTACAAAGAGGCTAGTCACAAGTGGAGTCCCTCAGAGATTAGTCCTTGGACCACTCATTTTTGGCATTTACTTCTCAGAAGTCAAGGTCAATGTCTGTGGTCCCTGGCTGATTAAATTTGCAGATGACTGCAAATTAGGAGCGGACATTGAATCTCACACTGACACAAATATTTTCCAGGAGAGGCTGACACAGAAAAATAACTTGTGTCAGAGCCATGGACTAAAACTACATGCCAAGAAATGCATAACTGTATCCTTTGGGAAGTCATCCATCCCTGGTAACTACCATATTGACAGCAAACCCCTTAGAGTTGACACAGTAGAAAGGAACTTAGGGACACACATAAATAGTAATCTAGCCTTTGATCATCACGTGTCTACAGTGGGGAGGAAATCATTCTATGTTGCGCAACTTATAAACAAAGGTGTGGCATCTAAGTCCCAGGAAGTCATTGTTCCACTGTATTCGGCATTCATCAGACTTATCATTGAGTACAAGGCACCCTTTGGTATGTACCTAACTAAGCATATCCAACAACTGGAATGTCCACAGAGGTTCCTCACTAAAAGAATGCAGGGTGTAAGTAATCTGTCCTATGCAGACCACCTCAAGGCCCTATCCCTGTCTACAGGCTTTTGAGGGGAGATCTATGCCTGGCATACAGGCCATTGTCAGACCCCACTCTGATGGACCTCCTGTATATCCACAAAAAAATAGCAGAATTACCCATTCTAAAGACTTAAACATTGCCTGTGATATAAATAGGACCTGCTGGAGAGATAGGTATGTATCCCAGAGACTACTGAATCTATGGATCAGGCTCCACATCCATGTGAAGCAGAGTTCCTCCCTAACCCAATTCAAGTGTAACTTGGGCAACTGGATGGGGAACAGGAAATTCATCCCTGGTTTGGCACTTATGCCTCTAATGGACACAGTCAACCTGTAAATGGTTCATCTCCCAGGACCCTGCTTACACTTATCAAGGGTATCAGAACTTGTCAGAGATTTAGGATGCATGGCTAGGCTTAAAAAGGCCCTTGTGGTCGTTGACCTAGTAAACAGCTATGAACCTATGAAACTATAAATCAAATCTCAAAGAGTGCATGTGTCAGCTACTTAGGCAGGGACACAAGGCACTGGTTGGACATACAGGGTACTGGAGATCTTGGAATGGCCACTCAGCTGATATCTCAACCTTATATCTGTGCCAGTGGGGAGTCTTATTGGGGATGTGGAGAAAGAGGGAGAAACCAGCCCCAGAATGACTGTGATCTCTGTGTGCTCTTAAGGGAAATTGCACTTTACTGTGTGTACTTGTCATCCTCTCAGTTTGCACATCCCCCACTGTTGCCAGTGGTGAGGACTGAGGCTCCTTTATTACTGGGCCAGTGTTAGGGCATCACACATTAATCACATTGTCTACCACATTGTTTTGCCCTGATGGAATGCAGGATGCCTGTAGAGTGAGAGTGTGTTGTGAATCTATATCTCAAGCGAACATGGTGAGTCTGCAAAGGTGGTACAACCTGGTTCCTACTCTCTTGATGATGCATCACATAAATGTAATATTGTCTGTAACCACTTGAACAAGTTCCAGGGACCAAAGATGTTCAGAGAGTTGAGTGCCTTGATCAGGGCAAGCATCTGCTTGATATTTGTGTGCTTGCATCTGTCCTTATTGTCCCACAACCCCTGCACTTTTATTCCTGCTGAAACTACTCCCCAATCAAAGTCTAAAGGGTCTGTAGTGACTGACTGTTTTACAGCAGGGAGGGAGAAGGGAAGACCTGGATTTAAAGATATCTGTTGCCTCCACCAAATGATTCATCTTCTGACAAACCACAGCACTGGGATCTAAGAAGGTAAAGGGTGTTGATCTTTGTCATGTAGAGTCTTGTCAAGGGTATCGTGAGAATTATAGATGCCATGAGACCCAATATCCTGAAGTATTCCCTTGCAGTGACTGAAGTTTTCAGTTTAAAACCTTAGAAATAGATCTATATAAGATCTTTTTTTTTTCTCCTGTGAAAGAAAAGCTGTTTTATTAACTGAGGTGTCCAGCTGATATCCCAGAAACACACTCCTGTGCGAAGGAGTCAATAAAGACTTCTGAATGTTTTCTTGGAATCTCAGTTTGTGCAACAGATCTCTCACCCAAAAGAGAGATTTCTGACACCTTGAAAAGGGCTCTGCAAGGATAAGCAAGGCAACTAAATATGGAAAAATATGGATACCCTGTAGCTGCAATGTGCTATAATCGGAATGAGTTTGTGAACACTCCTTGGTGCAGTGGATAATCCATAGGATAAGGCGAAGAATTGATAATGTGAATCAGACATATAAAACCTTAAGAAACATCTGAAATCTGGATGAATAAGGATGTGAGGAAACCATTTGAAATATTGGGACCCACTAGATTGAGTCCCGAAATACGGAGACTGAATAGTCAAAAGATCAGACTTGCATATACTGAGATACCATTTCTTGGAATATTACCTTTTCTCCGTAGTATGATGATCCTGGAGTTGGTATATACAAGTTCAGGGGGTGTGGGGGAAGGGCTGGAGACGGCTCCCCCCCTCATCCCCAAAAATAAATTTTAATGAGAAGAGCAATTTTGGAAATTTGCTCTTCTCCCATGTTTTTTTTCAGTAGGGAGCTGGGGTATTATGATAAGCATTTTTTTAAGTGCAGTGTTACCAGGAAACTTGAAAGAGGATGAAGAGGTACCAGATTGTGAAGTGACAACATTTTGAATTTGGGCACCATCACAAACAGGTTTAGGAAAGCATTTTCTTTCTTGGCACTAGGAACATCCTTGAATGAAACTCCTTCCTCACCTGGGAAGGAGGAAGTGGTTCCATCACACCTTGGGACAGCATATGATTAAGAAAAGATGGAAACAAAACAGTCTGTTAGGCAGGATGATGAATGAACCTTAGAAAGAAGGAATTTCCTCCCACTGCCATCTATAACCCTGGTGAATGATTTTCAGGACTGATTTGTCTGAAACAATCTATTGTCTAGTTGAGACAATGTGCTTCAGATTGTCTGGTAAAACCCTGTTATCACTGTGTACATCAATCACTTGTTTCTCTTTTTTTGCACTCTGTAAAAAAAGCATCTGTCTCAGCTTTCCTTGACTTTTACTCGGGACTCATTCTTTACTTGTTTTCTGCCTGATTCCAGTGCCATTTGCTACCTATGGATTATCTGTGGGCTGCCTCTGGACTAGCCTTCATTTTTTTTTCTTCCTGGTCCCTGCATCTTTTCTGCTGATCTGTTTAGCTTGACATTTTGTTGTTTGACTGGCTGCTGCTGTTGTGTGCCCTGGTCTCTTTGCTCTGTGAGACTGACTCACCCTGACCATCCTGTAGTGTTTGCTTGGGAAGCTGCTATTGTTGTCCTGTATTCATAGCAGTTTTTGCTTTTGCATTACCACTGGTACTATTTCATGAGCTGTGGACTTCACCCTTGGCTCAACTGCCAGGACTGCACAGATGCTGTTAGCTGCGTCTCAAGTTTTCAAATAAGTTCCAGGAATTACTGTCTAGCTGTTCTATCCACCAGTAAATCCTTCCACTGACTGATTTTTGCTTCACAGAATGCAGATTACAAAGGCAGCAGACCATTATTTCTAGGCTTTGGTTCTTTTGGATCCTTTCATTTTTGCTTTATCTGCAAGGCACATTTCCCTGGGGATTCCTCATCCTTTTGGTCCTTTCATTTTTGTTTGATCTGTAAGGCACGTGTTACTACAGACTCTCCAACTTAATGTTCTAGTTCGGCTTTTCACTGGATTTAGCAGTTTGTCCAGGAACTCTTAGAACTACACTCTTTTACTGCTGCTTGGACTTCACTACTTGCTTTGACAAGCTACAATAGTTGCTGCATTTTTATTACTGCCTATAGACATTCAATGGGATTCCAGTCTGCTCATCAGATGGGACTTTTCCCTCTGGACTTCATTAATTTTCATTAGATCAGGATTTAATTTTTGCTAGCTGTTGGTCAGACCAGTGTTTTATTTTTTAACAGTTTATTCATTTATTTTAATTTTTGTTTGTTGATATCATTTATTAGCATTGGCTTATATTAACAAGAAGTTATGTACTCACCATAACGTTCGATGTATGTAGTCCATCGCGCCTCACATTCTTACCCGTGGTTCGGAGCCGAATACTAGCTCAAAGTCTCTCATTGGCTGGGCTAAGTGGGTATCCCAAGATGCACTGCTCCCTATCCCCAGATCTAGTTTGCTGCAAAACAATGTATACACTACATACACACCTCACGTGCATATAAAAACAGTCACTAAGGAAAGGGACTCAGCAGGTGACAACATGTAAATCTTATGCTCCAAATCCTCCAGGCAGGGGGAATGTGGGAGGGTAAGAAAGAATGTGAGGCGAGATGGACTACATACATCGAACGTTATGGTGAGTACATAACTTCTTGATGTTATGTAGTCCTATCTCACCTACATTCTTACCCGTGGGATAGCATCCCTAGCACCTACATCCTGGGTGGCTCATAGGAAAATACTCCTGAGAACTGTGGACCCAAAGGAAGATCTGCCCCTGGAAACCACATCCAATTTGTAATGAGAAACAAAGGTATGGGGAGGAGCCCAAGTAGCTGCAGCACATATATCATCCATTGACAATCTAGCTTGATAGGCTGTGGATGTGGAAACAGCCCGCGTAGAATGTGCCTTGACTAGAAATGGCAAATGTTTGTCTCTTGCCTGATAGATAAAAGAGATGTAACTGGCTATCCGTCTAGACAGTGTAACCTTGGATATTGGAGAACCCAATCGGTTTTCCGAAAAGGACACAAAGAGTTGGTCAGACTTCCGGATATCCTTTGTCCGGTGTAGACAGAAGCGTAATTGTCTATGCACATCCAACTGGTGAAATCTAAATTCTGCCTTGTTAGAGAAGTGGGGAAAGAATACTGGCAGCTCAATGGGCTGATTAATGTTAGACACAGAAGCCACTTTGGGAAGAAACGATGGGTTTGGTCTAAGAGGGACCCTATCTTTGTGAAAGATTAAATATGGGGGCTTGATGGAGAGGACTTGAATTTCCGAGACCTGCCGAGCTGAAGTGGTTGCTATTAAAAAAGCTGTTTTCCATGTTAAGAATTTTAACTCACAGGTAGCTGCAGGCTCGAAAGGTGGCAGTGAGTGTGCTTGGAGAACAAAATTGAGGTCCCAGGGCATGACGGGTTCGGACATTGGGGGACGAAGTAACAGGGTACCTTTTAAGAATGCTTTGCATAGTCTGTGGGCCATAAGACTAGGTTAATTCACTACGTGAAAATTAGATATTGCCACCAATTGGACTTTGATGGTGGCTGATGCGGATCTCTGATAGAAAAGCATTGACAAGAATTCCAGAACTGAATCTATCGGGGTTGTATAAGGAGCGATACCTCTAGAATGAGCCCAGATGGAAAACCTTTTCCATTTGCTAGAGTAAATCTTTCTAGGGGATGGCTTATGGGAAGACGATAGAATATGGACCACCTCCAGTGAAAAATTATGATGTCTGACTAGCGATGGAAGTGGGGTAGCCAGGCTGTCAACCAGAGAGTCCTCAGAGAGGGGTGGAACTGCCCCGACATCTTGTGGTATTAATGCTTGCATGAGAATGGTGTCCAGCTCTGCTCCTATAAAGGTGACACGCTGTGAGGGCAATAAGGCAGATTTTTCCCAGTTTATCGTTATGCCCAATTGGTGACATAGACTGATGGTAGCGTCCTTTGTTTGAACTAGTTGATGCCTGGTGGGGGCGGTAAGGAGCCAGTCGTCCAGGTACAGAAAGACCTGGAATCCTTGACGTCTCAAGTGAGCAGTCACCTCTGCCATGCATTTGGTGAACACCCTGGGGGCTGTGGTGAGACCAAAGGGCAGGGCTCGAAACTGGAAGTGACTGGCTCCCAGCCGGAAGTGTAGGTGACTCCTTGATGCTTTGTCCATTTGAAATGGTAATAAGCATCCTTGAGATCGATGGAGCACATCCAAACTTCCTCTCCCAACAATGGGAGAATTGACTGTAGAGTGACCATATGGAACTTGGACTTGTGTATGTAATTGTTGAGTTGACTGAGATCTAGTATGGGTCTCAGGTCCCCTGTTCTTTTCGGCACCAAAAAGAATCTTGAGTAAGTCCCTAATCCGATTTGGTCTGAGGGGACTGGTTGGATGGCTCCTTTTTCCAGCAGCTGAGACACCTCTGAGGCTGCTTGATCCCTTTGACTGGGTGGAATGTCTGGGATTTTTCTTATTGGTGGGGGTATTGAAGAGAATGGGATGAGGTAACCTCCGGAAACTATCCTTAGTACCCATTGGTCTTGGGTGATGCTCTCCCAAGCTCCCGGGTATAAGGAAATTTGACCCTCGACTGGCTCCGGATAAGCACGGTCGGGCACACCCTCAGGAGTGAGAGTATGGAGGGCCACAAAATGAGTCGTGGTCTCTCGAATTGCGGGGGCCACCTCTGCCTCTGGGGTGACGTCTCCCTGAGTAACCCCCCCTCCTCTGCCTCTGGAGGGGGGGTTCACCTTGTGCAGCAGGAAAGAACCTCTGTGATTTCTTGAACCACACCCCCCCCCCACTGGGCCTTGGGATAAGGCCTAGAAGGAAGGGAAAAATGGACCCCGACGGCAGACAGGGTCTTTCCCTCTTGCTCGCAACTGGTGAGCGTGTCTTTCACCTTGGTCCCAAACAAGGAGGAACCATCAAAAAGGGGCGTCAGTGAAGGAAGACTTGAAGGCCTCCGCAAAATGACACAGGCGTAGCCAGGCTTGCCTTCTAAGGGTGACCCTGAGCTTGCCGCCCTGCTCGCTCCTTCGGCCGCATATGAGATGAGCCGCATGGACGAGTTAGTAATGGGTGAGGGTAGAAACCTGTGCGTTAACCGTCTGAGCTACTGCCTCAGGTATGTTACCCGTAAGAGTATCTCTCAGTTCTTTGAGGAGATCTCTCTGGAGCCGAGTGAAGTGACATAAATAATTCAGCGACCGTAAGGTGAAGGTTGCTGAAGACAGAGTACGCTTCCCATACTGGTCCATGGTCCTAGACTCTTTGTTAGGAGGATGGACCGATGAGGAAGATTCGGCAACTTCCTTCTGGGTGGCTGCCGCCGCCACCACCATGGCATCTACCGGGTCTCCTTTTGATAGAAATTCTTTCCCCTGGGGTGCAGACAGGAACTTGTTGGGATGCCTGGGCACGGGCTCTACAGAATCAGGATTTTCCCACACTCTTCGACAAATTAGGTCAAGCAGCTAGTCGAAGGGTGGAGACACCCAGGAGGCAGAAGGTTGAGCGCCAAAAGCCTTAAGGAATACTGACTCCTCCTCGGAAGGGGTTTTGGAAGGCCAGCCTCCTCTTTGTTTCAGTATCTCCAGGATATCGGAGAAGGAAACATCATCAGAGGAAGACTTGGGGGACCCTTCGAATTCCTCGAGGTCAGTATCAGAGGTGAGAGACTCATCCTGGGAGTCTATGTGCTTCCTCTTGCACAATTTCTTTCTAGGGGGCTCCTCAGGCAAAAACTCTGGGAGACCCTCAGAAGGTTGGGGACCACTCGTGGGGGTGTCCTTAGGGCCTGGCGCTCTGCTGTCCAAGGACAGGTGAGTGTCAGAGGCTCTCGCCGGGGTGGTGGGGGACAGAATGACCGACCCGGGTGATGCAGCTGATGATCTTGCCAGCACACTCCGCATGGCCTCGAAGGCAGGTCCTCCCAGATCTGAGAGCCGACCAGCCTCCGAGGCCACGACCAGGATCGGGGTCCCCCGAGCCGATGCACCGAGTGGGAGACTCAGAACCGACAGCTGTCCCAAAGTATTCCCCTCAGGCCCGACCGAAGAGACCCGAGTCTCGAACCCTGTGGACGGAACAGACATGGTCGGAGCCGAAGTCGGCTCCGATATACCCAAAGGGGGTATCGGAGCCGGCGCAGGAACATCACTTGGAGCAGAGCATACCGGCTCCGACGACAAGGATGTGGTCGGAGGAGGAATCTGGCTCCGGAGCAGAGTGGGTCAGAGCTGAAAACAATTTGGCCAACACCGGCAACTGCAGGAGCCTCTGCAGTACCCTGTCAACATTCAAATCAGAAAGCTTGGAGGAGATAGATGAAGACTGGGATGTCTTGTCCGGTGAACCCAGTCTGACACTGGGCGATCAGCTCCGAATGGGCTCAAGGATAACTGGAGCCGACGCCGACTCGGTTAATACAGATACCTCCTGTGGCCCCAAAGACAGTGGAGCCCAGGAGGTAGAGTCCAAAACCGTAATCTTCTCCGGGGGCTCCGAAGTGGCAGATGGAGCCGGAGACCTTTTCTTGGACTTGGAAGCTTTAGACTTAGTACTAGAAGCCGAATCAATAGCTTCCTCAAAAGATGGTTTTAAAAGTCCTTTTAAAATTAACTTGTTTTTTTCTCTCCTGGAGCACCCTAGGACTGAACGCATGGCAAAAGCTACACAACTCCTGTAAATGGATGGCTCCGAGGCAGTAGACACACACAGAATGTCCATCTGTGATGGACATTTTATATCCACATTTGGAACATTTCTTAAAGCCAGAAGGCTTATGTTCCTTCTGATCTTTGGACATTATACAATGAATGGAAAGAGAGCCTAGATGTAACTGGCAAAAAATGGCGGGAAACACCACAACAATTTTGAACACAGGTACAAAAAACCAACAGGCACACAGAGAACCACTAATCTAAACGGTTCACACAACAAGACACAGCGGGGAGCAGTACCAGTCACACACACAAGAACCTCTAATTGAAACGGTTCTTCAGGAAAACACAAGACCAAGGATTAATTAAACGAGAGTGGGGAGGACTAGGTCCTCTAACTAAAACGGGCTAGCCCGCTGGAAAGGAGAGATATGAAACTACTAACACAAGCACTGAAACACACAAGCAAATTAGTGATCTGCAAGAATAGCTATTAAAATAGCTTTTGGGTTTGAATAAACAACTTTCTCAAAGAGAAATAGTAAAAAAGAGGGTACTTAGCCACAGCCAAGCGAGACCACGTCCGAGCTCTACAAGCGGCAAACGGGATCTGGGGATAGGGAGCAGTGCATCTTAGGATACCCTCTTAGCCCAGCCAATGATAGACTTTGAGCTAGGAAAAATCGGCCGAGTCGGAGCCGATATTCGGCTCCGAACCACGGGTAAGAATGTAGGCGAGATAGGACTACATAACATCACCTTTTTTGTATTACGCTCAATATTAAATCAGACCATTTTCTTGTCATATTAAATTAGTTCTTAAATGTCTCTACTTTTATTTTACTTCTCCAAACACCTGCATATTAGTTCAGGGTTTTCTCCACAGACGTATTAACTATTCAAGGTACCATATTTTCTTTGTCTGATTTACACGTAAAGTCTTAACTAAGTAGTTCGCCTTTACTCAAGTTTACCTATCAATTATATTTATCTGTCTACTTATTTATTTTTCAGTTATGCAACTCTGCCTTATTTAACTTTGTGAATCTTGTGGTACTTTGCCACTATTAGGACTTATTCAGTTAAGGTTTCTTTGTCTTGTCTTTCAATCAGCTTATTTTAGTTTTGATTACCCCTGGGCTTCTCCCCCATTTCTTTGGTACATTACAGGTTATGTAACAGTATACTTCTATTTTGAGACAAAGTGATCCTGGCTTTACTTTCTTTGTGTTTGGTTTCTTCTTTATGATCAACTCTAGTATGAAGAAAGGCATTATTTACATTCTTTTTAACCCTTCCTTATCTTGTCTGCGATAACCCTTTTACATTAGTGTACAAGTTTTATATCTGGGCTTATTCCTAGCTATATACCAAATATTCTTTTCTCTGGTGTTTATCTTTTTTTTTCATTTCTGGGTCTACAAATTTTTCTCCTTTTCTTGAAATATTCTCTTATTTCACTGCTTGATGACACTTAATACCCTCTGTGTTGTTTTATTTTTCTTTTATTCTATCTATTGCTAGTCTATTATGTTAGTGACTACCATTTGGATTGGCCTACACTCACATTATCTTTTTTGTTCCATTCTACTATGACTTTACTCATCAATTCTTTCTTATGACACATTTTATTGATAATTTGTCAATATACCTCTCACCATTTGCCATCTCCTTTCAGTTACATAAATGTCTACATATTTTACACAAGCCTGTGGTGGTCAGTGGAGGAGGGTCATTGTGAGCATCCTTGGGTGTGTCCCCATGGTAAACTTTCCGTCTTACAACCCTCACAGTTGGGGTACCTAAGGAGCTTCACCAACCTTTCTTTAGGGTAGTATCCAGGGCTCTGCTCCTTCATAAGTGGCAGATGACTGGGGCCTAGCTACAACAACAGAGACTTGGCTTGAAGACAATTCTTACCCTGTGTACATCAGAGTGTAAAGGGCATGTGCTTGTATCTTTAAGAAGCTTGCGAGGTTGTATGTGCACATATATAACCCACACACATGTACAACCTTAGTGCCATTTTGAAGGAGCAGCTAGGGAGTGAGCATGCATGATCATAGTCATCAACTGTATACAAGTTACTTAAGTTACAGTCTATAGTCAACAATAGTAATGTGTTTGTATATTATAAATCTGGTTGAACAGAACCACGAAGATTCATTTATTTGTGTCCTAACACGAAAGTGACATGGTGTCAGAACCGGGATGGAAGAGAGAAGAGTATTCCGAGCCATGAGATGTAAAGATGACAGTGAAGGTAAAACCGAGAGAAAAGTGCACAAACATAACCAGAAAGAATCAAAGGTAATGAGAAACAAAACTACTTACTCAATGTGAAAGACAATAAAAGGAGCATTACAAGGGCACAAACCGCAATATCAGGCAAGCGGCAAGTACAAAAAGTTTGTTAACTAAAGAAAATGTTTAAGATAAAAGTAATTGATAAAATAACTGTAAAGCAAACATAGTATGTTTAAAGCAGAAAACAAGGATGTTTAAAGCAAAACAAATGTGTTTGAGGCAAAGTTAGGCATGTTTAGAGTAAAACGAGCACAAGAAAAGTACATTGAGCATGAAAATGGCCTAAATAAGCAAAAATGAAAGAAAAGGGCACTTTAAGCAAAAATAAAGCAAGGCGACTGCATGCATTTTGTGTTTGGGCGTAACTATGACTTTGTATTGTACCAAGGGCATAACTAGTTATTTGAAGTATCTCAGAGTATATAAAAGGGCTTACAGTGTGTGCTTATTACTGTGCATGTATTTCGAAGAGTTCATTGTGAGCAAAGTGCAATTATTTTGTGCAATCCAGTCAAAGTATAGCTATTTTTAAAAAATTCTTGTGCTGGGTGTGTCTATTTGCAAAGCACCACCATTACAGAGTAGTTCTTGTACTGTAGAGAGTTGCCTAGCAAGCTACCGCCATTTTGGGGACATTTCAGTGTGCTGTATGCAGTTATTTGCAAAGTGCAATCACTTTGAATGTTACTGAGTTATGGGAGACAGATATTCAATTTATTCACATTGTGCAATTGCTTGACATGTTTCTTACACTGATAAGAGGTGTTTTCTTGCAAAAGACAACATTACAAGAGTATTACAGCGCTCACGTGTTATTCAATCACATCGTAAAGTTCTCAAATGTTTCTTAAAGCGATGGCTTTTAACAAGTGATGGTAAATAACTTTAGCATTTCTGCCTTTATTGATAAAATTCCTAAAGCATCAAAAAGCCCGAGAAGTTAAATCGCAAAGTTCAGTAAAGTATCGAAAAGCCCAAGAAGTTTATTTCACAAAGTCCAGTTATTTGAAAGTAACATGAGTTCATTCATTCACATAATTCCGATAACTCCGACGAAAATGCAAGTTCAGAGCACAAAGGCATTGGATATGTATGTATATCCATGCTTATTCGCAAAACCCCTTCGCTGGCATGTGTTAATATGGCAGACGGATTTCAAAGACTCCTAGCACTTGTGTTTGATCAGAATATTGCAGAGAACTAGACGATATTTGAACAAGAGTATGACATTTTCATACAAGCAGCTTATGCAGATAGAGATGCACATGCCAGGGCATTCATTTTGATAAACCTAACAGGGTCAGAGGCCACAGAAAGAGAGTGTTCATTTGTGTATGCACCAGCAGTGAATGAAGGAGAAGAAGCAGACTGCCATACTGTTGTACAAGCTGAGTCAAGGGAAGGCCCCGAGTGTTTGAAGCGCAAGTTTAGAGAAATGTGCAACTCCCAAAAGAATGTTAACAGAAACCAGGGGAAACATTTGCAGCCTATATAAGTGACTTGAGAAATATAGCTAAGATGTGTTGGTTTGGTGATCTGAAAGATGAGCTGATAAAGGACAGGGCTGTATGTTGTATTAATAGTGCTGCTGTGAGAAAGATTTTACTTCATGACAGTGCTTTAACATTGAGTAAAGCCACAGAGATTTGTCAAATCCGTGAGATGACAGAAAAGCATAAAAGTATTCTTGTGAGTGACAGAAACATGGGTTCAGTTGGTTCCAGAGCACATGCAGGCAGTATGCAACACGTGACAAACAAGAATGGGCCTAAGCACATGGCAGCAACAGGATTTCTAAAGAAGCCATGAGGTTTTCTAGAAAGTTCCAGGAAAAGTGCAAGCTCCAGTGCCAGCTCAGAGCAACACAAACTTTAATCAGAAAACCCAAATCTAGCTTTATTGTTAACTGTCGCAATTGTGGTGCGAATCATGAGTCTAAAAGAGAGAAGTGCTTAGTATTTGGTCGGAAACATCACAAGCATAAAAAAATGGAACCATTTCCAAAAGTTTTGTAAATCAAGTAAGCCCCAAGCAGTCGTAAAGAAAGGTCGCACAAAAAAAGCAAGTTGATTAAGTAAAGCGGAAACAGTCAGCTTTCTGTGTAGATGCTGCATCAGTGCTTATTGAAAGAGTTCATGCAGTAAATTTACTGACAAGAAATGAAGTGTTATGTAGAGTCTGGATTAATGGAAAATCCACAGAGCTCAAAGTAGACACTAGGTCAAAGTGTAATGTTATATCAGTGGACACATTTGCAAAAGTGAGAACTAACGAACAACTCAATGTTACCAATAGTGCGAGATTTGTTGCTTATGGAGGTGAAGAAATTCAAACTGAAGGTTCAGTGATTGTTATTTGGCCAAGAACTATTACAACTTGTTATTCTATGTAGTCTGAAGGCCAGTGCAATCTTTATTGGGTCTCAAAGATAGTTTAAGAATGAATCTGCTTTCTTTTTCCAGAGAAGTTCATCATGTGAGTGCAGTTCTGAGTTCCAGTTTCTCCAAAGCCATTTTCTCAGAGTATGCTGATGTTTTCGATAAACTGGGCAAACTTACAGTTCTATATTCCATGAAGTTAGACCCATTGATCACTCCCATAAGTCAGACCAGCAAGAAGAGTTCTGATAGCATTGCAAGATAAAGTTAAAGCTCAGTTGGATAAAATGGTGTAACAAGGTCTGATTTGTCCAGTCACAGAACCAATTGAATGGGTATCGTCCATGACAGTCACTCAGAAAGACTCAGATGAAATCAGGATATGCATTGACCCAAGAGATTTGAACAAAGTATTAAAAAGACCATATAATCCAATGCACACAGTTGAAGAAGTTGCAGCTCTAATACCGAATGCCACTGTATTTTCTGTTTTGGATGCAGAGAGTTCATTTTGGCAAGTGATGCTGGATCGCAAATCCTCATTTCTAACTGCTTTTGGTACTCCGTTTGGCAGATACAGATTCTCAAGGATGCAATTTGGAATAAATTCTGAAAGTGACGTTTTTCAGCGTGCAATGGAATATATTTTTTCAGGTTACCTTTGTGCCATAACAGTAAACGATCTGTTGGTTGGAAGCAATGGTGAAGCAGAGCATGACAGAAATCTCAAGAAAGTTCTAGAGAGAGTACGTGAAGTGAACTTAAAGCTCAGTCCTCTGAAGTGCAAATTCAGACTTCCAGAAGGTACGTATGTAGGTCATCTGTTTACAAGTACAGGCTTGAGAACTGACCTGAACAAGCAATCAGCTATTCTAGAAATGTCAGCGCCAGACAATGTACATAGTTTACAGCATTCTCTGGGCATGGTCAATTATTTAGGCATGTTTATACCAGACTTCAGTGAGTTAACAGCATCTTTAAGAGAGCTAACACGCAAAAATGTTGCAGGGTCATGGTTGGAACATCATCAGAAGGCATTTGAAGACCTAAAGGGGAAAATTGCCACCCCCACCTACGTTAAGTTACTATGATGTGAACAAACCAGTTATTCTTCCTTGTGATGCTTCAAAATGGTGCAGTTATACTTCAAGAGGGCAGACCAGTAGCCTATGCATCTAGAACACTAACCAAAACTGAGATGCATTATGCTCAAATTGAGAAAGAGCTTTGGCTATAGTATATGCATGCTCCAAGTTTCATAATTACATTTATGGTCAAGCTATTCAGATGGAGACTGATCATCAACCTCTAGTTACTATTCTAAAGAAGCCTATGCATTCTGCTCCAGTGAGATTACAAAGAATGATGCTCAGATAGCAAAAGTACAATTTCAAACTGGTCTACATTAAAGGCAAATTGCTGTATCTGGCTGGTACTTTATCCAGATGTCCTAGAAATACAACAAAACAGGTTGATGCAGAAACTTTTGACTTTGATGTGATGTCAGTACGTAATTTTTCCACCACTAGACATGATGAGTTAAGAGATCACGCTATGACTGCTCCAATTTCACAGAAGCTCCATCATTATATTAATGTTGGATGGCCATCAAAGCAATACCTGAGGTGCAAGCGTATTTTCCTTACAGAGATGAATTGTCGATGGAAGATGGCATTATTTTCAAAGGTCCTAAAATTGTTGTTCCTGCTTCTTTACAATAAGGCTATCTTCAGATTTTGCATCATGGTGACCCATGATCTACATCCAGTAAGAGAATTGGTATTTTGGCCTTCATTATCGGAAGACATTGATAGAGTTCTTTCTTCTTGTTCAGTATGCAATGGTACTAGACTGCATTTGCGAAGAGAATCACTTCAGCTAAACCCAATTCCTGAACTACGTTGGTCTACTGTAGCAACAGATATCTTTAGGTGGAACAATTAACACTAGTTAATAAAATATAATCCTGTACAACTACACCCAAATAATTACCTCTCCTACCAGATTTAATAAAGATAACTCTGGTAGCATTCTGGAACATTAGTTTCTCGCCCCAACTCCATTTCTGACAATGTCACCCTACCCAACTCCCTCAGCGATCATCTCCCTGCCTTTGCTCGTTGCTCACCATCCTCCCTCCATCTTCACCACAACTACATCACAACTCGTTCCCTAAAAAACTTTAACCCTATAGCTTTCTCTGACTCACATATGAACTGGAACCTGTAAAAACCCTCCCTCTTGACGATGCTATTACATACGTCAATACTACATTCATTAACCTACTAGATAGCTTCGCTCCCCCCCAGAACTAAAAGAATCAAAACCAAATCCACCCCTTGGCTAACTAAAGCAACTATTACACTCATGCATCTCTGAGATAAATCTTGGAAGCGTTATCATAAATCTAAAACATCTAACACCCTTAATGAGTATAAGCAACTCCATAATAAAGTGAAAAAACAAATTGCTTTAGACCGAAAGTCCTACTACTCCAAGCTTTAAAATAATCATAGATCTAACCCCCAAAAATTTTGGAACAGTATATCTGCTCTCCTCTCTCCTGGCAAAAAAGACCATCCCTGCCCTAACCCTAACTCTCCAGATCATATCTTAGCTACCCAATTCAACTCTTTCTTTATTGATCCAATAGCCAAGCTCACCACATCATTCTCCAATAACACTTCTCCTCCACCCTCATTCCACACCCTCAACTCTAGTCCCAATGACATCAACACTACTCATCTCCTCCCCTTTAACATACAACCCGTCTCTCTGCACACCATAAAAAAACTTCTACTAAAACTAAAACCATGCTCTCATGCCCCAGACAACCTTCCATCTAACTTTCTCAAGCTAGCTGCCGATGGCATAGCCCTTCCCATCACCATACTTATTAACTGTTCAATCCAAGAATCCTATGTACCCCTCCTCTGCAAGAAAGCGTTCCATTATTCCCCTCCACAAAGAAGGCAACAATATTGAAATTCCAACTTCCGTCCTTACAGCCATCCTGTCCCCTATCTCAAAAGTCCTTAAAAATGCATACACTTACAACTCCTTCCCTACCTCCTAGACAATCAACTTCTTTCCTCAACTCAACATGGATTTAGACCCAGACATAGTACTACCACTGCCCTTCTCTCCTTCCTTGACATTATCAACCGTGCCAGAGACTCTGGCAACCTTGTATCTACCCTTCTCCTAGACATATCAAAGGCCTTTGATACTGTTTCCCACAACCTTCTCTTGTCCAAACTCTCTCTTCTCAATCTCTCCCCTCCTCTATTAACTGGTTTTCCAGTTACCTTTCTAATAGACAGCAAGCCACCAAGTGGAACAATAGTACCTCTTCCTTCCTTCATACTCCAACAGGAGTTCCACAAGGCTCAATACTGGGTCCCTTACTTTTTAACATCTTCATTAAAAATTTTCATCAGTGCATTCCTAATACTAAATTTGTCCAATACGCAGACAATTCCACCATAATTTGCTATGCTCAATCTCTCCCCAAACACATGCAACTAACACAAGATGCCTTCTCTTGTAACAAGTCTTGGATGCTGAAAAATCACCTTGTTCTCAATGCATCCAAAACCAAAATCATGATCTTTAACCCATCTAAAAACACATATATCGATAAAAAATTCATTCTCCGTAGTCAGTCAGAATAAGATTCCCATTGAAATAGGGTTGCCACCTTTTCAAATGCCCAAAATTGGACAATTCCGGTACAAACATCAGATTTTGCAGACCAAAACATGCCCACAGCCAGTACAAAGGACAGAACTTCACTTTTTTGCCTAAATAAAAGCTTATTCCTGTAGCATTTTAGTTGCTTATTCTGTTTCATATAACATTTAGGTGTTTCAGATACAGAATAACTGTTTTATGCAACTATTACATAAAATATAGGAAATATGTTTGCCCTACAATCTGAGGATATTTGCTATTTTTACAATTTTTTTGTAGGACACAACTGCCCAAGGAGAGACTGTCCCTCGCAAAGTGGTTAAGGTGGTAACCCTACATTGAAATAGTCTCCCATACAAAGCTTCTAGGTGTTATCACTGATGAACATTTAAAGTTTGATATTCATACACAAACTAGTGTCAATAAAACACACCAAAAGCTCGGAATGCTGTATCGTCATAGCCGTTATCTCACTCCCTCTTCCAAACATATACTATTTCCTACCTCATCCCCTCTCTCTTGTATGGAGCCCCTCTCCTCATCAACCTTCAATCCTCCCTAAAATCAAAACTGTCATCCTGCTACAATAAAATCGCTAAGTTTGCTACTGGGACCAAATCCTCCTCCCACCACTGTGATGTACTCCACTCCTTAAAATGGCTGGAACTCCCCCACTATCTCTCTTACATTCAACTGCTAACTGCTCACAAACTCATTTTCAAACCCTCTAACTGCCCTTTCCTGTCCTACTTACTCACCTTGCATCATCCTAACAGACTACTCAGGTCCAGTAACCAGAACTTCCTCGCAGTGTACAAACCCTTAAGTGCACCTGGGCAATTTCTCCTGTCTTTCTCTCTCGCTTGGCTATGGAATTCACTTCCCGCCCAAATTCGAATCACCCAAAATCACTCCACCTTCAAGCCCGTGCTCTGTTCCCATCTCTCTTCTCACTGGGAATGCTCATGCTCTCACCCTTCCAAGCTCCCTCTATATCATTTCTGCTTTACCATCCTTTTTTCTCCTTTCTCAAAACTCAGCCTAGTGACTCCCTTCATTTCATTTCCACTCCGTCTCCCTTTTTTCTCCTTTCTCATAACTCACCCTAGTGACTCCCTTCATTTCATTTCCACTCCCTTTTGTCCTTTCTCATAACTCACCCTAGTGACTCCCTTCATTTCATTTCCACTCCCTCTCCCTTTTTTCCTTGCTTATAACTCACCCTAGTGACCCCCTTCATTTAATTTCTACTCCCTCTCCCTTTTTTCCTTTCTCGTAACTCGCCCTAGTGACTCCCTTCATTTCCACTCCCTCGCCCTTTTTTCCTTTCTCGTAACTCACCCTAGTGACTCCCTTCATTTCATTTCCACTCCCTCTCCCTTTTTTCCTTGCTTATAACTCACCCTAGTGACTCCTTTCATTTCATTTCCACTCCCTCTCCCTTTTTTCCTTTCTCATAACTCACTCTAGTGACTCCCTTCATTTCATTTCTACTCCCTCTCCATTTTTTCCTTTCTCATAACTCAGCCTATTCACCTTAAACTGTTCTACTCTCTTGCTCTAATCCTTTCTACCTCTCACCTCATGAAACTGAGTGCACAAGTGCCTGCACTCCAGATTATACTTATGCACTCCAAAATACTTATGTTTTAATTTCATTCAATGTTTTCTTACAACACCTTGCTCAAATGTTATTATTCTGTCTTCTATATTACTGTGTTTTTAGTAGTTTTGAAAATTGCATTGTACTTAACTTTGTTGATATTAGCTTTGTATTAATTATATATGGAGCTTTTCTCCCTGGGCCTCCATTGAAAATGGGCTCATTTTGGCCCAATGGACTTTCCCGGTTAACAAACTGAAAATAAAATAAAATAAATAGTTTTGGTATTCTGTTATTCAAATTGGTTTGAGATTGATCTACTACCAAACTTAACCTCAACTACTGTTATTATTAAGCTGAAATGTCATTTCTCAGTTCATGGTAGTCCACACAAACTTGTTTCCAACAATGGTACTCAATTCGCTAGCCAGTTGTTTCAGAAATTTGCAAAAGAATGGGACATTGTACATATCACTAGTAGTCCTGAAAATCCTCCGTCAAATGGTCTAGCTGAATGAGCAGTACAGAGTGCAAAGCAATTACTTGAAAGGTCAAAGTGTGGCAATACCAATGTATACTTGAATTTACTTAGTCTTACAAACATACTCTGTGATGATATTCTTGGCTCACCTGCTCAAAGACTACTTTCCAGGCAAACTAGAACTTTGCTACCTATTTCTTCAAGTTTGTTGCAGCCTAAATCTAAAACCATCAAGGCTCAATTGTTTAAGAAGCATAATAACCAGAAATCTAGTTATGACAGATCAAACAGATTACTTCGTCCATTGAGGGAAGGAGAGACGGTATGAATACAGGGATTCACTTTGAATCATCGAATGTTCAGAACATCGACGTTCTGATCATCAAGACCAGAACATCGATGTTCAGAACATCAAAGGTTCAAAATGAACTATAAAAACAACAAAAAAATCAAACACACTATGTTATGCAGGGGGGCTTCATTCCCCCCTGCACCCCCCTCCACTTTAATATTCCAACTCCGAGATCGCACTACAGTGGGGTAAGGGAAATCTCCTGTTTACTGCTATATGCGAAAGCGCTAAACGGGAGATTTCTCGTACCCTACCTGCAATGCCAACACTCAGATGGCACACACACACACACACACACACACACAACTGGCAGGGCACCTTGCTGCCCTGCATACACACCCAACATTCCACAATCGCACTTACCTGGCACTTTCATTTTAAACCTTCAATGTTCTGAACATCGATGTTCTGGTCTCGATGATCAGAATGTCGATGTTCTGAACATTCGATTATTTAAAGTGAACCCGAATACAGACAACAAAAGGTTTTGATCAAATAGGACAGATTATAGGCATCTGTGCAGAGCAGAGATCTTACTTGGTAAATTATGAAGGAATGGAGTATAGGAGGAATCACAGACATCATCCCCCTGTACCAGAACATCATCATCATCATTGCAATCACAGCACTGTATCTGTGATGCAAACTCTAAATCAAAGAATGAGTCCGACACTGTTTCCAGACCAGAATGTGTTCAAAAGTCTGATTCTGTTCCAGAAAGTGATTCAAACAGTCCACAGGTCAACCATTTTGCAGGAACTGTCCCCGTTGCTAAATCTAATTCCCAGTTTTATGTTACACGATATGGACGAGTGTCGAAACCAAGTGTGAAATACGCAGCAACGTGGACTTGATTGTACATACCTATATGTTTAACACTGTATAATGCATGTCTATAGATTACCTGCGATTTCTGCATACCAGTCTCATAACAATTGTATGGTCTATTTCTCAAAGAGGGAGGATGTAGATCAGTGTAAAGAGTATGTGCTTGTATCTTTAAGAAGCATGCGAGACTGTGTATGTACATATATAACGTGCACAACCTTAGTGTCATTTTGAAGGAGCAGCTAGGGAGTGAGCATGCTTGATCACAGCAATCAATTGTATACAAGTTACTTAAGTTACAGTATACAGTCAACAATAGTAATGTGTTTGAATATAATAAAGCTGTTTGAACAGGACCCATGGGGATTAATTTATTTTTGTCCTACACGAAAGTGACACCCTGGCTTGGCAGCCACTATACAGTAAGGACTTTGCAGTTCAGTGCCCTACGTTTGATAGGATTGAGGGTAGGACTACCATATAATACAACCCCAGATTACAGTGGACTTTGCAATTTGGTGCCCTATGTGAGATAGGACAGAGGGTAGGCCTACCATATAACATAACCCCAGATTACAGCAGACTCAGATTATACTGAGAATACTAACTCTTTTGAACATGCCCTGGCTTCTGAAGCAAACTTTAGGATTTACCACACAGACATATTAAATTACAACAAACCAAAAATCTGACTAATATTCTTGAAAAACTTAGCATTTTTAATAACTATATTTGGATGTCACTAAAATTGTCATGCTTTACTGAGTTTGTAAGTAGAATGCATGATTTAGGACTAACTGGACAATTGGCTGACATTTAGGGAGGGTCTGAGCTCTGCTGAATAATTTTAGGATGAAGCACCTTATTCAAGTGGATTTCATTGTATTTATTTATACTCTAGTTTCTTCCTGCCTTGTCTACTGTAATGGGCTTTACTTGGCCATTCCTAATACTAAGACTGCCCATTTGCACCTAGCAAAAAACCTCGCTGTCAGGCTACTTAGCGGTATATCTTGTTACCAGAATGTTATCTTTGTGCGGTAGAGTTTACACTGGTTAACTATCCATACTAAATCTTCTTTAAAATCTTAATGCTGATATATCTGTCCATACAAAATTATGGTTTCACTTACCTGAGGAAGGTTACAGTCCCATATTATGAAAAGTGCCAGTAGCTTCGGTCACCACCAACAATCTGAATAAATGTACAGCACATTGCAAAATTCACAAAGTGCAATAATGATATATTAAATAAAATCAACCAAACTTGCCAGCTATATAAATGTACTATTTATTCAAAAAAAATCAGTTTTTACTATTTTTTTGAATAAATAGTGCATTTATACAGCTGGCGACCTTGGTTGATTTTATTCAATAATTCATTATCGCACTTTGTGGATTTTACAACATACTATATGGTTATTCAGCTTGTTGCTGGTGATCAAACCTGCTGATGCTTGGTTGTTTCTTACTGTTGTAGTTTATTTCCTGGTTTTTGTGAGGTTACAGTACCATACTTCCTTCCATGGCCATTATGTTTTGCTTCCCAGGGGCTGATGGTGATTCCACTGGAGCACATGGATATTTCTAGCTACCACTTCATTCCCTTATTGACCCTGCACCTGTGGAACTTGCTACTCAGTGGCTGAGGAGAAGTCTTCTGTTGGCCTGCTCTTGCACCTTTATTAAGACATCTTTATTTTGAGCTGGCTTTCAGTAAGTGTATGGTTAATCAATTCAAAATCTTCTTTTAATGGCTTTAATTCAAGTCTCCTTTTACATCTACATTTAACTTTTTTTTTAATTTTAGTAACATATTCATTATACTGGCAAAAGTACAATTTCAACGGCTTACTTTACTCATGGATTTTAGCTTTAATTATTGCTCTGTATCAATATTTATTTATTTATTTTTTCTCAGACTGTAAGGAATTTACAGGTATGCATTTTTACATTGTTTTTACTGGCACACTGTTAAGAAAGCACCTTCTTAAAATTTAAGTAGAGGTCATGAAACTACTTCAGGTAAAACCTGAGATGATGATGCACATTATGGTGGGAGAGACTCTTTCTCACCTTGTTTCTGCCATCAAAAAAGTAGAGTGACAGATAAATGAACTGATTTAAGGATGATAATAACACCACTTAAACAATGTGAAATGGTCCAAGGGGACATCCAATATCCATGAAAGACAAGAAAACTTTCTCTACACATGATGGCCTAATGTTCCAAGGTCCTAAGAACAAATGTGATTACCATGAAAAAAGAAGGTATCCAAGAAATAAGCTTTAAAGCTATGGTAATCAGGCCTGTTAAAGTTTAAGTCCCATGTACAGAAGAAATGAAAAAAATCAATTCAAAGAACTGTTGGCAAAGCTAGAGCTGGGCCCCAAGGTCATGACAGGCCAGAACAACTGGCATATGTGCCTTGACAGTGGAATACTAGAAGCAAAGGTGCTTGAAATAAGTCAGAAACCATTGCTAACTGACAGGAGTGAGATGATAAAGGGGGATCTTCTTCCACTTGTCAGAGTCCACTGATCACAGGAAAAGATGCGCCACAGTTTCAGTCACTTTCGGTGCACCTGCCAGGACATTCAGATGAATGAAAGGGTAAACAGCACAGCCAATCCCTGATGTTAAGTCAGCTGTCACCTCAATAGTGTGATATCTTCTTAGTTAGAATCAGGAAGGCTTTGTGAATTATTAAATTCTTGATATTATGAAGCAATATCCTACAAAACCATCAGGCAGAGTGACAATAATTAGTTTTAGACTTGGAATCATTTTGAGCAGTTGAAAGGAAACAGTAATTTCACTTGCCATTGGATGGATAACTCTTCCATGGTGGTCCCAGTCTTACCTTAATGTATGGATTAGAACAAGTGAGAAGAATATTCTCTTGCACAGCAAGAAGGATAATCACTAGACTGTCCCACCTCCAAAGCATCTGAACCAGAGGCACAACTCCTAAACCTCCTTCTTCATCAGAAGACTAAAGGAGAGTTCCAACATATTCACTGCAACAAGGATATAAATCACTGTGAGTGATGCCTTTGTGTATTTCCCACTAACATGTATGCAGTGTCTTTCTACAGCAAGAACAAAGTCGGGACCCCTTTCCTGATTCACTATCACATGATGGAATAGTTAATGGACCAATAAACAGCAAAATGCCAATGCGAAGAAACCACCTGTTATGCAGGATACACACAAATATAAAAACAACAAAAGTGACAAAAGTTAAGTGCTTTCGTCACTTAAAATATATGAGATTTCTGAAGAAGCTCTGAGGGTCAAAAGTGCCCGAAGATCCAGCTGATTAATGTAAGGCCTTCTCACTAGGGTGACCACTTCCTTCAGCCAGGAAGGAAGTAAGCTAAACTCCCCATCCTGCCAGTGATGCATGCAAAGATTTGCAGTGGGTTTAGCTATAGGAAAGGGAGTACTACTACTATGTTGGTGAAGACTACACCATGCCAGCAATTACTGGCAGGAGTATGACACTAGGCAGATTATCTAAGAGCACATGAGGACTCTGCAGCTACAGATACCTCATCATCCACCATCACACTTGCATCCTTGGGCATGCAAAGTCACTGTGAAGACCATGTCTCATCAAACTCAGAATGCATAATGGAGTCTAATCTTTGAACCTCATCTGCATCCTCACCAAAGCAGCCAAGCTCAAGAAGTTATAGGACATCTTCAATGCAGAAACATTTGACACTGGAAATTGTCCAACTCCTTAGCCACACAGATTTTCCCAAGATTGGATCAGAGATTCAATCTCTTACTTAGACTGGATCAGAGATTCAATCTCTTACTTTACTGTTCACAATCAAGCCTGCATGTGCAAGATAATCCAATTTAGGGCCAACAACAGAGTGTCCCTCCATGACACACCAGCAGTCAATTCATCCAAATAGGGGAACATAATGAGCTACCTCTCCTGCAACACTTAACTCAACACCTTGATAAATATTTTGGTTACAGAAGAAGGATGTAATGACACTTTCTAAAGAAAATAGTGCTCACTGAATGCAAACCAAGGGAAAATACTATGCAGACGCTAGGCAATGAAATGCCAGAAGACTTTCCTCATGTGCAAAGATACAATTCAGACACTTTATAATTATAAACGTATGATCCCCTAGGAAGTTGTCATATGAAACATTGTGAACCAGATATGCTCACTGAAGTCGCTGAGGTTCAGGATGGGATGAAATTCTGTCTTCCTTTCAAAACCAAGAAGATATGGAAGAACTCCAGGTTTGTTTAAAAAGCTGGATAGCCTCTGTAGCCACTGCATGGAGTACAGTCTGTGTTCAAAAAAAGAGTGTTATCTAAATGGAACCCCTTCTGTGGCAGGATCTAAATGTTGTAAGAAGTGGCCTACCCTCACTAGGTCAATAACTCACTGGTCCTCTGTAATGGTTTTTCAAGCCAGGGTAAACAAGGAGAAGTGTCTCCACCCCCCAAATGGGCAGCCCTAGATGACAGGACTGTAGCTGGAAGGTACAGCAGCATTGTCCTCTTGAGCACTATAGCTATCATTGTACCAGACAACTGTGGAAAACACCATATGCTGAGAAAAGGACCTATTCCATAAGCCTGAAGGTTTCTTCTTCAGTTCTTTGCGTCTGAAGATGAATCGTAACCACTGATTGCTATCCTGATCTTTGTTTAATCAGAGCTGCTCAGCGTTTGGTGATGACTCCAATGAGTTCTAGGAATTTTGCTTGCATCTGAAGTCATCAATGGCAAGAAAAATGATTTTAAGTATAATTATGCACTTTTACTGCTTGTTTTCACTGCATGATTTATGAACAGGACACACTTGAGCTACTCTATGCCCAAATAATCATAGGTAAAATCCCTTACCTGTATCCTTGCTAGCTAGTTTCCCAACCGTTACCCAGGGAAACCATACCTTATACCTGAATGTACTAAAATATATCTGATCATTCAGCCCAAGACCATACTCGTGGGTGATTTCAAATACCCTTCCATTGACTGGGAAGCTTACATGACCACTAACATGCAGGCTCAAAGATTTCTAGACTTTGTCAATGCAAATTCCCTGGAACAGCTAGTTTGCACTTCCACTAGGGGTACAAACACCTAGACTTGGTACTCACAAACTGGTGGAGGCACTGCACCCCCCCCCCCCCAACTGTAATGTCCTCACTGATTAGAGTGGATTTTAAAGCAGTCTCCTTTGAAATAAATATAAAGGTGTAGCTCCAATCTAATTCCAGAACCTTTAAGAATTTTTCTATGGCTAACTACCTTCTATTAACTGGCGGCATAGCTAACTTCCAAGTTCCCTCAAACCCAGAAAATATGGAGGGCTATGGAGAGGTGTACCCAAAAGCATTGTACAACCATATAAACAGCTGCAGAGAAATGTCAGTACCACACCAAAATAAACCTTCAAACTGCAAAAACAAGCCACCCTGGTATGAATAAGTTATACGAAAAAGAAAGAAAATCCTGAAATCCTGTCCAGAAATAGGAGAGGACATGTATAAAAGGGCAAAAACTCTCTCAACTAGTTTAAACAAGCAAATCAGGAGAGAGTCAAGTCTTCAAAAGCCAACACAGAGACAAAAATAACCTCCCAAGCAAAGGATAACCAAAAGGCATTTTTCAGCTATATCTGGAATCTTAACGGCAACACACAACAATGTGCAGAGTTAGCTGCAGGAGACACCACCTATACCCAAAGTTGGAAGATATAGTAAATCTGCTGGCCAATAAATTCAGCTCGAATTTCACTCCCCATCATCTCTGGTTACCCCCCAGGAAATACCCTCCATCATTCCTCTACCAGTTATCACGAAAGAACAGGTCATCACTGCACTCTATTAAGCTGAAAACACAGCCTTGATGGGTCCTGACAATATCCCAGGATGCCTCTTAAATAGCTTGAAACATGACCTATCAGGTCCACTTGGATCTCTATATGAGAACAGCCTGCAGACAGGCTTTCATCCTGATGAGTGTAGGACAGCAATGGCCATCCCTCTGTATAAAGGGGACCATCAACAGACCTAGGAAATTACAGATTCATAAGTCTGATTAGTCTCATATTCAAGGCCACGAAAAGAATAATTATGAACCTGATAAACAATAACGTGAAATCTCCAAATTTTGGACCCAACCCAGTTCAGCTTCATCATGGGCAGGCTATGCCTGCTAAACCTGGTGAACTTCATGGAGGTCACAAGGGAAAAACAGTGCATACTGCCTACCTTGACCTGGTGAGCATTTGACACAATTCGTAGATAAACTCACAAAACTGGGTATAAATCCCTACGTCACCAGATGGATAGTTAATTAGCTCACAGACAGGACAAATGTTGTTAGAGTGGGGGAATCCACAGCTAGCAAAAGACCAGTTACTAGCGGTATACTACAGGGCTCAGTGCTGGGACCTCTCCTGTTCGGAATATAATTCTATGAAGTCAAGACTAATGTACATGGGATTTGGCTAATCGAGTTTGCTGATGACTACAAGCTGGGAGCAATCACTGAACCCCAAATGATTTAGATATCCTTCAAAAATGTCTGACTTAGAGAAATTATTGGTGCCACAGCCATGGCCAAAATCTAAATGTAAAAAATGCATAATTATACTGTTTGGTAAGTCAAATAACCCTGTAAATTACAACATTAATAGCAAACCTAAGCCATCCTCTACCCCCTAAGTATTGAAAATTTGGGTAAAGTTGGGTAATTATGGCTAGACTTGTAAGGGTTCTTGAGCTGTTAGCCTAGTAATTTCCTATGATCTTATAAAGAGCCATAAAAATGGTGACTGCAAGTTTTCTTTCCAAGAGGTCATGGACAAAGTGCAGTGAAGACTGGCTAAAAAATACCTACTCTCAAGGAAGTCATTCAGGGTGGACTTCCAGAGCTCCTTGCTGGAATACATCATAAACTAAGCAATCCTGTGCAAGAACATACTTCAACCTGGTGCCCTGGAACCAGTATCACTGTAAAGTGATAGTTACAGTGGTATACATGGCAGCTCAGTCTGGAAGCTGCAGACAGAATCCTTACACCTACTCCAACCCAGACCGAGAAAGGGTGGAAAACATTTCCATTGACTGATCTGGTTTGGAGGACTTGAATCTAGACAGATGACACATACAACTAAAGGATTTAAGCCTCAACAGGACAGAGAAGAACATTTTCTTGTCCAATGTATCAGAGGCTCTTGCCCTAGTCTCTGATTTTTGTGCTACACTGACCAGATCACAGAGAAGACCAATGTAAGATGACCAGATAAGATCTCACTACATTCCTTCTTGGGGATCAAAAAAAAAAGAAGAAGAATACAGGTGCCCCCAGATTGCAGATACAGAATTTAATTATTTACTATTTGGTAACCAGGTAGGTGGACTAGTCCGAAGACCCTTTTCAGCCACAACTCAAAATTACAGAAACAAAAGCAAACATAAATATTCAAGAAAGGTTCAGGTGTGCAAAATCTTACCATAAGAGTAGATGTCCTTCTCTTTACTGTTGCAGTATTCTTTATTATAGAGATCTCCTATCTAGGTTAGCCCAACATTCTGCCAGTATACCAAATCCTTACGATCTTGTATGCGCTGTACATCACACGTATACTTCCCGCACAGGACACAGGGCATAAAGGTGATATATGGACCCAGTTACTCAGAACTGAATTGCCCCAGTAGAGAACA
The DNA here is from genome assembly GCF_019279795.1 of Protopterus annectens. Classification (NCBI taxonomy): domain Eukaryota; kingdom Metazoa; phylum Chordata; order Ceratodontiformes; family Protopteridae; genus Protopterus; species Protopterus annectens. Next base: position 669,033,369 of record NC_056732.1, read on the forward strand.
GTCTCTATAGGATGAAGGAAGGAGAAAATGCAGAGGAAAAAAGGAGACCCTCAGCCAGAAGGGAATCCAAAAACAAAAACCAGAAAAACAAAGAGAGGGTTGGAGGGAGTGAATACTGCAACAGTGAAGATAAGGATATCTACTGTTATGGTAAGATGTTATGCAACTGTACTATGTCCTTCTATATCACAGTTGCAGTATGCTTTACTATAGAGAGAGTAAAGAAGCTCAAGAAACAGAATGGGAGGTGGAAGGCCGAGAAGAGCCCTCAATAAACCCATACAAAATGTCCCTAACAAAACCTGCACTGGCCCTTGAGACCATATCCAATTTAGAATGCTTAGTAAAGCTATGCACTGAAGACCAAAGTATCAGCTTCAAGGATGGAATTGGTGTCCAACTTCTTGAAAAAAGCACCAGAGGAGGCAACAGCCTTAGTGGAGTGAGCTCTAAAAGAAATAGACAAAGAACTGCCATGAAAAGAATAACAAAAAGAAATGGCCTTAGATATTCAGGAGGAGATGGTTTGCTTAGAAACAGCCAAACCCAATATCCTGGGATGAAAATAAACAAAAAGCTGGTCAAAACTACAAATAGCCTTAGTTTTTTCAAAATAGCACCAGATTTGTCTATGCAAATCCAAGGTATTCAAGAGCCTCTCACCAGTAGATTGAAGAGAAGGGAAAAAGGAAGGGAGATGTACTGACTGATTAAAGGAGAACTCATTTACCACCTTGGGCATAAAAGAAGGATTAGTACAAAGGGATACCCTGCCCTATGAAAGACCAGAAAAGAAGAAATGGTCATAATGGCCTGAAGCTCAGAAAGCCTTCACACAGAAGAGCCAGCAACAAGACAATCTTCCAGATACAATGTTGCAAAGAAGCAGAATCTGTAGGTTCAAAAGGAGGCTGAGTCATTTTTTCCAAAACAAAATTAAGGACTCAAGGAAAAGGAATAGGTTTCCTTAGAGGCCTAAGATGCAAGATGCCTTTAAGAAACTGTCTGACCTCAAAATGAGAAGTCAAAGAAGGATTCAAGGGCAGACGAGCAGAAATGGCTAACAAATGGATCTTCACAGAAGAACAGGCTAAGCCAGACTGGAGCAACTCACACAAATAGGAGAGGACTAGAGAGACCCCCACTGAAAAAGGGTCCTTGTTATGAGCATGGCACAAGACAGAAAATCTTTACTATTTGGACCTGTAAGATTGTCTGGTTGTGGGTTTCCTTGCCTCCTGTAAAACCCTGAGCACGTTCGGAGAAAAGAGGTACTTAAAAGGGATCAAAACCCTGTCACCCATAGTGTCAGATGAAGAGTTGTCAAATGAGGATGGATGTCTTGTGTGAAGAGGTCCAACCAGTAAGGTGGCTTGTGGTGACTGCCAAGGCCAGATGCATTAAGAGGGTAAACCAGTGCTGTCTTGGCCAAAAGGGAGTTACTAACAATATTTCTGGGGAGTCCAACTGAATTTTTTGAAGGACTCTTGGAAGTACAGGAATAGAAGGGAAAGCATAAAGAAACATCCCTATCCAAGGAAAAGAAAGGGTGTCCATCTTCCACACCAGACTTCATGGCACTCTGACAGATGAGAGGGAGCTGTCTGTTTAGAGGGGGGCAGAAAGATCTACCTGAGGAATACTGCACTGATGGACAGTGTCCAGAAACATGTCTCTATGACGCATCCATTTGTGAACCTGTATTTTGGACCTGCTCAAAGAGTCTGCCACTAGACCGTGCTCTGAAGGAATGGATATTGCCTAAAAAGTTAACTGATAACCGAGAGCCATCCCCCAGGCCTGAAGAGCCATGCTGCAGAGGAGGCAGGTTTTTGTGCCCTCCTGCTAGATGACATACCACATGAATGCAGTGTTTTCTGTGTACACCTTCAAGGGGCCTGGAAAGAACAAGAGGTGAAAAGCCTGAAGGGCCAGAATCAGAGTTCTTAACTCTGATATTGATATGGTCCATCTTCTAATGAGGGAACCAGAGACCCTGAACTTTAAGGTGACCACAAGAAGCCCCCCATCCTATGTTTGAGGCATTGCCGAACAGTTCTTGAGAAGGGACTAGAGGCCGAAATGGCAGGCTTGGGATGAGAACAAACTGTTAAACTGACCACAAAATTCCTTTTGTAGACGAGGAAGGAGAGGCACACTGAAATCTAGAGCATGGCAATGCTGCACCCAGATTGACTTGAATACCATCGCAGCTTCTGCATATGCAGCCTAGCAAGAAGGAGCATTGGAATAGAAGAGGCCATGCATCCCAGGGCCCGAAAAAACTCTCTGGCTGGAATAGCAGTCAGAGGAATAAGTGACTGAAAGAAGTCTATCAATGACAAAAATTTTGGAGGTGGAAGGGAGGCCAACGTGCACTGTCTGAATCCTTCATCCCATCTACATGATCTTGACAGGGAATCAGGACAGACTTCTGGAAATTGAAGAAGAGAGATGGCGAACTAAAGATCCTGTAAGAGGCGACTGGGAGAAGGTGCCTGAAACAACAGGTCACATAGATAAGGAAAAATCTGAATACCTTGGAGGCTACAGAAAGCAATTACAGGAGCCAATCATTTTGCAAATAACCTTGGGGCAGTAGAAAAGCCAAACGGCAAAGCAGAGAACTGAAAATGAGAGGAAGAAACAAAGAAGAATGTAAACACTTCCTGAAAAGAGGTGAATAGGGATATGAAGGTAAGCAATATTACAATCCAGAGACACTAGAAAAGGCAGGGGTAGTAAAAGAGCATCGAAAAAGAGGGGACCTTGAGAAAGGTGTTGGGCAGGAAAAAAAAAAGAGAACAGGTCTCCAAGTGCCTCCTTTCGAGTAACCAGGAACATCTTGCAATAAAAACCCTTTCCCACTTGGGAAGGGGGAATAGGCCGAATGGTTCCTTGGTTCATCAGGGATCCTAGGACCTATTGAGAAATGAGGAAGTTGCTCTAGAGGAGATTGAAGAATCCTTGAAAATGCAAGGAGAGACTTCCATACCATGAAGTAATCCTGACAGAGAGTCTGAAGTGATGAGAGAAGCCAATATGGAAGACAAAAGAACCTGATCTAAAAGTAGAAGGGCAAATTTTCAAAGAGAAGTAGGCTTATTAGATAAAGAAGGCTTCTGGGCCACACAAGCCCGAGAAGCCTGATCAGAAAAAGCTCACCTATGACCCTTCCAACCCTTAGAGGCCTGGCAGGGATGCCTGTGAACAAAAGCAGACCAAGAAGGATAATTCCTCTAGAACTTAGGGATAGGAGAGACAAGGATATGTTTAAGGTCCTGCAAGGCTTTGACTTTCTCTTGAACAGACTTAAACAGGTCAAGAGCAGCAGTGCCAAAAAGAGGTTTATTATCCAAAGAAGCATCCCACAACTTGGCCTTAATGTCCTCAGGCAAAGACTGGAGATGAAGCCAAGAATAATGCTTCATGACAGACCTAAAAGTCACAATCCTGGAAGAGGCATCACAAGCATCACAGATACACTTGATACAGTGGCAAACCACTTGAGAAGAGGAACCTAAAATAGATAAGGCAGAAGATTTTCCTTCAGAATCAGGGAGGTCAGAAATAACCTGACAAGCCTGAACAATCAAAGCCAGAGCATATCTGGCCATGTGGGTCTGGTAATTAATATCCCTAAAGGCCAAAGTAGAAGCAGTGCACACCCTCTTAGCAATCATCTCCTGCTATCCTTTGCAGAAGGCAAAAGTTTGGAAGAGGACAACAGCTTAGAAAGTTTTTCAGAAGACACTAACACCATGACCAGTGACAAGTGGAGTACCACAGGATTCACTACTGTATCCTCTCCTGTTTGATATCTACTTCTCTGAAGTACAGGCTAACACAGAAGGTCTTTGGCTTAAAATTCACAGATGACTGCAAACTAGGAGCTATAATCGAAACTCCTAATGATGTGGACATCCTACAAAAGGGCCTCACTGAGACAAATGCCTGGTGTCAAAGCCATGGCCTCAAGCTCAATGCTAAAAAATGCACTCTCATCCCTTTTGGTAAAACTCTGTACCCATGAACTACTACATAGGCGGTAGTCTACTTAACACCGAAAGTGTGATAAGAGACCTTGGGACACAATTGGACAGTAGTCTCTCCTTTGATAATCACATCGCCACAGTAGTCAGGAAATCCTTCTACGTGGCACCACACCTCATCACAAAAGGTTTCTCATCCAGGAAAAAAGAGGTTATTGTTCCCCTCTACTCGTCACTCATTAGACCCATTATAGAATACAGCGCCCCTTTTGGTATGTACCTCACAAGACATCTAGAACAATTGGAAAGGCCACAGAAATACCTCACAAAGAAGACTGCCATCCTCAAACAGATACCCTATGCTGACCGTCTCAAAAAACTCCAGCTTTACTCCATCGCATATCGCCTACTCAGAGGTGATCTCTACCCAACATACAAAGCTATATCAAACCCACAGCTGTTGGACATGCTCCACTTAAAGAAATCCCAATCCCTCCGAGCTACACGCTCTAGGGACCTAAACCTTGTCACCACAATAAACAGAACATGCTGGAGGTATAGATTCCTGTCCCAGAGACTTCCCATACTCTGGAACAAACTACCTATCTATATCAAACAAAGCTCCTCATTAGCACTCTTCAAGAAAAATGTTGATGATTGGATGGAAGATAGGAAATTCACCCCAGGGATCACTTCTGTGGCTCTGCTCGACAGGGGCACAGGAAAATAATTTTCTTGGGTGGCGAAAGCCAGAGTACCTTTTTGGCTAGGCCTATATAGCCCCTAGGGCCAATAGCCTAGTACCTACCTATGAACCACAGCAGGATCAGCAGAAGGACACAAAAACTGACAATCCTCAGGGACCTTATAGAACCTATCATGTTTCTTAGGAGCAGGAAGTTGAGAATCAGGATACTTGGAATCAGCAATGAAAGTGTCTAACAAGGCAGGCAACACAGAAAGAACTGCCAAGGGTTTAGGTGTATCCACCTGAAGCAACTTGCACCACCTCTGAATATCAGACACTAGAGAAGAATCCTACTTCAAGAATTCCATCATCCTAACAATTGCACCTCCAAAGGACAATTCCTCAAAAGGAAACTTGGGGCTAACAGACTTCTCATCAAAACCATAATCCAAAGGTGAAAGCATCTGTGAAGAAAAGGACAAGGACCCCTCATTAGACTCTGAATCCTCATCTGAGGAATCTGGCTCCCTGGGCCATTTAAAAGGGGTAGAAGTCCAAGGAGGACTAAGTACCAAAACCCCTTGAGGAGGCTTCAGGGCCATCAAGGCAGAAAACAAGGCAAACTCTTGCCATTACCTATGAAGATCATTATGAGAGATCAAAACACACTTAATTTTTTGTCTTTTCTTGAAAGAAATGTCAGCCCTAACAAATACTGGAGGTTCCGACCCTTGTTAAGATTCACTAACAGTGCCCAGAAACTCCTCCCTGACCAATTATCTGTGGAATCCTTGTAGGACCCTCAGAGATGATCAACTGCAGTTCCCCCTTGACATCTGGAGCAGATGTCTGCAAAGCCTCAAAGGACATGAGAAAAGAAGGATCCATGCTGGCCTCCAATTGGGACGAGGCAGAGGAATCCGATGTAGACGCCAGACAGCCTATAGGGTTATCACCTGCTTCTAGCGGGATGCCCGGTGGAGGCTGAACAGCTAAAAAAAACTGTTGACACTTCTTGGCCTTCCTCTTATCTAGCAGGAACATCTTTGGGTTAATGGATTCCACCATGCTACCCAGGGCTAACTGTTTAAGCTGTTGGCTTTCAAGATAAATGGCCAGGGAAGACAACTGGCTGCTGAGTGTCTTAGGCACAAATGCCTTACAGATACTACAAGAGGTATGGTTGTGGGAAGCACCCAAACATAACAGGCACTGTTCATGATGATCTTTATGGGGAATCTGCTTCCTAAACTGACATTTTCCCTTCTTGGATGAAAAGAACTCTAGGTAAGCAAAATAAAATACAAGACTAAAGGAAGATGAACGAAAATGGTGTTTGGACTGGCAGCAAAGTAGTTCTGGGTAACCGCGTGTGTATGCCATCTTTATGTCCTACGTTCTATGTGGGGAGCATACATGTGACGGACAGTGCATACAAGATCATAAGGCTTTGGTATACTGGCCGAACAACGGGCTATCCTAAGCAGGCAATCCCCATAATAAAGAATACTGCAACAGTGATACAAAAGGACATCATACAATACACAAGAACAAAGGGACAGTCAAATGTTTTAACGGGTCTTGGAACAAACCTAGATCCTTATGTGTGTTAGAATTAACAGTAAAACTTCAGCTGATTACAATATTTACAGTTGATTACAATATTTACAGTGTATGCATGAAGTCTATTTTGAATTTCACCATTTCAGGAAACAAGCAAGACAACATTTAGGATAACAAGCAGGGAAAGACGGTCATTCTGGAGGTAACATGCTATTAGAATTCCATTTCACAGCGACCGTTTTGCTGAAGGTAGTATATTGTTTGATAGCAAATAGTGAGGTTAACCAATGTCCACAAATAGCTTTCACTCAGTTTCCTAATGCAAGTGTTTGGAGAAGTCCTTTCTGAATTCAGGAAGAAATTCCAGGTCATCAATTCAGGTTGGAGTTTCTTCCATAATGTTGAGCCTATGTGGGAGAAGGCACATTCTCCAGTAGCTGTTTTATGTGGTGGTCTATTTAATGTGATAGCTTTCTCCTGGGTACTTCTTTGGCAGTAAACCTGATACTGGATGGGTAGTTCTCATATTAGTGGCATGCAACAGCCAATGTTTACTATTTTCTGAATAAGAGCACCTGGTAGATAAGTTGATCTTTTGGTGACTGGATGCCATTTTAGATGTTGTGGGTGGTTATAACATGTGAGATCTGCTGTTGGTAAGGCAGGAAAAATCTGCACATTTTATTTTCTGATATTTGAAGACTGGAAATTTTTTGCTAAATAAAAGGAGTTGGAGGAAAACTGTATTCCACTTTAGAGCAAAGAACCTTTTTGGCTAGGAGATTAAATGAAGAATCTGTACCAGAGTTTAACTTGAGATATTATGTTAGTTATTTTGTCTATATGCTTTGAAAAATTTACAGAAGGATTAAGGTTAAGTCCTAGGTATCTGCATTCAGAAACGAGGGGAATGATGTTGTGGTTATCAGTGATGTTAGTAAGAAGCAGATTAGGGAGTATTCAAGGGTTGTGAATAGTTTTATATATATATATATATATATATATATATATATATTTATATATATATATATACACACAGTTCTAGATATAGATGTACATAAAATATATATGTATACACATAAAATATATACTTTTTTGGTTAATTAGAAAGTGATTACAATGAACCAAGTTGCACAGCTTAGATCATGGGCATTTATTGCATTTATTGGCTTAATAAAAGGATGCTGTCTGCATACAGTATGACGTCAGGAGACAAGAGGTCATTTGTAACACAAATAATAAATAAAGAAAACAGAACAGGCCCCAGAACTGAACCTTTTTGCACTCTGGTGTTTAGAATGCTAACAGATAATAACAGGTTACTAGTGTAGACTCCGAATGTTCTTTTCTGGAACCATTTGATATTGTTGTGGCCAATGTAAAGTTTGTTCTGTTTCATAAGAAAAATATTCTGGTCATGTTTTGAATGTCCTGGTCATATCTACAAATATCCAGCAGTGATCATACGATCAATAATGTTACATTAAACGCAATCAGCTGCAGTGAGTAAGATAGTGGTGGCACTGAAGGCATTTCTGAAACCACATTGTTTATCTGATAGCAAGCCATAGCTATTAACATGTTTCATTATTTGCACCGGATTTTTTCAAATATTTTTGAAAGAGGCTGAGAGTGAAGAAAGTCCTTGATAATTCTGGAAATGGGCATTTTAAGCAGGTGAATTAAGATGGAGTGTTTTAAGGATGAAGGCACTTTTCCTGTAGTAAGTCAGAGATTCTAGATGTAGGTTACGGGGATGGCAATTTTATCTGCTTTATGATGGTGTGAAATAACTGGGTGACTTCGGAGGAAAACTTTTTTAACGCTTTTCAGGAGTGTGGGTTTCCTATACTGAGATGTTTCTAAAATGGAATGTTACTGCATATTCATCTAATGTGTATAGTGCTGGTTGACAGAAGTTTGGATGGCTATGTTGAGATAGGGTAGAGGGTTGAAAAGAATTAGTGATTTCTTATACACTGGCAGTGATGGATGTTTTTATAGTCTTCTGATAGGAAAGGCTTGTTGTTATATCAAAGTCGGGTGAGAATATTTAGGTTTTGTGATTTCTCCCTGCAATTCCTTTATTTCTTTCCATAATTGCTTTGGATTACTGGTAGCAGCAGTTTGCTTATTTCTGTATGGATTTGACTGAATTAGTTGCTGTTCTAGTTTGCTTTTTTGGAGCTTGATAGGATTGGTGGGAGTTATTTGGGCTTTGTTTCTTGGCTGATCACGTCTTATCCTTCTGTTTCATGAGGGTTTTATTATCTTTAGTGAGCCAGTGGCAATTCTGACCCCTCAGTCTCCCCTAAGAATGGGAAGCAGACAGACAGTGAGTCTTGTATGAAGGTAAGGGTATTGATAAAGTAAGCCAGTGCATTTGCTGGGTTATTTATGATATATAAAAGGAGATCAATCAATGCTTTAGAAAACTTGGTCTAGAACAGTCAGCTTGTGGTTTGGGAATGGTTGACCTATTACGATTTCTAGGGAATCTTCATCTTTTTAGGGCACCGAAGAGCAGGGCACACACACTGCTTTATTATCCTGCCTCTGTGGTGAGATACAAAGAAGAGTAGAGATGCTGCAGCGGCAGTATCTAATTTTTCTAATAATGAGATCTAGAGTAGTATGGTTTCTTTGCAGCTGGTATGATTTGGTTAAGACTGTTTACTAGTTGTTCGTGGTTATTTAGTGATAGGAATTTGTTGAGTAGACTGCATCTGCTGCATTTATACCGAAGTCATCCAATATAAAAGTACTGTTAGGGGAATCTGCAAGTTATCTTTTATTTTATTTTTATTATTTATTATTTTATTTGCCATTTGTTAACCGGGTTGGTCTGGCTGGGCAGGTGCCCTTTTTCAGCAGAGACCCAAGGAAGAAAGCTCCAATTACAGGACAGTAATTTTTCCAATCAATAAAGTATTTTCATATACAATTTATACAATATAGAGCACATACATACAGCAGACTAGATTACATTTTTACAATGTATGTGGAGAAAAAAGAAAGAAAAGAAAAAAATTAAACAATAGAGATTAATCAATTGTGTACCTTATAGGCACAGAAAATACATAAAAAAAGGTGATCAGTACTTTGGAAAGGGAAATTACTAACCTATGCCTTAATGTAGTGAAGTGTAAAGGTGTCAGAGAGAATGATCCATGCACAAAGAGGAAAGAAGAGGAAGGGTAAAGAAAGATAGAGAAGAGCGAGATTGGACGTAGAAGTAAAGAGTGGAGACTGGAGTATAATGGATGGGCATGGCTATAAAGTGGGAGAGTGTAGAAATAAAGATAGGACTAGGTATCAGTGAGAGAAAGTAGCGGGGGGGGGGGGTGAGAAGAGGCAGAGTAGTCAGAGAATTGAGAAAAAGAGGAGGGAGGGAGGGAGGAGGTATGATTTTTTATTGAGGCGGGTGGGAGACTACATATATTACAGAAACTGACATGTATGATTTCCAACAGTGATGTTAGGGCTTTTACAGTTAAGACCTCTGTTACTACTATTTTGAGAATTGGAGAAATTAAAAATGTAATGTTCTTTGATAAGAAGCATGACACCCCCCTCCTGGCCCAGTGCCAAGCATAATGCATAGTTACAGTTAGATTATGAGAAGGGGGGGGGGGTAAAGGCAGAAATTATCTTTAAGGCAGGTTTCAGAGAAGGCAACAGTTACTGAGTTTTCAGAGGAAATCCAGACATTCAGCACACTCCATCTGCTACTAATGCTGACAGTGTTAATGCATGCAATTTTTAGGCCTTTTTTGTTTGTAGTGCTGGTATTGTTATTCAGTGGAATCCTTAATATTGGGCTGTATACAAGCCAGCTCCATGGTATTGAGGAATAAAGCCCTGACTACAGTCAGAGTGACCTAGGTTTGATTAGCAGCTTAGGGAAGAATGTATGTGCCCATCATTGGTGGGGCAGCACCTTGACATGTTTCAGGCTTGATCCCTGGTGGAGACCAAGGACATGGAGGGGGAATTGTCCTATTGTCCTTGTTTAGGAATAGTGGAGAATACTGGCTGAGTCACCACAGAGGTAGGACAATACACCAGCACATTCCCGTTCCACGGCCTCCCAACTGATGTCAACAAGTGTGCTCATGGGGGTAGAAATATTAGGGTATAAAGAAAAACTCTCATGGCAAAAAGTGGACCCGAGATGCCTTGATGTCTGCACTGGCCTCAGTCCTAATCACATCAATTCTGGGGGAGGCTAGAAGGGGAACATAGAACCAGTGATTGAGAAGAGGCACAGGGGGGTCCCCTGATGGTCAACTGTGAGGAGGCAAAAATAATGGGCTCTACAGAAGGGATGACTCAAGGCTTCTCCTACTTCTTCTTCCCAGATACTCAGTGAGTCATCTGGGGAGGGAAGGCAGAGGACTGGGCAGGAAGTCAGTCAGTCAGTCAGTGGTGGACTTTATGAGTCTTAATGCATCTGAAAAGAAGTAGTTATCTGATGGGAGGCTGTAGAAGTCAGATCTTGCTGTCCTTATCTAATTCCAAGCTAATTGCTTCCACATCTTCTGACCCATCACAGGAGGATAAAATGGACATCGAGAAAGATCCACTAACCCCCTGCTCCTAAAGGAACATTCTCATGCATGGATAAACAAGGAGGCAAGCATACGTTAACATTATAAGGACTTAAGAAACCTGTTTATGATGGGTAAGACCTGACCACAGCCCACTGCTGGCAGCATACCATTCTCTCTAAGATTGCATTCTCACCCCTGCTTGGACAGAACCCATCAGACATTAAAAAAAAGTGTCTGAAGTCTACAACCTGACCTGTGTAACTTGGAACAGTAGACCCAGAGGATCCTCCTCAAATTGGGAGGAGTATGGCCTGTGAAAAACAGTCCTTGGTCACACCTACTATTATCAAGCTGAACATCCAAGGTAACTCAAGGGGGCTGCAAATTAAGATCATGCCAGAACCTACCATGATCAGGGATGCACAGTGATAACAGTCCAGGGTAACCCCCAAGGCAGAAGCAAAAGGTGCACCTCATCCAGGCCTCTCCTCATCCAAGAAAGTGGACAAGAGGTGCAAACTCAAGCTTTTGCTAGACGAGGGTGAATTCACAACATGCAGTCACTGAGGGCCACTTCCACAACAGACTTGCCTCCAAGGTGTATATGAACAAGGCCTTCTTTCCATTTTCTTAGCTTTTTTGTGGTGTTGCAGCAAAGGCCTGGAGCTACGTATGACAGTCCAGAAACCCCCAATCTAGACACGTTCATCTAGTGAAATTCTCCACGTTGTGAGGCAGACTGGAAGTTTTTTCTCCTAAATCTATGGGTGAACAGGTTGAACCAGTGACCCATTATGGCAATGCTTTATGTTATGCTCCTCTCATAGGAAGGACAGAGGATACCAGTGGAGGCCTTAACTCATTAGATGGAACCAAACAAACCCTCTGAAGGCTTTTGTGCTTTAGGCATTGATTACAGAACCTTTTCCATGATGCTAATGCACAAAAATTTGAGTGGTAGGAAAGAACTGGCACTCATAATCCAGGAGGACAACATGACTTAAGTGTGCTCCCTAGGAAGGTTTACTCCATCAATGGAATGACTACGGTCACCTGAAGACAGAGGAACAGAACCTGTCTTCCATACCATATTGTGAGTAAATCACCATAAATTTGGGATCTGTGCCACCTTGTTTATCTACCACATTAACACAGGGTTGTCAAAGCCTATCTTAAAACTTATTACAGCCAAGTGCACCTCCAGGCGTTTCTGCACTACTGCGCTTCTAGACATCAAATATTGCTTGTTCATATTTGCATTAATAATTCCAAAACCATGCTACATACAAGGTATCAGAATATTTTATCTTGAAGCATACATGATAGCAAACACAATTGTACTGATATTTGATCTCTGTCAGAGTATTTATTAGAATTGCAAAGTGATAACTTCATTTTTTAAAGGCTCAAGCCACACCCACTGAGGGTTAAAGGTGCACACTCAAAAGAACTGTATCGGAGGGAAAGAGTTAAAATGTTCTGGTTAAGATAGTTCTTAAATAATCTGATGTCTAGAATAACTACAAACATATTTTCCACACTAATGAGAAGTCTGACCTAAGAAAGGAGAAGACACCTTGCACTGTTTAAAAGTGCTTCCCATCCTGTGTCTGACATAACCAGTTTTCAAAAACTCAGTCAGTGGAGGAAGTATGAAGGACATGTTGAGGTTCAACTGGCCTTCTGCCCTTCAGCCCCCCCCCCCCACCCGAGAAGCTTCTTTAATATGATTGGAATCAATGCTTCTAATTATTGCATACATTTTTTTACGTAATGCTGAAAACTTATCAGCAGCCGATCATTCTGTCACATCATTATACTGACAGACACAAAATTCATAACACAAAAGTGAAGGTTAGCTGTCATAGAAAAGTTTGTTACAATGGCACTGCAGAAAAGGGCAAACTTCAACAAGAACCTGTGCAAAGGTAGCCTGCTCAGACAGATGAAAACAAGGCAAGGTAAACAGGTACATTTTAGAGCAAAAAAGTACAGTTGCTTAAATCCTACTTACCTGTTAACAGTAGCTGGTCATAGAACACAGTGCCTTATTTGCATATTGGTAATAGTGGCCTACTATCTTTTCTCAGACCGTCACCAAAGCTCTGAAATCCTCATATGCCTGTCTGTGGATGTGATCAATCACCTGTCAGTACAGGGACTACCTTTCAGACCAACAGACAGGACTCTTCAGTTTTTTTAGGACCAACAGGAAGACATGATGAAAATGCAAGTTTTGAGAACACCTACTATTCCAAAACAAAACTACAAAGACACACACACACACACACACACACACGAACACACACACACATATGCTCTAAGCATAATTCATTGATTCATTGTCAACTCCAACACCAAACTATGTACATCAGAAAAAGGGGGATGGTGGGTGGGCACTGCCAGTAAGGCAGTGTGTTCTATGAACATCAATTGATACGATTAAGCAGGACTTATCCAGCTGTACTATGTTCAACAAATACACTGCCATACTGGCATGTGGGTAGATTTCCAAAGATTACACAGCCTGGGAGGAGGGAGGATAATGATCCAGGAACCCCTGGAAAATGGTCCTAGCCATGCTCTGGATTTAGAAAAGGCATCCAGCTTGTAGTGCTTTGTAAAGCTATGGGTAGAGGAGAAAGTTGCTGCCTCTAGAATACTTCGAGTCCATTCCTTTTCAGTATGCCACTGAAGAGGAAAAAGCTGTGATGGCCTGCACCTTTAACTTGCCTGGATTTGCCCTGCTATTGGGGGGGGGTGTAACAAACAAACAAATAACAGAGGACAACCAACAAGCAATGGCTTGATTACAGCCAAGTTAACCCTTCTTTGCCCCTGTGTAGGAAATAAGAAGCCTTTCAGCCTTCATGAAGGGTTTTGTTCTGTCAAGGTAGCACATGACCTGCTGATGCACATCCATTGTATAACGTATCCTCTCTCCCATATCCTTAGGTTCAGGAAAGAACTCAGGGAGGTTAATATTCTGATTGAGAGTGAATTCTGAGGTCAACTTTGGCAGGAAAGAGGGGTTAGTGCCCAACACAATCCTATCCCTGTGCAAAATCAGGTAAGGTGGTTCCACCATAACAGCTTGCAGCTCTGAGACTCACCTTGTAAATGTCAGAGCAATAAGCAAACAGTATTCCATGTTAAGAACTTCAGATCAGCTGAGCAGCTGGTTCAAAAGATGGTAAGGTCAACATATACAGCATGCAGTTGAGATTCCATGAATGAGGAATTTGCTTGCGGGGGGGGTCTCATATGTAATACCACTTTTGTGAACTATTTTACCAAAAGAGAAGAATAAAGAGGAAGATACATTAGCAGACAAGCAGAGATGGCAGCTAAATGCACCTTAATGGATGCATCACCCTGATGTAACTCACACAAATTCTTCAAGACCAGAGTGAATTTAATGTCAAGAGGCCCTGTGTTCCCATTAAGGCATCACTTAGAAAACCTCATCCATCCATCTGTAAACATAAGATTTTTCTAGTAGCAAGTTTTCTGGCCTCCTTTAACCTGCTGCATAACCTCAAGAAACAAGCACTTAAACAGAGTCAAGATTGAATCATCCAGGTTGTCAATTGTAATTGCTCCAAAATGGGGTGCATCAGTCACCCATGAGACTGTTCGAGCAAACACAAAGTGTGAGGAAATCTGTGGTAACTGCCCTTGATCAATACCATCAGAATAGAGAATCAAGATTCCCTAGGGCAATAGAGGGTCACCACAATGATCTTTGGCATTTCTTTCTGAACCTTCAGAAGTATTTTGTGAATCAGTAGAAAGGGTAAAAACGCATACAGGAACATTCTCATTCAAAGGAGCAAGAATACATCTATCCTGCAAGCATGGATGCAAGGATGTCTTGAACAAAATTTCTCCAGCTGTCTGTTTTGAAAGGAGGTGAACAGATCTATTTGAGTCGTTCCCCACATCTGGATTAGATCCTGGAACACCACTGCCTTGAGCTGCCACTTATGCAAGTCTGCCCATAATCTGCTTATTCTTTATGTCACAACATTTTGCTCTGACTGATGTAGGATATCTAAAAAGTCAGAGAATGCTGTAAAGCCAGCTCCCAGGTCCTCATTACCAGCTGGCACAGAGGGTATAACCTTATACCACCTTGTTTGTTGACGTAACACATCACTGTGGTGTTGTCCATAACTATCAGAAGACGAACCAGCAAAAGAATCATCAGTGACTACATGGTGAGCATCTTTGCATCATCTATAGTGTTAGCATCTTGAACTTGAAGATCTTGACAAAGATATTCAAGAAGGATAGGTCCAACACTGTTCTCCTTGACAAGTTCTTTTTATGGGAACTTGGAAAATTCTGGAGTAGAAACCTTTCATTCTTTCCAAAGGAGGGACCGGTTCTGTGACTCCCGAGTCCAGCATTTGCCAGAGTACAGGAGGGAATCACAAAGTCTAGTCTGGTGGGTGAGGGGCAACCCCACTGCACCTGCAACCTCTGCTAATGATGTTGATCATCCACTTGTCGGAAACCACCAACAGCCAGGCTGCCTTGTTGAGAGCTAACTTTTGAGATGGCACATCTGGAGAGGGCTTGAGAAAGACAGATGCCACACCTCAGCTTAGTCATGGGCTGAAAGGGGGGAAACAAACTTTATATGCCAATTAGATGATGTTTAACAATGATAATGGAAAGGAATCTCCTTCTTGTTGGAATTCTCATCCTGCCATTTCCTTTTGGTGCTTTGGATTTTGTTTGGCTAGGACTTCTGTTTGTTGGACTGCTGAAAATGATCCTGCTTAATGGATGGAAACTTGAGGATATGTAAATTTTTCAATACCCCTCACCATCAGTTTACCTCTGTCATCCTAGTGTTTAAGAATTTGATTAGCTGATGTAACAAATACACAATCAGAATCAAGTCAGGCATTCATAATCTCATTTTTTAACTCATCAGAATTAACTCATCCGACAGTTTTGACTGAGCAACCAAGCAACCTCCTTTTCACTACTGATATCACTGCAGTTCTATAAACAGTAGTGGTCCCCTCCAAGGCACTCTTTAAAGCATATTTAGTCACTTAAAAAACACTGGAAACAATAACTTTGACATAGACTTTTTCCTCAGCAGGTGACAATGCAGCAAAGTCATCTAAACTATGCATACACCTCAACATAAACTTCCACATAAAACAAGTTATGTACTTACCATAACTTGGTATCTGTTTTATCCTATTAATCATCACGACTGGGTCTTGGGTCCGATCCGCCACTTTACAGACTTAGATTCAAGGCTCGAGCTCCTCCCATCTCCCATAATCCATTTCTACATTCTAACCCTCAGATCGAGTTTGCTGACAAAGGGAAGGAAAACATCATATAACATACCTATTCAACTACACCTAGATAATACTACCATAAGCACTGCTGGTGGCGGTAGCTCAAAGGCTCAAGACTCCAACCTCTCCAGAACCTCCAGAAACATGGAAGGGAAAAGGAGGGCGGGAAGTGATGAATAATGAAATGGGAAAACACGGATACCAAGTTATGCTAAGTACATAACTATTGATCTGATGTTATCCATTTCATTATTCATCATGACTGGGTCAGAATCCCCAGCTACGAAGAAACCCAGGTGGCCATAAGGAAGGACATGCCTGAGCACTGTAGAACTAAAGGATGCTCTGCTTCTGGAGACCATAACCAGCTTATAATGAGCAACAAAGTGTGAGGAGTGGACCAAGTGGCCACAGCACAAATATCTATGGACATTCTAGTGGAGAAGGCTGAAGAGGTAGCAACTGACTTAAGAGAATGCACCTTAGGTGGACGAGGCAACTCCATAGGTTCATAAGTCCACAGGTGTTTACTTGGCTAATGACCATAAGGGCCTTTTTAAGCCTAGCCATGCATCCCAAACCTCTGACAAGTTCTGATAACCTTGATAAGTGTAAGCATGGGCCTGGGAGATTAACCATTTACAGGTTACCTGTATCCATTACAGACATAGCTGCCAAATCAGGGATGAATTTCCAGTTTCCCATCCAATTGCTCAAGTTTCACTTGAATTTGGTTAGGGAGCAACTCTGCTTCACATGGATGGGGAGCTTGTTCCACAGACTGGGTAGTTTCTGGGATACATACCTATCTCTCCAGCAAGTCCTATTTATATCACAGGCAAGGTTTAAGTCTTTAGAATGGGTAATTCTGGTGCTGTTTGTTTTGTGGATATGCAGGAGGTCCATCAGAGTGGGATATGACAATGCCCTGTATTGCCAGGCATAGATCTCCCCTCAAAGTCCTGTAGGAGACAGAATACAGAGATAGGGCCTTGAGGTGGTCTGCATAGGACAGTTTACTTACGCCCTCTATGGATGTTCCAGATGTTGGATATTCCTGGTTACGTACATACCAAAGGGGGCATTGTACTCAATGATAGGTCTGATGAATGCCAAATACAGTTAAACAATGACTTCCTTGAACTTAGATGCCATACCTTTGTTTATAAGTTGTGCAACATAGAATGATTTCCTCACTACTGTAGACACGTGATGGTCAATGGCTACATTACTATCTATGTGTGCCCCTAAGTCCCTGACTACTGGGTCAACTGTAAGGGGTGTATTGTCAATATGACAGTTACCAGGGGAAATGCAATTAGAAACCCATTTAGAAGTAGACATTTTAGAAACTGCTTGGCCATGTCTGTTCAAAGAGAAAGTTATGAACAACCGGTCGGGTTTTCTAAAGGGTTTAGTCCTGTGTAAATAAAATCTTAACTGCCGATGTATGTCCAAGGTATGGAGGAGGTACTTGCCCTTATTTGCATGATTAGGAAAGAAGACAGGCAACTGGATATTCTGGTTGAGATTTCTTTCAGTAGCTACCTTAGGCATAAAAGAGGGGTTAGTTTGCAAAGTCACTCTGTCCTTATGAAAAACAACAGATGGTGGTTTAGAAGATAAAGCCTGTAATTCAGAAACCTTCTTGGCTGAAGTAATAGCCACTGGAAAGGCAGTCTTCCATGAAAGAAATTTGAGATCACATAAATAAGCTGGTTCAAAAGGAGAAGACTGCAGCATCAAGGTCAAATCTCAAGGAGTGACAGGATCTTTGACTGCAGGACTGAGAAGGAAGATGCCCTTCAAGAAGGCCTTACATAATCCAAAAAAAAAAGTGGGTCCAGTATTGACATGAAAAATAGGAATGGCTGCCAACTGCAACTTAAAAGCAAAGTAACTGGCCCCTTCATGAAAAAGGTATGATAAGAAGAGAAGAATACCTGGTACAGGAGGTGAAAAAGGGTCAAGATTCTGTTCCACAGCTCAAAAGGAAACATGCTTCCACTTATTATGATAGACATTTTGAGTAGAAGGCTTCTGGGAAGTTGATATAATTTTTCTGATGGGAGAAGCCAGCCTGAACTGTGTTATTATCATGGGAAGTGGAGAAACCATGCAGTCAGGTGAAGTGACTGAAGACTGGATGGCTGTTCTGATGGGTGAGAGATGAGATGTGGAACAGGATCCAGTATCTAGGGAGGATACTTCAGATCAGACCTTAGGAAGGGGAGGCACACCCGATGAGGAAAGAAAGGGGAAATGAGAATCATGGAACGATTCAGTTTGTGGGCTTTCTGAAGCACTTTGGGGATCAACGGAGGAGGAGGGTATACATAGAGGAGACCAGGAGGCCAATCAAGAGCGTCCCTCGGGGAATCTGGGCAAAGTGCCTGCTGCATTTGTTGTTCACTGGAGATGCAAAGAGATTGCGCCAAGGTTGGCCCCAATGGGTGAGAATCTCAGATGCCACTGACGGATTGAAGGACCACTCGTGCAGAGTCAGGATAGACCTGCTGAGCTTGTCTGCCATGACGCTGGACTCCCTGGGTATGTGCGCTGCAAGCAGAAAGTGAGTGGAAGAGACTGCTCACTCCCACATTCTCATGGCCTCTTTGCACAACGGGTACGACCATGTTCCCCCTTGCTTGTTGATATACCAGACCACCTACATGTTGTCTGTATGAATCACCACCATTCCCAGAGGAAGGCAATGCTGAAAGTCTTGCAATGTGAGGGGGACTGCCCTCATCTGGAGCACATTTATGTCCAATTTGGTCTCCATGGGGACTGCGTGCCTTGGATGTTTCTGCCCTGAAAATGACCCCAACAGGGAAGTGTCCATGGTTACTATGGCCATGGGTGGGGGAAAAGAAAATGGTTTGCCTCGAAGGAAATCCTCCAAATAAAGCCACCATTGCAGATGTCATCTGCAAATGGGAGTCAATGGGGTAGGCATGGACATTGGATCAGAATGAATCACTGCACCGCTACCGTCCACTGAAGCACCCATATGTAGTATCTCGCTAGTGGAATGAGGAGAATTGCCGTAGACATGGACCCAAGTGTTCTGAGAATGAGATGTGCTTGAGGGAACGGAACCTCCAAGATGGCACTCTCTGTGGGGAAGCAATGCTGCAATCTCTATTACTGTGTTGAGATGTGTCCCAATGAATTCTAGACTTTACACCACAGACAGCTTTGACTCCCAAGCTGATGGTAAGCCCTAGCATTTCGAAGGTTCGCAAGAGATACTGCATGACAGATACCAGTTGATGCCTCATGGGAGCTGTGAGGAGCCAATCATCTAGGTATGGAAACACCTGAAATCCCTGAAGCCTCAGGTGAGCCGCTACGACCACTCAGCCTTTGTTAAACACTCTTGGGGCTGTAGTGAGGTTAAATGGTAGGGCTCTGATGGCTCCGATCCAGAAATGCAGATGCCTCCTGGAGCACTTGTCTATCTTGATATAATAGTAGGTGTCCTGGAGGTCTATGGAGCACATGCATTCGTCCTTCTACAACAGTGGCAGGATGGACTGAACAGTGACCATTCGGAATTCTGACTTCTTGACAGATAAGTTCAGTTTACTGAGGTCCAGAATCAGACATAGGTCCCTGAACTTTAAGGATTTCAAAGATAAAATTTCTCTGAAGAATGCTTTGAGCCAGGAATCACATCCGTTGCGAAACACGGCAAATGAGATCTGAGGGTTAGAAGGTAGAAAGGGATTATGGGAAATGGGAGGAGCTCACTCCTTGAATCTAGTCTGTAAAGTGCCCGACTGAATCAGACATTGGATGCAAGACCCAGTTGTGATGAATAATGCAATGGATAACATCAGATCACTGCTAGTTAAACACTTTAAAAGCTATCATGCTGGACTGCACCAGCTTCTTTCCCTGCGATTCTCACCACTTATCTAGCTTAACTGAAGGGACTGGGTTGGATGAAGACATAGTCTTTTTGTTGGAAGAGGTCCCTGGGTCACAGAATCAGGGCCCATAGACAAGGAAATTTGGAGACCAGACATGGTTGAGCACACCCCAAATTTCTTTAACACTTTTTAGCCAGACAGTCATTCAGCAGAGGAGAATTGAAAGCTTTCTTAAAAACATCCTCCAGCATTGGGATCAATGAAGGGAAGGTTGCCACGTCTGGGGCCTCATCCTCCAAAAGATCCCATGCCCAGTTAATCTTGGGGGCAGCTGAATATTGCTCACAAATGAATACATCTCAAAATCTAGCCAGCATTTAGGAAAAAGAAAAACATCTGTTTGGGTTTCTAAACCTGTTCATCCTCAGAAAAAAATGGACTGATCAGACTTTGACACTTCTGAAACCTCAAATTCTGAATCCCCTTTGAATCAGGATCCCTGGGTGATTGAATGAGGTGGGGAGCACTGGGCGTTACTGATGCCCCAAGTGTACACACCGTAATCAACTGCCTGAAACATGTATCTAGCCATAGCTACTATCTCAGGTAGAAACACAGTCAGATCCTGTTGTCCTGCAACATGGTGGGTCTCCGATATCTTTTTTGCATGTACTACACTAGTGTGAGAATCCCTGGGGAGGAACATATCAACACAAGTAATGCATTCTGTGCCCCTGACTTCCCCTGCACCTAAAGAGTTTGATTCTCCTGTACCTGAATCAGGCAATGGTACAGCCCTGATGGACATGCCTGACCCTTGTGTCACTCACAGTTGTGGTACTAATACCACACCAGGGGACCCGGAGGCGAAAAAAGGCGAGTGGTCCAATAGCCTGCTCAAGGCTACTGCAGAGTCACAAGCCATAGGCTGAGCCATATTAAAACTTATTTCTATGTTTTTTAGGTGTACAAGGGGTGGATGGTGGGGGGACCATGTCTAAGTCCATAAAGTCAGGAGACAAAAAAACTAGCCAAATCAACAGCAAATAATAATGACTGTACAGTCAGGCCAGTACAGAATGGATGAATCCCTCTATTCCCCCTCTACATAGCAATCTGAAGTCTATTCCTGTAGGAATATTACTCTGCAGTTTGCACTGAGTAAAATGACAACAGTTTAAGTAACATAGCTCAAAGAACAAACTACATATCACAAAAATTCCCCAATTTTAATAAACAAAGGCTAGTTTCAGCACCAAATGATTAAAAGCAGTGCAAGACAGTGTTAGAGATGGAATAAAGTGTAAACTTATGAAAAATTGCTGTCATAAATACATACAAAATGGCACCAAAACTGCAACTTAAATAAGAAAATGTTTAAATACTGTCCTATTCAATCATTTCAAATAATCATAGCCCCAAATAAAAAACTGCAAAAACTTTCAAAAGACGTTTTTAATCAATGGAAATTAACAGACGCAATTAACAAGCAGCTCTGGAAGCATGACACAATGAGAGGAACGCTATTAAAATGGCCTTAGTACATAACCTCAGTTAAACATTCAATACTGTTGATAATACACAATACAATGGTTAAGAAACCAAAAATTAGCTTAAAATAAACAGCATACATCTTATAATGTAGATAAAATACAACTCAAAGCATATACAATTTGCCAATCAGAAAAAACAAGCAAAGCAGTAGAATACACTATTCAAGCACTGACAGAAAAAAGTACAGGGGGAAATAAACCCAAAAAGGTTTCTTATCTGAGCTCAGCAGGTGAAGAGATTCTGAGTAAGGAACAGTCTTCTAAGTAACCCTTCTCTTACTATGGCACTAGAAAACTGGATGGGTCTTGTCTGTAGGGCTGAAAGGCAGCGCTTGTACTGCCAGGAGATTGGTTCATCACACCCACAGAAAGGCAGTGGAAGAGCTCTGAGCTTTAGTAGACTTGAAGAGAAAGGGTAGCAGATCACTACTATCCATATGCCTGTAAGGCAGTGCCATTGCTAAACATCACCTAACTGGCATATAAAAAGAGTTTGCCATGGTTGCGTGGGTTTTCACTGGTGATTCCAGTTCACTCCACATCACAAGAACATACTGGTTGATTGCCTCCTGTAAACATTTTATATGCATGTAGATAGCTGTAGATATATATTGTGAGAACATTCCCATACTCCATACTGCAGTACACTTAAAGGTACTTTCACATTTTAAGGGCACATTACACATTTTCCAGGCAACATATTACATTGTTTACCTTGTTAAAAAAAATGTATAAATTAAAAAAAAAAAAATTAAGAAAAAAAGTATTGTTGCCAATTAGATGAAAACACCACCAAAACTAAAAAAACAATGGCAACCTGTATCAGCACAAGATATATAAGCTTTAATATGCATTTTTCTAGTCTCTAAATGTATTGCTGTTTCTTCCTTTCTGAAGTAATGGAAAAACTTGGCTGCTATTTATTATTATGATAATTAGCAGCAAGCTTCATCTACCAAACAGAAAAAGAAGGAAGCATACAGTGACACATACGCGCAGCAGATGAAGCACACTATACACTACAGCAGCCATGGCCAGTGGTGCAACAGAACAATTCAGTATGCTAGTACCACGTATAAAAGGTAACCGATTTTTGGTGTGTGTGTGTGTGTGTGTGTGTGTGTGTGTGTGTGTGTGTGTGTGTGTGTGTGTGTGTGTGTGTGTGTGTCTACGCATGTGCGCATTTTCTACAGAATTTTACTATACATTCTTTTGTTTTCACTTACTTTATAACCAGTTCATATAACTCAGGCATAGTTTTGGAGAAAACAAAGTACTGAGTTTTAAATCCATTTTCTTTATCCTTCAAATACAGGGGATGGTACCACTCAAGTAAAGAATGATATAGACCAAAGTGCAACTTCCTAAAAAAGAGAAAATTATTCTGTTACAACACAATTTAACAGAATCTACTGCATATATTCCTTAAAAATATTGACAACAGCAGTAAAAACTATTATGATAAATACTACACAGTGAAGAGATTTACATGATCATATTTATTACTAACTGTACTCAAAGTAGCATATCTCTGAAACATGAAAACCTGACCTGTTCAATGCTTACAGGTAAACCTGCACTCTGTTTTCACAGACATGAACACTACTTCTCTGGATGTCTTATGTTAAATCTGTAAGGCAGGATTGATGGTGAGCCTAATGACTATAGCAGGCAAGACAGGAAGTGTCATTCAAATAATTCAACAATTGGCTGAGAATTAGAAGTCACATCATACTAAAAAAGAAGACAGAAGTGTCATACCTTGTGTGGATCTTCCAATTTAAACTATGCGACAAGTTCCATTAAATGTATTCATTTTTGAAGTGTTAATTAAGTACTTTATGCTTGACCTATATACTTGTACACATGTACTTTTTAAGGCACATGTAAAAATAAAGGAAAAATTACTTCTATTACAACAATTCACCCTTCACTTTACATACACGATAAGCCAAGAAGCATAACTCAAACCTCAGCTGTATTTATTAAGCACAGCTTCTGATTACATGTCAACTGCAACTAATGCTCTGTATTTGCCTGACAACATTGGAGGCACATGAATCAAATAAAAGTAGGAGAAACACTGCTGTTGTTGGGAGGGAAGTGAGGAAGAATGAAAATGGACAACACAGATGCTAAGTGTACACAACTTCTATATCCGACGCTGTCCTTTTCAGTCTTCCTCACTGATGGGTCAGTGTCCCAAGCTATGCAACTCTTGGGAGGCCTTCAAGGAAGGTTAGGAGTACTGTCAAGCCAAAAGATTCCCTGCTTCTGGAGACAATGTCCAATTTGTAATGTGTAGCAAAGGTATGAGTCTTTGACCAAGTGGCTGCAGCACATATATCATCAATTGAGGCTCTAGAAGAAAAGGCTGATGTAGCCATAGATCTGGTAGAGTGGGCCTTAGGGGGGTGAGGCAATTCTACACCTTTTTGGGAATAAATACGAAAGACAAAATCAGTAACCCATTTAGCCAAAGTAATTTTGGAGACTGTTTGACCTAAACAGTAAGGAGAGAAGGAGAGAAGGATACAAACTGTTGATCAGACTTCCTGTACATTTTAGTTCCATGAAGGTAAACACATAGTTGTCTATGTACATCAAGGGGATGCAACACATATTTACCATTATTAGAAAAACTGGGAAAGCAAACTGGCAATTGAATTGACTAATGTTTGACTCCTTGGCTACTTTAGGAATAAAGGACGGGTTAGTCCACAGAGATACCTTATCTTTGTGGAATATAATGCAAGGAGGCCTAGCCGACAAGGCTTGAAGTTCTGACTTTTCTTTTCACCAAAGTAATAGCCACCAAAAGAAAGATTGTTTTCCAAGAAAGAAACTTCATGTCACAACTCTCAAATGGTTCAAAAGGTTTTTGAGATAGCCCCTGAAGGACCAACATGAGTTCCTAAGGGAGAGAAGGATCTTTTATGGGAGGCCTGAGAAGAAAGATTCCTTTCAAAAAGGCTTTATGTAATCTGGAAGTTGACAAAGAGGAGGATTCATTTCCCGTACGAAAATTATATATGGCAGCCAGCTGCAGCTTTATAGTAGAAAAACTAGGTCCTTCTTTAAAAAGAGTACTGAGAAACAGAAGAAAAGCTGAAGTAGGTGCTTTAAAAGAGTGAATGTTTTCTTTAGAAGCCCATATGGAAAATCTCTTCCACTTACTGTTGTAAACCTTTTTGGTAGAGGTGGGATTCTCACTGGTGAGACAGAAGATCCTGAGTGGATTCCAGTATCGAAGGAGGATATTTGAGGTGACACCATGGGAAGGGGAACCATACTTGCTGAGATCAGAAAGGGCCAATGAGGATTACCAAGCTTTTCAACCTGCTGGCTTTCTGTAGAAATTTCAGGATTAATGGGACAGGAGAGGAAGCATAAAGGAGACCTGAGGGCCTGTCGTGAACTAGAGCATCCCTCGGTGACCTCCCATGCAGGAGGATCAGAGCGAAGTACTTGCTGCACTGGCTGTTTAGGGGACAGGAAACAGGTTGCAACAAGGTTGGCCCCAATGGCAGAAAATCCTGTTTGCTACTGACTGATTACTTGCTTCAGATCTCCAACTCTCTTGGCATTACAGTAAATAGTGGAAAATCAAACTTGACTCCTGTATAACATCTAAAATTCATAGGAATGCAATGAAACACTACTAACCAATAGTGTCACTACCTTTACATTGCATAATGTCTCTGAGACATCAAGTACAGGACTTACAATAACCTCCATCTCCTCCAGCAAAGTTAGTGCTATGAGCCCTGGGGTCAGTGTCAGCTGCTATCTTCTAGTCCCGTTAGCAAGATTTCTTGTGCAAATTCTGCAGTGTACCTTGGTGGTTCAATGGTCCATTTTTTACCAAGCTCTGTCTGTTCCCAACAAACTCTCCAGTTTTCAAACATATCCAGTGGTGGATGCAGTCAGATGACCTGAATCTAGACAGGCCATTATTTCTTCCCTCCATAGTCGCAGTGATCACAGAAGCTTCCCAGTTGGGGTGGGGGGCATTACAAGGGAAAGATAGTCCAAGGTATGTGGTTCACTTATGAGACCAAGCTGCATATCAATGTCCTCGAGATGAGAGTAGTCCTTGTAACATTGCAAGCCTTTCAGGTCATTCTCTCTCTGGGGACTATTGCCATCCACATGGACAACATATCAGTAATCTGGTACTTCAGTAAAGAAGGAGGAACCCGATCATACATCTTGTGCAGAGAGGCCATGAGAGTCTGGGAATGGGCAGTCTCTTCAGACTGCTTTCTAATTGCAACACATATTCTGGAGAAAACCAGCACACTGGCAGACAAACTCAGCAGGTCCATTCTGATTCGTCATGAGTGGTTCCTCAATCAGTCAGTAGCAAACAGGATTTTAAGCCATTGGGGCGATTCTTGGAACGGTCCCAGAGATGTCCTTGACTAACTTTTCTTTCCTCCTTGCTGGTTCCTAAAGAAAATCACGGCAGACAGGATCTTTCCCTCTTGCACACTGTGGGTTAGTGGATCTTTCATTGATGGCCCAAGCAAAGAAGAGCCATTGAACGGAGCATTAACAAAGGATGCCTTGAAGGGTTCCACAAAGTTGCAAAGCCTCATCCAGGCATGTCTCCTGAAAGCTATGCCTGAACTGGCTGCTCGAGTGGTACCTTCCACAGTATGGGAGATCAGCGTCATCGAGGAATTAGGAATGGATGATACAGTAGCCAGTTGGGGGGAAACCTTCTTGAGGTCTTCCTCAGGCATAGTCTCAGCAAGCGAAATGGAAACTTCTTTGATCAAATCTGTCTGTAAACAGGTGAAATATGCCAAATAATTTAACGATCTCAGTGCGAAGTTGGCCAAGGTGTAAATATGTTTTCCAAATCTGAGCACTGGACTCTTTGTTCGGTGGATAGATAGTGGAGCTGTATTTAGCTAGCTCCTTCTTTGTAGCTATGCCCCAACAATGGCATCAACTGGAACACCCTTACTCCATTGAGGTCTGTCTGTGGGTGGGCTAAGGAAACTGTCCAGGCATTTTGGGATAGGTTCAACAGTGTCCAGTTCCTTCCAAACCAAGCAAGATACTAAATCAATAAGTTTTTCGGCCGGGGTGGGTAACCCAAGATGTACATGGGCCCACCCCAAACGCCCCCAGGAACACTGACTCTTCAGAAGAAGGAGATTGGGAAGATGAGACACCTTTCTGCTTAAGCAGTTCCAGGATGTCTCCAAAGAGGACACTGTCAGGTGGTAATCAGGGGGATCCTTCTCCCTCATCAAACTCGGTGTCTTCAGTGAGGGACTCCAAAGGGGAGACTATGTGCCTCCTCTTGCACATCTTCTTCCAAGGGATCTCCTCCATGGGTTGTTCAGGGGATATATTGGAAGAAGGGGGAATTTCCTTGTAGGAAATTACCTGGAGGTTCCTCGGGGTAGGCAGACCTATGGCAGGAATGATGGGCTCAGTGCTCAGACCCGATGAAGGATGGGAAGAAGGATCCGGGATGTGACAGGATGGCTGTCTGAGCATAGAGAAGGCCCTTTCTTCAACCTGGAAGACTGATGGACCCAGAGCTGAAGCAGTCGGGGGGGGGGGGACCAGAGCCAACTCTGGATCCAAGGCCCCCTGACAGAATTGGACCTGAGCTATCAAGCACCAAGGCCCCAAGGGGAAGGAATGGATCTGACAAAGAGCCAAAGCCATTTACCCAGACCTGATACCAACCTCTCAGATCAGAGACCTGCTTTGATCTGACAAGACTGTAACAGGGCTGCTCAGGGATATGGTCACAGTCAAGAAAGGGTATGTCCTCAGATCCAGCACTGATTCCCTAGGGTATCTAGGATCCTGGGTTTCTGAAACCATGGGTCAGATCAGAAAGGAATCTGTAAAGAATGGATAGTACAATTACGGTTCCAAGAGGGGATGGAGTTGGCAAGACCCCCCATCTGGATCTGAGCCCTGAGGAACTTTAGCATCATTCTGTTCATATCAGCCTCTGTCAAGCACCTAGAGGACCTAGATGAAGTCGAGGAAGCTGGTCTGGATGATTTAGAAAATGTCGTAGGATCTTAGAAGGAGGACCTGGGAAAACTGGTGTCAGTGTAAGTTCCGGAGTACAGCTCCTAGCAGTCCGATCTGATATTTCTGTATCCAAAGAATGACTCCTAGCTGTCGGAACAGATAATCTAGGATCTGACGTAGAGGGTACTGGCAAAGATGAAGTCCTTGTAACTACAGTTCCTATCAGATCCAAGGATGCCTGTGGATCCAGTGGGGTCGAGTTTTGCCTGGATCTGAAGTAGTTGGATCAGAACGTTTTTGTCAATTTTCAAACGGCTACAACAAGGCCCTCAGGGAGGCTAAAAGTGCTCGTCTTTTTGACTCTTTGGAGATGGAAGGCTTAGAGGGGGTTTTAGGCCCAGAAGAAGGTAAAGAAGCTAGTAGCAGTCCCTTCAAAATATGTTTGTTGTGCTGATCTGACAATGCTAGCAGGTTAACAGGGTTGAAAGAGGCGCATACATCATAGTCCACATTCAGATGTCCTGATCCTAAACAGTACAGACACTTCTTGCGGGCATCCGAATTAGTGATCTTATGCCCACAAGAAGTGTATCTTTTGAAGCCTGTAAGTTTCAGAAATTTTGAAGAAAAAAAGGTTAAACAAGTGCTGATATATACATACACACACACACATTATAAATATATATATATATATATATATATATATATATATATATATATGGGTCTACTTTTCTTTACATACATATATATATATATATATACATATATATATATATACACATATATATACACATGTATATATATATATATATATATATATATATATGGGTCTACTTTTCTTTATCAAAATTTCACAATCTCGAAAAAGAAAAGCAAAACCACACTTGCACCCCTAATGTGGGTGGGCTACACCCCCCACATGCCCCCTACTTAAATATACTAACTCCGAGATTGCACTACAGTGGGGAAAAGGATATATTTCCTTATCCCCACTGTAATGTTCTACAGCGAATCTTCTTTCGCAAAAGTGCACTTCCGATGTAGTGCATTTTTGCTTAAGTGGATTTGATCTTCTCTTTCTCAACAAACTGTGTTTTCGACAAACAGGAGACCCATATACATTTTATATATATATATATATATATATATATATATATATATATATATATATATATACACACATATATATATATATATATATTCACACACACACACACACACATATATATATATATACACACACACATATATATATATATACACACACACACATATATATATATATACACACACACACACATATATATATATATATATATATATATATATATATATATATATATATATCTATACACACACACACACATATATATATATAGGGTCTATATTATATCATGAAAGGATTAGTTTAAGGGTGTGCACACCTATGTAACCAGCTTATTGTAAGTTTTTTTTTTTATTTTTTATATTTTCCCCCTAAAAGATGTTTGTTTTTCAATTGAATTGTACAGGTTATAGGTCACATTAAAGGTGGGAAAAGTTTTGAAATGATTTATTGTGATCTCATTTTTTATATCACAAAAACCTGGCATTTTAACAGGGGCATGTACACTTTTTATATCCACTGTATATAGGTATATATACACACATATATGTGTATTTATATACACACACACATAGGTATATGTACACATACACACACACACACACACACACACACACACACACACACACACACACACACACACACACACACACACACTCACACAGGATTCTAAATACCAGTTAGGCTAACTGGTTCAACAATATTAAGCAGAAAAGTCTATTTATTTATTTTTTTTTTTCAACAGCAACAAGATTAAAGAAAATAATGGAAAGTGACAACAGCATAAGGAGGAAGCCAGAAAGGCAGCAATCCCTAATGCCTGTGATAAAACTGCACAAATAGCAGTGGCGGCTGGTGACTTCAAATCAAAGGGGGGCTGCAGGAGACAGCTGAATGGGTGGGGTCAAGGGGAAGGGGTGTGGTCAACTAGAAAGGGGAGGAGCTATGCTCAAAACCACAAAAACTAACTTTAATTAAATACGCTGCCCTGGGTGGCAAACCATCATTATGAGAGTCCAATCAAGACAAAAATAAGTGTAGAAGAATAAAAATATTTCAATGCATTGGCTGCATGACAGCTTACTTAATATCTAGATGGAAACAAAAGGTTGTAAGGCATGAAAAATAAATTACTTTTTAAATACATTACTGGAATGCCAGTCAAAATCAAGTACAAGAAAAACCAGAAGCACTCAACTCAAACCACTTCTCCTTGCACTGCAGTTCTAATAATAATTTATATTCAGCTTTATTAAAGTACCAAGTAACATGCTGAAAGTAGAAATCTCTGTGATGCCCCCACTTGTAAAAATGTTTCTTATCCAAAAAAGACCTGCTGCCTGACAACTATCTACTTGTTTCATGGGGAAAACATGTAAGTAAAAAATAAAAAGCAAACAAGAAACAAGCTCAAGATACATTGCTTAAAGGATTACTGTACAGGTTATGGACCACATATGATTGGCATTCTGTTTAGTTTATGGATAAAGTCTGTAGAGATGACTGGAAGTCTCCAACAAGTGTAATGAGCTTTTTAAAATAATGGAATCCTGTCCTTTAATACCCAAGGCTTATACATTATCTAGTCAAGTATTCTCTGCGTGGCAACAACAGAAAGGCTTTCAATGTTGGCAATTCTTTAACAGTATGCTTATTAAAGCTTACTTGCATCTTACGATCTTAGACAAGCTTACCTTATGGTCATTAAAGCATTGCTACTTAAACACAGAGCAACAGGCACTTTGAGTAATAAGCATAAATCAACAGTACAAAAATATGACAGAAACCAGACCTTTCTGCAAAATCAAGGACAGATGAAAAGCCACTGTAGTACTTGTGTCTACCTTGGATGGGGGGGACACACTGCACATTTACACTGCATAACTACTCCTTGCCTTGCTTGGACACATCCAGAGTCACTACATGGTGGAGTGGGGTGCAACAAGTATGTCACAATTTGAAATGTCTCTGGCTGACGGTGATGGCCCTGACACATTTGTCATACCTCTCAACCTCAGAGCAAGAAATCTGGACAAAGCCATACACAGAAGTGGGACAAATGCCCAAAAATAAGGACAATTTTTAAATATTGCTCTAATAAACTTGGAAAGATAATAGAATAGGTCTTGCATTAGTATGACTTTTCTGAAGGGTACAAAATCTGAAACTCAAATGTCTGTCATTATTTTTTAACTCAGTCTTTAGTGATTTGTCACTAATTTGCCAAAAACACAATTTTATGAAAAATGGACCAAATGTGATGCAAAAATATAAAATAGCCACACAATACAGCTGGGAACCTGTCAAAGAAGGGACACTTTAATATTAGGACTGCTAACTTGAGCAGCTGACAAAATAAAAGAATCTACATGCATTTCAAGTAATCTATAACTGATTATTACAGTTATTTCTTAATTGTAAACCCTCCATGTTTTCTTCCAAAATTGCTATTTTGCGGAGGGATTATTAGGGGGAAGAGCAACATTTTGAGCCAAAATCGGGGACAGTTGAGAGGTTGGCTATGCCTAATTCTATAAAGCAATGTATTTGCATGTACCTCTCAACCTGTTAATGCAATAAATCTGAACAAGGCCAAATATATTGGGGGAACATATAAACAGTACTAAAAATTGCTCTTGTATAATTTGAGACAGTTGATAGAATAACAGTTCTTACTTTAGCATGCATTTTTCTGAAGGTTATGAAGTCTGAAACTCAGTGTATCATTATTTAGTGACTTAATTTCTAAATGATTTGCCAGAAAACTACAAATTTTATGAACAAAAAACCAAAAATAAGAAGCAAAAATCTATTCATTCTTTGAAAATCTGGACAGTTGGGAGGTATAGTTCAGCTGGGCCTGTCTGAGTTTGCTGCCCTTCCCCCCTGACAAAATCATGGTTGAATGGAGCCTCTGCAGCCATTCCAATGAACCATTACTTGGCTATTTCACTCCATTTACCATAAACACTAATGTGCATACTGCTTTACTTCTATGATGAGTTGGACTTCATTTGAAAGTTTTATTTTGTATTTCACAGCACAAACACTAAGTCATCTACTAAACAAAGCAATGCAGTCTCACAATGAAAACTTAGCATTAAAACTTCTCTGCCCTTGAAACTCACATTCATTGAAACAGCATTGAAACCCACATTCAAAGAAAATACATTTTGCCAGTGGCAGATAAAGATTAATTTTGGGCTGTTTTCAAATCATAGGCCCCTTGCATATGAAACATACATGTGCTCTTTGATACACCTTCATCATTGTACTAAATTATATTCCTTGTACAATATATTACAGTTGTTAGAGGGCGTTTTAAATTTGTTTTGAACATTTTTCCAGTAAGCAATGAAACAAAATGCATGCACCCATAATGACAAAACTGCCCAGTTCAGAACATTTATCATAAAAGTCTACTCAGACTTCCACAGTCCACCATTATCAGTACATATGCACAATTCTACAGTCCACCATTATCAGTAAATATGCACAATTCTACAGTCCACCATTATCAGTAAATATGCACAATTCTACAGTCCACCATTATAAGTAAATATGCACAATTCTACAGTCCACCATTATCAGTAAATATGCACAATTCTACAGTCCATTATCAGTAAATATGCACAATTCTACAGTCCATTATCAGTAAATATGCACTATCTCTGAAGAAGTAAAAGTCATCTAAATAATTCCACATTAAAGAAATCTGTAACTAATGAAGAGGCTGCTGCTAGCAAACACCTTTATATTTCATGGTTTCATCGAAAAATAAAGTGTCTGTTGCCCATCAGGAATAAATTGCCTATATTACATTAAAAAAATGATAAGCTAGTAATATTGCAAGAGGAAATGGATGGCAAACTGATAACGGACTCATAGTATCTTCACCAAGGAGAACATTCTCAGTACGGCAGCATCCACCCCTTGTGGGAGTAGAATCCACAGCCTTCTGCATCAAAGGCAAGTACACAACCTGTTGTGCTATTAACAAGGCAAACCAACTTCACTTAAGCAACACTAAACTTCTGTTCCCCTGCAGCTCTCAGCTCCTTGTAAAATCTACTCAATACTCAACTTCGCAGCACAAGAAAACTGGAAAAAGCCAAAATGTATTGGGGGGGGGGGTCAAAAGCCCAAAAACCAGGGACACAAACATTGCTTGTATAATCTTGGAAAGTTGCTAGAACCATACATTTTACTGCCAAGCTCCCTGTGCAAAACAGTCAGAGCAACATACCACTACGCCAAATCAGCTGCTTTGTAATAGAGGAGGACTGAAACTTAAATGGCTATCATTTAGTGAATTCAGTTCTCACCATAGCTGTCAACCTCTTAGTACAAAAAACCTGGACAAACCCAGTAATGAGGGAATACAGCCCTCAAACATTCAGTGAATTCAGTTCTTGCCATAGCTGTCAACCTTAGCACAAAAAACCTGGACAAAGCCAATAATGGGGAAATACAGTCCCAAAAATAGGGACAAATTTCAAATATTCATCTTATAAACTTAGAAAATTGCTAGAATAAAAGGTTGTGTTACGGTTGTGTTACTATGTATTTTCTGAAGAACATGAAGTCTGAAATTCAAATGCCTGTCAATTTTACTGCTGACAGAATAAAAACAATTTTCAGCAGAGACCCAGGGAGAAATACTGCAGACACGTCTTTGTAAAATGACAGGGCACCATTGCAAATCCACACAAACACAGGGAGGAGATGCAGACTCCACACAGAAGGCACCCCAGCCAAGAATCAAACCAGAAAACCTATAGCTGTGAGGCAACAATACTACCACTGCACCATCAAATATGCAAGGACTTAAACATTCAGAAACCTGAAGTCTGAAATTCAAATGCCTGTCAATTTTATTTAACATTTGTTAATCAGGACAGTCTGACTTGGAACAAAAAAAATTTCAGCAGAGGCCCAGGAAGAAATAATGCAGACATGTCTTTGTAACATGGGAGGACACAAAAGCAAACCCACACAAACACAGGGAGAAGATAAAGACCCCACAAAGAAGGCACCCCAGCCAAGAAGCAAACCTGAGAACCTGCAGCTGTGAGGCAACAATGCTACCACTGCACCATCAAATATCAAGCATTGCAGCATTTACAAACCACAGATATTATGAGGAACAGATTAGATCAAATATGAGGCAAAAATCTGCAGTTTTCTTTTTTTACAAATGGTAGTGGGTAGGGAATTCAGGTCTTTAACACCTGCATTTAAGGTACAGGGTTCAAGCCTGAGGTATTCCCTACCACACACACACACACACACACACACACACACACACACACACACACACACACACACACACACACCTGTAGTAGCAAACCACAAAAACTAAATATACTGCACTGGGTGCCAAACAGTCGTCATGAGAGTTCAATCAAGACAAAATGAAGTGTAGAAGAATAAAAATATTTCAATGCATTGGCTGCATGACAGTTTAATATCTAGATGGAAACAAAAAAGGTTGTGAGGCATGAAAAAATAAATTACTTTTTTTAACTACATTAATGGAATGCCAGTCAAAATCAAGTACAAGAAAAACAAGCAGCACTCAACTCAAACCACTTCTTGCACTGCAGTTCTAATTATAATTTATATTCAGCTTTATTAAAGTAACAAGTAACATGCTGAAAGTAGAAATCTCTGATGCCCCCACTTGCAAAAATGTTCCTTATCCAAAAAAAGACCTGCTGCCTGACATCTACTTGTTTCATGGGGAAAACATGATCAAAGAAGAAATGAAAAGCAAACAAGAAATAAGCTCAAGATACATTGCTTAAAAGGATTACTGTACAGGTTATAGACCACGCGATTGGCATTCGGTTTACGGGTAAAGCCTGCAGAGATGACTGGAAGTCTCCAAGTGTAATGAGACTCTTAAAATGTAATTATGTCCTTTATTACAAATACTGGCATATGCATTTCAATACCCAAGGCTTATACATTATCTAGTTAAGTATTCTCTATATGGCAACAGAAAGGCTTTCAATGTTGGCAATTCTTTAACAGTATGCTTATTAAAGCTTACTTGCATCTTGCAATCTCAGCCAAGCTTACCTGATGGTCATTAAAGTATTGCTACTTAAACACAGAGCAACAGGCACTTTGACTAATAAGCATAAATCAACAGTACAAAAAATATGACAGAAACCAGACCATTCTGTAAAAATCAAGGACAGATGAAAAGCCACTCTAGTACTTGTGTCTACCTTGGATGGGTGGGATTCTCTGCACATTTACACTGCATAACTACTCCTTGCCTTGCTTCGCACATCCAGAGTCACTACATGGGGGAGTGGGGTGTAACAAGTATGTCACAGTTTGAAATGTCTCTGGCTGACTTGTGATGGCCCTGACACATTTGTCATACCTCTCAACCTCAGAGCAAGAAATATGGACAAAGCCATACAAAGAAATAGGACAAAGGCCCAAAAATAAGGACAATTTTTAAAATATTGCTCTTATAAACTTAGAAAGCTAATGGAGGTCTTGCATTAGTATGAATTTTCTGAAGGGTATGCACTCTGAAACTCAAATGTCTGTCATTATTTGCTAACTTCAGTCTTTAATTATTTGTCACTAATTTGCCAAAAAAACACAATTTTATGAAAAATGGACCAAAAATGTGATGTAAAAATATAAAATAGCAACACAATACAGCTGGGAACCTGTCAAAGAAGGGACACTTTAATATTAGTACTGCTAACTTGAGCAGCTGACAAAATAAAATAATCTACATGCATTTCTAAAATAAAAGTAATCTGATTATTACAGTTATTTCTTAATTATAAACCCTCCATGTTTTCTTCCAAAATTGCTATTTTGCGGAGGGATCATTAGGGGAAGAGCAACATTTTGAGTCAAAATCAGGGACAGTTCAGAGGTTTGGCTATGCCTAATTCTATAAAGCAATTTATTTGCATGTACCTCTCAACCTGTTAATGCAATAAATCTGGACAAGGCCAAATATATTGGGGGAACATATAAACAGTACTAAAAATTGCTCTTGTATAAACTGGGACATAAATCTGGACAAGGCCAAATATATTGGGGGAACATATAAACAGTACTAAAAATTGCTCTTCTATAAACTGGGAAAGTTGATAGAACTGGTCTTACTTTAGCATGCATTTTTCTGAAGGTTATGAAGTCTGAAACTAGTGTGTCATTATTTAGTGACTTAATTCCTAAATGATATGCCAGAAAACCACAAATTTTATGAGGAACAAACCAAAAATAAGAAGCAAAAAATCTATTCATTCTTTGAAAATCTGGACAGTTGGGAGGTATAGTTCAGCTGGGGCTGTCTAAGTTTGCCGCCCTTCCCCCTCACAAAACCATGGTCGAATGGAGCCTCCCTGCAGCCATTCCAATGATCCATTACTTTGCTATTTCACTCCATTTACCATAAACACTAATGTGCATACTGATTTACTTCTATGATGATTTGAACTTCATTTGAAAGTTTTATTTTGCATTTTACAGCACAAACACTAAGACATCTGCTAAACAAACTTGGCATTAAACCTTCTCTGCCCTTGAAACTCACATTCATTGAAACAACATTAAAACCCACATTCAAAGAAAATACATTTTACCCGTGGCAGATAAAAATTAATTCTGGGCTGTTTTCAAATCATAGGCCCCTTGCATATGAAACATACATGTGCTCTTTGATACACCTTCCTATTGCTTTGAACATTTTTCCAGTACACAATGAAACAAAACTGTCCAATTCAGAACATTTCTATCATAAAAGTCTACTCAAACTTCTACAGTCCACTATTATCAGTAAATATGCACAATTCTACAGTCCACCATTATCAGTAAATATGCACAATCTCTGAAGTAGTAAAAAAGTCATCTAAATAATTCCACGTTAAATAAATCTGTAATGAAGAGGTTGGTGCTAGCAATCACCTTTATAGTTCATGGTTTCATCAAATAATAAAGTGTCTGATGCCCTTGAGGAATAAATTGCCTAAATTACATTAAAAATAAGCTAGTAATATTGCAATAGGAAATGAATGGCAAACTGATAATAGGGTCATAGTATCTTAATTTTCAGTACGGCAGCATTCACCCCTTATGGGAGTAGAACCAACAACCTTCTGCATCAAAAGCAAGTACACAACCTTTTGTGCTATTAGCAATGTGAGCTGACTTAGCATAATCAGCACTAAACTTCTCTTCCCCTGCAGCTCTCAGCTCCTTGTAAAATCTACTCAATAATCAACTGCATCTCAACTTCGCAGCACAAGAAGTCTGGAAAAAGCCAAATTTATTGGGGTGGGTCAAAAGGGCAAAAACCAGGGACACATTAAACATTGCTTGTATAATCTTGGAAAGCTGCTAGAATAAAATGCTGTGTTACCACCATACATTTTACTGCCAAGGTCCCTGTGCAAAAGAGTCAGAACAACATACCACTATGCCAAATCACCTGCTTTGTGAAAGAAAAATGCTGTGTTACCACCATACATTTTACTGCCAAGGTCCCTGTGCAAAACAGTCAAGAACAACATACCACTAAGCCAAATCAGCTGCTTTGTGAAAGAGAGGAAGCCTGAAACTTAAATGGCTATCATTTAATGAATTCAGTTCTCACCATAGCTGTCAACCTCTTAGCACAAAACACCTGGACAAACCCAGTAATGAGGGAATACAGCCCTCAAATATATTCAGTGAATTCAGTTCTTGCCATAGCTGTCAACCTTAGCACAAAAAACCTGGGCAAAGCCACTAACAGGGTATTACAGTCCCAAAAATAAGGACAAATTTAAAATAGCCATCTTATAAACTTAAAAAATTGCTATAATAAAAGGTTGTGTTACTATATATTTATTGCTAGAATAAAACGTTGTTTTACTATGTATTTTCTGAAGAATATGAAATCTGAAATTCAAATGCCTGTCAATTTTACTTCTGACAGAACAAAAACAATTTTCAGCAGAGGCCCAGGGAGAAATACTGTAGACACATGTCTTTGTAAAATGGCAGGACACCAGAGCAAATCCACACAAACACAGGGATAAGATGCAGACTCCACACAGAAGGCACCCCAGCCAAGAATCAAACCAGAAAACCTATAGCTGTGAGGCAACAATACTGCCACTGCACCATCAAATATGTAAGGAACTAAACATTCAGAAACCTGAAGTCTGAAATTCAAATGCCTGTCAATTTTATTTAACATTTGTTAATCAGGACAGTCTGACTTGGAACAAAAAAACAATTCTCAGCAGAGGCCCAGGAAGAAATAATGCAGACATGTCTTTGTAACATGGGAGGACACAAAAGCAAACCCACACAAACACAGGGAGAAGATACAGCCCCCCCCCCCCACAAAGAAGGCACCCCAGCCAAGAAGCAAACCTGAGAACCTGCAGCTGTGAGGCAACAATGCTACCACTGCACCATCAAATATCAAGCATTAGAACATTTATAAACCACAGATATTATGAGGAACAGATGAGATCAAATATGAGGCAAAAATCTGCAATTTTTTTACAAATGGTGGTGGGTAGGGAATTCAGGTCTTTAACACCTGCATACAAGGTACAGGGTTCAAGCCTGAGGTATTCCCTAACCACCAGTATATTGCACCAGGGGCATTTTCACACACACACACACACACACACAAAAAATATCCCTGTACACTTACCTGGTCCTGTAGTAAATCCCTGTCCGCAAAACCCCCAACGAGTGCAGCTGAAAACCCGCGCAAATCTGACCTTGCCTGTCGCGAGATCTTCCCCTGCAACAAGCTCCAATCCAGACCAGAGATCCTTCTCCTGACTGCCGACCTTGTAGTCCGACCCCGATGCGTTTCCCCAGCGAGTTCCCAGGCAGTCTAAAACTGCACAGACTTGTGGGAGCGCTCCTGTTCACGTGTCTCAATCAGGACTGCTGCTGAGACAATCTGCGCATGCTCCATGCTGTCTCAGCAGCAGTCTGGACTAGTGCGCATGCGCGAAATTGTAAAATATTTTTTTCTTTTTATTTTTTTTATTTTGTTAGTTTGAAGTTGAGGGGGCTGCAGTCCGGCAGCCCAATAGCACGGGCCGCCCCTGACAAATAGAGAGAGGTTATGACAGAAAAAGGTTATAAAAAGTTATAAAAAAGTAATATCAAGGAAACTTAGCTCTACGTAGTTTGAAATTTCAATGGAAACTTGAAACCCAGGAAATCCAAGTCTGGTTGCAACGGTGGCAAATGAGACCTGAGGAGTTAAGGAAGGTATGGTGGATTATGGGAAGAAGGAGAAACTTAAGACTCTGATCAATGCGGCAGAATCAGATCCGAGGTCGGATCCAAAACCCATTAGTGAGGAAGAATGAAAAGGACATCAGATTAAGCCAGTAATCCTGCTCATTAGGAACACTTGAGAGCATTCAGCTACATGGTATGTCTGACTAGGTACATGTTGAAAGGGGTACTTAGGGCAAAGTACAGACACACAATAACAGCCTTTGACCTAGATGAGAAACCTTTAAAAATCAGTTCCATTACTGGTGCAAGTGTCTCTGCCCACACACACAGACAGAGAAGTTCCTGTAACTGTAATAAATATGTTTAAAACATTTAAATGTGGCCTTTCCTCAAACTTTTTGGCAGAATTATTACCAAAACACAGGACAGTAACTGAAAGTCTGAGATCTAAAACTTTGAGTTATGTTGCACGGATGTTTCAGATTACCTCATTTTAACCATCTTACCGTGCCTCTGACTGATATAGCCACTGCTTTTTCACAAACTGGGTTGTACTCATTCTATTACTGCCGATTTATGGCAGCATCATTCTGCTGCATTTTACAAAAATGCACTCGACTTTGATTGCTTCTTTAAATCAGCAGTTTGATAAAGTCTGATCTTTGCCTTCTGCTTTTCCAAGTGACTAAACCCATGCAGAGTACTGAAACTGATTATACAGATTTGTATCTCACTGGGGATGAAGCTGTTGATAGCCTCCTTAGACACAGTTCTAGTATTTTTATGAATTTCATGGCAGAACTTTTTGACTACAGAATTCTAAGGAAAATTGTTTTCTAACACGACAGAGTTACCCATTCCTTTTACAACACCATTTTGCAAGTGTTGCAAACTTAGCATTCAAGCACTGAAGTGATTCTACTGTGCTTGACAAAGTCACAGGTATCTGATGTTCTAAGAAAGAAATGTGTTCCGTTCTGCTACTTCCACCAATTCTAGGGTTTGAATTTATTTTTGTCCATGGTTATATGGAATGGTTTAACAACCTACATGTATGCTGAAACTGACATGTCTTTGGTTAGTGAAAGCAAACGTACTTAACACTTTGAAAATCTGTCTAAAATCTGTCTCCATGAGTACACATCTGACTTTCATAGAGGTGATTATTTATTTAAACAAGAAGAAAGCCAAAATATCCCAGCTGGTACTCCCCATCTCATAATACTGTTACGTATTCACTCTGCCTTTTAAAGCATGTCTTCATATATTACTTCTATCACTTCAATGCACACAGGGAGTCATCTTCACTTGCTGTTCCCTGCAAGTTGAGTATTCAACTGAGAACCAAATATGTCTTTCAGTGCCCTAGTTTTTAAATTCTTTAGCACTGGTATTTTGTTTTGAGGAAAGGTATGGCTTAAATGTTGGGAGGGTGGCTTAATTGCTAAGGTAATGCCTTACAAACACAAGGTGCAGGGTTTGAGTCTCACAAGGGATAATTGGCTAGGCTTAAAATGGCTCGCAAGGGCAGTTAGCCAAGTACTAAACTATGAACCTATGAACCTAAAGGGCAGCTGCATTCTGATATCAAGAAGCCTTGCATGCCTTGTAGCACCTAAGAGTATCTTCAAGAGATGGCTCAAGTGCCTTGCTTTCAGAACAAATCTAAAAATACTTTGGTTACATTCCACTACATAACATTTTAGCAAGAAACAATATATCTTTAACCTCCCATATGGTTGCTTCTAAAATGCAGCTGTTACTGCCTCTCACCTAGATGGGTTGCTAACCTCTTTCAATGTTCCCATCCCATATTGGTTATTTACCTGTTTCTGACCCTACTGCACTATAGGATCATACAGATGGTTTCTGTAATTTAACAAGGGGTCCTACGATCAGTATTCTTCCTTTAAAGGTCAGCTGAGGTAGGCCATAAATGATGCTTTTCGATGGAGATGGGGAGATTGCTCTTAAGGCTACAAAATTTCCAGCTCTGAAGCCTACAGAAGAATATAATACAACTCATGATACCTTACTCTGGACAAGGAATACTTCCACCCCACCCCCACCCCCCCTACACACATAGAAGGTAGCACTGGTTGGTGGAAATATTGCCAATTTTTTTCAGGAACTGCAAAGGTACTTTTATGTTTGTAGCTGATTGGGTGATGGGGGATGAGGCTGATGGCATTTCAAGACAAAAAAGTGTTAAACCAAACCTTGACTTTTTCCAGTGTTGTCCAAGACCATTCTTTGCAGGGGCATGCATCTTCCGAGGTACATGCAGTAACACTGAATAGAAAGGGTCCTATTTCTACTTCCAAGGAAAAGATTCCAAAATGATTTTGTGTCCTAGAAAGAAGGTCACCAAAGACCACAACTGGATTTCTCCAATCTCAGCTAATATGATGCTGTGCAAACTTTCAGAATGGTAACATTTTAGCTCTGGCTCCCATTTTTATGGGTGAGAAGGAATGCTACACTGGATATGAAGTACATTTAACAACACAATATCTTCTTCTTTCAGCTTTTCCCGGTTAGGGGTCGCCACAGCGGATCACCTGTCCGCTCATGATTGGCAGTGGAGTTTTACAGTGTCGAGTTGCCAGCCCGGCGCCCAACCTTCCACTGAAGGCACACACATGCACACACTCACACCTAGGGCCAATTTGGAGTGTCCAATCCACCTACAGCATGTCTTTGGGATGTGGGAGGAAACCGGAGCACCCGGAGGAAACCCATGCGACCACAGGGAGGACATGCAGACTCCGCACAGAAGGCACCCCAACCGAGGATCGAACTAGAGAACCTCTTGCTGTGAGGCGACAATGCTAACCACTGCACCACTGTGGCCACCCTATTTAACAACACAATATACATTTCACAATTCATAATGAGTTTTCAAGTACTGAGAGGAGAAAGAACATTTTTTATTCCAACAACAGATCCCCCACCATGCCCCAAGATTCTCACTACACCTTTCTAAACATACAGGAAAATATTAAGATACAGCAAAACACCCTAATACTGGGTGATTTCAACTACCCTGCCATTAACTGGGAAAACTACTCGGGTACCAACTCCTTTTCCCAAAGGTTCTTGGAATTCATAAATTCCAACGCCCTGGATCAACTAATCCATTGTCCCACTAGGGGCTCCAATATCTTAGACCTGGTCATTACCAACATGGGAGATGGAAGCTCCACATCAGCGGTGACCCCCACATTGGTCAGGTCTGACCATAAACAAATCACCCTTGACATCCACATCCCACCCCCACCCCCCAGTAAGGAAACCTCCTTAAAAAACTTCTCCAAAGCCAACTTCATGCTACTGTAGTCAGAAGTGACAAACTTCACGACACCCATGCAGACGGGATCTGAAAGTTCAACTGCAGAATCCTACACTAAGGCACTGTACGAGCACATCCACTCGTGCATGAATTGTGCCATCCCAAATAGAACCAAGATGCTCTTCTCCAAAAAAAGGAAGCCAATCTGGTGGTCCCCTGCTATAAACAAACTATACAACAGAAGGAAAAAACTGTTGCAGAAAAGAGGAAAATCCCAGGATGCAAACAACTCCCTCACCAGCCTCAGTAAGAAGCTGAGATCCCTCATAAAATCCTCAAAAGCTAGTTATGAAAATAAAATTGCCAAAGATTCTAAAGACCACCACAAGGCATTCTATAGTTATGTCAAGAATCTAATGCTCAGATAGTACAGTTGTGTACACTTACCATAAATGTAGATGTTCTAGTGTATTCACTGTTGCAGTCATTACAATTGGGTTATCCTGCTGGCAGGCTACCCTCAGTCGGCCTGAATTCCAAAGTCTAGGTCCGGCGTCGGTTGCTGTCACCTCTTCCCTGACGTCAGTGCACCAAGGGTATAAAAGATGCAGCCGACGCCATTTTCTTCAGTTTTTCTTGCCCCAGATGTCAGGTGCCCCCAAAAGGGTAGGCTAAAAATATGTCAATAAAACATGCATACACCAAAGTATATATTTTGCCTTCATCTACAAGCAAATACACCACATAGGTTGTATAGAATAGAGAAGTACATATAAGTTCCAGCAAAGAAATGGGGGATGGTGGGTGGGTAACCTGGACTGCAACAGTGAATACACTCGAACATCTACATTTATGGTAAGTGTACACAACTGTACTATGTTCTTCATGTTTCACTGTTGCAGTCATTACGATTGGGTTGAATCCCAAAGCTAAGGTTGGGAGGCTAGAGCTAAATAGCATTAGGGGCGGCTATTAGGCCCTGCAGAACTGCAGTGGCAAAGGCTGCCATGGATTTAGAGTG
This sequence comes from Protopterus annectens, assembly GCF_019279795.1. NCBI lineage: Eukaryota > Metazoa > Chordata > Ceratodontiformes > Protopteridae > Protopterus > Protopterus annectens. The sequence goes on from NC_056732.1 coordinate 669,076,592, forward strand.
GAGTGATAAGTGATGGTGCTTTGTGAAAGTGTGCACTGAACTCCAAGTAGCAGCCTCTAAAATGTCTCTGGTTGGTACTCCCCTGAGGAAGGCTGCTGAAGTGGCTGATGCTCTGGTTGAATGTGGCCTAATGCCCTTAGGTACTGGCTTGCCATGTTGAGAGTAGCAGAAACGAATGCAGTGGCCTATCCACTTTGAAATAGTCTGCTTTGAGATAGCCTTTCCTTGTGATCCTGCAGCATATGCCACTAGTAATTGCTCTGTCTTTATGAAAGCTTTGGTTCTGTTCAAGTAGAAGCGTAGCTGTCTGTGTATGCCCAAAGAATGCAGAATTCTCTCCCCCTTATTCTGTGGGTTTGGATAAAAGGTAGGCAGATGAATAGTTTGGTTAAGGGATACACTGGATACTACCTTAGGCATAAATGTCGGGTTTGTCCTCGGAGAAACTCTGTCTGGATAAAAAATGATAAAATGTTCCACAGACATGAGTGTCTGTAGCTCTGAGACTCATCTTGCAGAAGTTATTGCTAGGAGCAGAGCTGTTTTCCAAGATAAAACTTTATATCAGCTGCAGTGGCTGGCTCGAAAGGAGGCAGAGTGAGTTTTTTCAAGACATAATTGAGGTCCCATGCAGGTATTGGTGATCTCCTTGGAGGCCTTACATTTTTGGCCCTTCTGAGGTACTGCCTTAACAAAGGATGAGAAAAGATTGGTGGCTCTGTATTGTAATGAGCCAAAATGGCAGAGGCATGAATTTTTATAGATGAAAAAGATAGGCCTTTGTCCAGCATCTCAGTCAAGTATTGCAAAATCTGAGGAATGTTTGGTACAGCTGTGTCAATTCCTTGCGCCTGGTTCCAAGCACATAATCTCTTCCATTTTCCAGCATAGGATTTTCTAGTACTAGGCCTCCTGGCCTCCAAAATGACATCCATCACCGCTTTAGTGAGAGGTGTGTTTTGTATGACTGCATTATCTGCCTTGCTGCCAGATTTAAGGTCTTGAGTTGGCTGTGCAGGATCCGATTGTTCTGCTGGGACAGTAGATGAGGTACTTGAGGTAAGGTCCAGGCTGGGCACTGAGACAAGTTCCTCAGGACTGGATACCAGTACTGGCATGGCCAGTCTGGGGCAATCAGTATCATTTTTGGCTTCTCCTGTCTGACCTTTAGGAGTACCTTGGGGAGGAGAGGCATAGGAGGAAAGGCATATACTGTTAAGTTTTTCCAGCTGAAAGATAGGGCATCCACTTTCCATACTTTTCTGTGATAAGTCCTTGTGCAGAATCTCTTTAGTTGGCAGTTGTGAGGGGAGGCAAATAGATCTATGTCCGGGCATCCCCATTTCCTTGTTATCATGCTGAAGACTTGTGGATCCAATTTCCACTTGTGGGGATCCATGAGGTTTCTGCTTAGTTCATCTGCCAGAGTATTTATCTTTCCTGGCAGAAATTGTGCCTGCAGATGTACTTGGTAAGTCAATGCTGTGTCCCACAAAGTCATGGCCAGTCTGCAAAGGGGGTAGGAATGAGTGCCTCCCTGCTTGTTTATGTACCACATGACCATGGTGTTGTCTGTTTTTATCAGTAGTTGTCCCGGATGAAGTAGGTCCTTGAAGGCTGTCAGGCATTTTGAACAGCTAGCATCTCTTTTTGATTGATATGTAGATGCATTTGGTTTGTGGACCATGTGCCTTGAATACATCTTCCTGTCATGTGGGCTCCCCAGGCATAATCCGATGCATCCATTGTTAATGTCTGTATGGCTGGGGGTAGAGTGAATGGCTGTCCCTTGTTCTGGTGACAGGCCTTCGCCCACCATCAAAACTCCTGTTGCAGGCAGGGGATGAGAGTAACTATTGTTTCCAGGCTGTGGCATGAGAGTAACTATTGTTTCCAGGCTGTGGCAATGTTGAGTCCAAACACTTTTTGGGTACCACTGAAGTTTCCTCATATGCAGTTTTGCATATGGAATAAGTAGAATGCAGGATGCCATGAAGCCCAAAGCCTGGAGAATTTTTCTTGCAGAAAAGCCTGGAGAATTTTTCTTGCAGATAACTGGGCCTTTGTTGCCAACAGTTTGAAATAGGTAGTCAGTTGTCTTCGCTTGTCTGGCATGAGATAAGCCATCTGGACAGTTGTATTTAAGCTTGCACCCAGGAATATTATCTCTTGAGAGGGTACTAGTTTTGATTTCTCTTTGTTGACTGTGTACCCTAGGTATGATAGTAATCTCTTTACAAACGCCAGATGCTGTAGCAGATTGTCCTTGTTCTCTGCTTGAATGAGGCAGTCATCCAAATAAGGATATATTTGTATTCCTCTTTGTCTGCAGTATGTAATTACTGGTGCCAGGCACTTTGTGAAGACCCTGGGCACAGTAGATAAGCCAAAGGGCAGTGCAGAGAATTGGTAGTACATTGAGCCAGCTTTGAATCTGAGGTATCTTCTGCATGTTTGTCTGATTGGGACATGCAGGTATGCCTCTTTTAGATCTAAAGTCACAAGCCAAGCCTCCTTGCCCAACATGGGCAGAAGCTGCTGTAGAGTCAACATTTTGAATTTTGGAATATCCAGATATGTGTTTAGAATAGATAGGTCCAGTACTGGTCTCCAGGCTTTGTCCTTTCTGTGTACCAAGAACAATCTTGAATAGAATCCTTGTCCCTGCTCTTGCTCTGGTACTTGTTGAATGGCCCTCATGACCATGAGGGATGAAACTTGCTTTTGTGCCTCTGCCCATTGATTGCGTGGCAGGTCTGGCATACCGTTTGGCCTTGGCAGAGTGTGAAAGTGGAACCTGTAGCCTTGTGATACTATATTTAGAACCCATTTGTCCTGGGTGATCATGTTTTTCCCCCCAAAGGGGCTGCCAAATGAGAAGTGCTTGGAGTTGGAAGGGGAAAGTCATTGAGACTGTTTCCTGTATGGCTGTGATTTTTCCTCTCCGCTCTTGGAGGTAGAAGCACCCCATTGTTTAGGCCTGTATGAGCCCTGGGGCTGTGGTCTGCCTCTGGTGTGTCTGTATCTGCCTCTTTCTAGCCTATCGGAGACTGGAAAGGACCAATTCTTTGTAGGCCAGTTCCTGCTAAATCTGGGAGGCTGCACCTGTAAGAAATCCTTGACTGTTTGCATATATTTAGCTTTGTCCTCCATTTTCTTCAACACCTCTTCTGCTTTAACACCAAACAAATTATCATGCTGTAATGGAGCATCTAATAGTTTTGCTTTAACATGATCAGGTAATTTCTGTTCTTTTAACCAAGCATGCCTTCTAATGACAGAACCTGTAACAGCGGCCCTGCAGGAGGCCTCTAGAGAATCAAAACCACATTGCAAAGTATGCTTTCCAACTTGTTCAGCTGCATGCAATAAATCCTGCATTTCCTTGTTGTCTGCACATTCTGAATTTGTTGACATTTTCTGTTTAAGCAGTGACATAAGATATTGCTGATATTTAAGCATATGAAATTGTCAATTTAAGGCACTTACAGCCAAGGTTGCTGAAGTATAAATCTTTTTACCCCATCTGTCTAGGCCCCTAGAATCCCTATCAGAGGGGATAGGTTTTTTTTGCAGTAGAAGCCTTGACCCCCCCCCTTTGGGACCCTGAGAGATGGTTTCTGGGTCAGCAGCAGGGTTTTTATAAAGAAATTTATGTGAATCAGGAACCCTGTAGTATCTGTCTAGCTTAACAGGAGCTGGTGGTAAAGAGTCTGGAGATAGACTGGACTCTGAAAATACACCATCTACAATGTCTAAAACAGGTGGGACAGCAAGGGGCCTGTGTTGAGGCAATAAAGGAAGTCTTGGAGCCTTTTCTTGGATTCTGAGTAATCCTGGCTCTCCCAGTGGAAATGCTCCCTCATAGTATGCAGTGTCTCCCCAAAAGAATACTCCTCAGGAGGAGAGGCTGAAGGGATAGATTCTTCAGCATTAGAGTCCTCATAGGGAGAAAGAGAATATTCCGGTTCAGATGAGGAACCAGAGGAAATGGAAACCTGGTCTGAAGATTCGTATTCTCCCTCTTACCTAGGCCTCTTATCAGAAGGGGGATGGGAACCCCTGATCAAAGTAATAAGGTCTTCGGCCATTTTAAGCATCTGTTTCTTAGGCATGGAGGCCTGTCCAGGAGAATGCTGTACTTGTTTCTTTGTCTTTAGAGTTGCTTTAGCCTTTGCCTTTGAAGCTGAAGTAGGTTTCACATATAACTGTGTAGGTCTGAAAACACCCTCAGAAGCCAATGCCTGCTCAGTGGCTCCGGACCCATCTGAGGGAATAGTTTCCGAGTATCCAATACCTTGGTTTCCAGCGGCCTCGTTGGCTCCACGTGGGAGTCGGAAGCGGCCTGAGGCTCTGAGGTAGCAGGCGTCAGGGGCTGCGAAAGCACCTCACTGAGAACCGGCGAACCGGTGACAGACCTAGCAGAAGCCTCGTCGTCGGTTTTGGATCTCGGATGCCTGCCCTTTTCTTTTTCCTTGCGCTTTTTATAAACTCCGGCAGTTGGTTGTTCCGACGGCATTATGTAATTAAATCTTCTGTCAAAGTAATGGAATGCAAAATCGTACCGACGCTTAATAGTGCGTTGGTTAAATCTAGCACAAAACCAACAACTAGCAACGTTATGGTCAGGGCCTAGGCAAGGAATACAGTAAGAATGAAAATCCTTATGAGGTATTTGCTTCCCACAAGAAATACAATTGTTTCTGACATTGGTCTGGAGCAAGAAAAAAGTTTCCCCAACGGGGTACTTAGCTTTAATGAAGACTTCGGATCTGAATTTCGAATTTGAAAAACTCAGGAGTAGGCCGACCGGCACTTGCAAACTGCTTTTGCTTCGGGCACCGCGCGGCAAGAAAGACTGAAGAAAATGGCGTCGGCTGCATCTTTTATACCCCTGGCACACTGACGTCAGGGGAGAGGCAACAGCAACCGACGCCGGAGCTAGACTTTGGAATTCAGGCCGACTGAGCGTAGCCTGCCAGCAGGATAACCCAATTGTAATGACTGCAGCAGTGAAACATGAAGAACATCTGCTCTGAGCTACAACAGAATGGCATTAAATATACTGATCTCAAGGATATTGTCAATATCCTGGCAGATCGATTTAGTGCCAACTTCACCCCCCCCCCTCTCGCCCCCTAAAGGGCCCATCTCAATACCAAAAGATTGCCAAATTCCAGTAATCACGGCCACACAGGTAGAAATCGCACTCTCCAAAGCTAAGAATACAGCATCCATGGGACCAGATGACATCCCGGGCTGTGTACTACATAAACTACAAAATGAACTGGCACCTCACCTAAGTGTCATGTTTAATCATAGCCTCGCCTCTGGCTTCATGCCCACTGAATGGCGCACAGCTACAGTTATTCCACTCTACAAGGGGGGATCCACCTTGGATCCCGGGAACTATCATCCCATCAGTCTGACAAGCCTGATCTGCAAGGACATGGAACTTATAAACAAAGACATTGACAACCTTCAAACACTGGACCCCACCCAGTTTGGGTTTGTGAAGGCCCGATCTTGTCTCCTGAATCTGATTGACTTCTTCGAATCAGTCTCCAGAGCTGTGGACGAGGGTAAGGCGGTCCACACAGCCTATCTGGACCTCGCCAAGGCCTTCGACACCATCCCCCACTCTGGAATTATAGATAAACTTACTAAGCTGGGCATAAATCCTTACATCACTCGATGGGTTGCCAACTGGCTTACTGACAGAACTCAGACTGTAAAAGGAGCTGACTCCAAATCCAGCTCCAGACAAGTGATAAGTGGAGTATCTCAGGTTTCAGTCCTGGGACCACTCTTGTTTGGCATCTACTTCTTTGAAGTACAGGCCAACACTAAGGGACTCTGGCTAACAAAGTTTGCAGATGACTGTAAACTGGGAGCCATTATTGAATCCCCAAATGATGTGGATATTCTACAAAAGGACCTTACAGAAACAGATGCCTGGTGCCAGAGCCATGGGCGCAAGCTTAATGCCAAGAAATGTATAGTTATCCCCTTTGGAACAAAACATGTACCCATGAATTACCACATAGGTGACAGTACAATAAACATCGAAAGTGTGATGATAGACTTAGGGACACAGGTAGACAGTGGTCTCACCACATCGTCACAACAGTCAGGAAATCCTTCTATGTGGCACACCTCATCACTATGGGCTTTTCATCCAGAAAAAAGGAGATCATTGTCCCACTGTACTCATCCCTCATTAGACCCATTATAGAGTATAATGCCCCGTTTGGTATGTACCTCACAAGACATCTGCAACAGCTGGAAAGGCCACAGAAATACCTCACTAAAAGAATCACAGGCCTAAAGCAGATGCCATATGCTAACCGTCTAAAAAAAACTCCAGCTATACTCTTGTAGCATATCGTCTACTCAGAGGCAATCTCTGCTTAACATACAAGGCCATGTCAAACCCTGAGCTGCTGGACATGCTCCACTTAAAGAAATCCCAATCCCTCAGAGCCACACGCTCCAGGGATCTGAACCTTGTCATCACAATGAACAAAACATGCTGGAGGGATAGGTTCCTGACCCAGAGAATCCCCATACTCTGGAATAGACTGCCCATACATGTCAAGCAGAGCGTCTCATTGGCCCTCTTCAAAAGGAACCTTGATGATTGGATGGGAGATAGGAAATTCACCCCGGGGATCATGTCAGTCACCCTGCTAGACAGGGGTCCAGAGAAGTAAATATTGTGGGAAGAAATATCCAGGGAATTGTTATGGCTAGGCTTGTATAGGTCCTAGGGCCGATAGCCTAGTACCAACCTATGAACTATGAACCCTCCTCTGGTATGGCAAATAGACCCAAGAATTTTATCATTTGGTTAGCACAATAGCTGTAGCCTCTAGCTGCTGGGCACTGCCATTTCTCCTTGACAAGTTGTATGCCTGATACATACAGGATAATGACACACTTAGTTACCCAACTACAGTTTTGCCATCACATTTTTGGATTCTCTGTGCTTACTAATCAAAAGTCAGTGGTCTGATCTGTGGTACTTTCTACAGATGGAAATGAATTCCATTTGAATACAGTTTAGTGTCCAATGGGAGAGGATGCTCAAGACAGTTTTAGCCTTTCTAGGTCACAGTGTCTTTTGTGCTACAGCTGCTCATTAGTTCTCCTACTCAATTCTCAAACTCCATGGTTAGTCTCACCTTCATGGCTTAGAGGCTTGCCAGCCCCCAGACTAATAGGATGGGTTACTTTTCTTCAGAAGGCTGAAATGGAGAGAAAAGATTTCAAAGTTAATTAGCCGCAGCATTACTTGTGCTTCACCAGGCATTCTGCTTAAACCCTCCTTGTTCTCAAAAGTGCTGAGTGTATACATTATATGGCGATATGTACATGCAATGGCACCATGAGAGAGTTGCTGCTCCAGTATGTGGTGCTATGCTCCTAATTTCTAGGGCTACCTTACAATTCTGTCACTGCTTCTTGTCTAAGTACCAGTATCACCACCAAAGCTCATGACAAGGTGTATCCACACCTTCTGCCCCAGTAGAGGCAGGTGGGCTTTGCCACCTCTCTGCTCTCCTCCCATCATCAGCTCCTTCAGCCCCTGGGTTGCTATTTGAAGCTGGGCTGCAGGCAATGCTTCATCCATCTTTACCACACAGGCAAAAAATGTTGCAGCATTATTTCCAGTATGTATGGTACCAGTAAGTGGGCCTTCAGGACTTAATACTTTCTTTGTTACCCTGTTTGGCAAGGGAAAGTACAGTTGTGTAAATAAACTTTCATAACAGTAGATGTCTGAATGATCACAATTGCAGTAGCCTAAGCTATACGGGTTATATCCTGCCAAGTATATTACAGTTGGCCAGCTTCCAAAGATTCAGGGCACCTACCTACCATTGTGCCCCAAACTGTTACTTAGCTTCAGCTGAGCTGACTAAAAGACAGGTTTGGGCACCAAGCCCGTCAGAACTTTTATGCCAACTGAGAGAAGGAGGCGGAGCCCTGAGAGGACTAGGAACAACAAAAAAAAAAAACAAATACCCACACCATGGCATAAAAACAAGTGGGGAACATTTGCTGTTATGGTAAACACAAACAACTGTACTATGTTGATCACACTGATCACTGCTGCAGTATGTAAGCTACATGGGTAAATTACCACAGCTTAGAACAACTGGGAGACAGAAGGGGAAAGATCCAGGACCAGGAGAAAGGTCCCAGCAAAGCTTGACCTAGACCTGGAGAAAGAATCCTGCTTATAGAGCTTTGTAAAAGTATATACATTGGACCAAGCTGTTGCTTCTAGAATACTTTGAGTCCAACCCTTTCCAAAAAGCCACAGATGAAGCCAAGGTCTGTGAAGATTGTACCTTGACCCTACCTGGAATAGTTATGCTGTGGTGGGAATAACATAATGCTTTGACAAAGGTCATCCCTTTTTCTTACCTTCACAAGAAATGAACAACTGATCTGGAGATCTGAAAGCTTTAGTTCTGTCAAGATAGTATCAGAGTTGTCTGTAGAAATCCAAGGTATGGAGTACCTTTTCTTCCTCATTTTTAGGTTCAGGAAAGAAATTGGGAGATAGATAGTTTGGTTTAAGGTAAATCTGGATACCCCTTTTGGCATAAAAGAAGGATTAGTTCTTAAAGAAACCCTGTCCCTGTGGAAAATGAAGTAGGGTTGACTCACCATAAGGACCTGCAACTCAGATACCCTTCTTGCAGAGATTGGAGCAATCAGTAAAACTGTTTTCTATGTTAAGAACCTCAAGTTAGCTGGCTCAAATGGAGCAAGAGTGAGCTTCTCCAACACAAAATTAAGATCCCAAGGAGGAGCCACAGGTATTCTTTGAGTGCTCTTAGGTAATACCCTTTCAAAACATTTAACATGAGAATGGAGTGAAAGATGAGAATCAATGGGCAGACATGCTGAAACGGCTAATAAAGGAGCCTTGATGGAGGAGTAAGAAAAACATAGGATAGTAATTCACACCATTATTGTAAAACCAGACAACAACTAGCCCTCAAATTGTGCTGGTTCTGTTGTTGGCATCAACTAGAAAACCTTTTCTAGCAGCAGGCTATTTTGCCTCAGTTAGTACCTGCTGCATGTCCGCAGTAAGTAGGTGCCTAAAGGTAATTAGGAAACTATCAATCAGGTAGTCCATCAAACTTGATTAGGGTCAGGTGCATCAAACACCCCTGATCTTGTGTGAGTAGATCCAGTCTGTGAGGAAGCTTGTGGTAACTCCACCTGACCATTTCCAAAAGAAGGGAGAACCACTGCTGCCTGGGCCAGAATGGAGTCAGTCACAACAATGATCTTGGTAGATTCCTTATGTATCTTCAGAAGTACACTGGATATCAGAGGAAAGGGTGAAAAACATACAGGAACATTCCCATCCAAAAAAATAAATACATAAATAAATAAATACATCTTCCAGGCTTTCTTGCATGGAGTCCTGGAGCAGAACCTTGCCAGCTGACAGTTCATAGAGGAAGCAAATGTCTTTCTGATGGATCAAATCTTGGAAATCCCCTTGATCTAGTTTCCATTCTTAGGTATCTGCCCTTATCTAGTTCAGTTTGTCTGCCACACAGTTTCGCTCTGACAGAATGTAGGAAGCTTTTAGAGTAAGACGGTGCTGTGAAGCTATATCTCAAGTTAACATGGCTAGTCTGCAAAGGGGGTATGACCTGTTTTATCTTTGCTTGTTGATGTACCACATGACTGTGGTACTATCTGTAACAACTTGAAGTCCCGGGGACAAAAGATGATTCAGAGAGTTGAGTACATTGATCAGGGAAAGCATCTCTTTTATATTCATGTTATTAGTTTCCCAAACACCTTGCACTTTTGTCCTTCCTGAAACTACTCCCCAAACAAAATCGGAGGCATCTATGGTGAATGAATACTTTGTAACAAACAGGGAGAAGGCAAGACCTGGATTTAAGGATATTTGCTATCTCCATCCAATGATATCCCTTCTGTCAAACCCCAGCACTGGGATTTGAATGGATAAAGAATGTTGGTGGTTAGACCAACCAGATTTCAGATACCAGTGTATCTTTTTCATGTGGAATGTTGCCAGGGATATCATGAGAATCACAGATGCCATGAGACTCCATATCCTTAGGTATTCCCTTGCAGGGACTAAAGTCTGAGTGGAAAACCTTAGAAAATGAGCTAGATATAACTCTGTTTTCCTGTGGAAGAAAAGCTGTTTGAACTAAAGGTATCCAGTTGACACCCCAGAAACACAATCCTGTGTGAAGGAGTCAAAAAAAGACTTAAATGTTCTCTTGAAATCACAGCTTGTGCAAGAGATCTCTCACCTAAGTGAGAGATTCTTAACACTGAAAAAGACTCTGCAAAGACACACAAGTCATCTAAATATGGACAAATGTGGAAACCTTGCAGCCTGCAATGACCTATAACAGAAGCTAGACACGGTGAACACTCTTGGTGCAGTGGACAGTCCAAAGGATAAGGCATAGAACTGATAAGGTTCTGTGTGCCTGGATCAAATTTAAGAAAAGCCTGACGTCTGGATGAATAGGGATGTGATAAGCATCTTTTAAGTCTAGATTTACTAATAAATATGAATGAGGAAGAAAACATAAATTTTGAAAAGACAGCATTTTGAACTTAGGCACTACCATGCACAGGTTTAGGAAAGAACGATCTAGAACTGGTCTCCAAGTATTTTCTTTCTTTGGCACTAAAAACATACTTGAATTTAACTCTTTTCCCACCTGGGAAGAAGGAACTGGTTCAATCAGTCCTCGGGACAGCACGTGATGAAGGACAGATGGAAATAAGAGTCTGGTCTGGTGGATGAGGGATTACGCTCTGGAAAGTAAGAATTTCTTCCCACTTCCACCTGTAACCTTGATGAATGATCTTCAAAGTCCATTTGTCTGAAACTATTTGTTGCCAAAGAAAAAAGCGGAGACTCAGACTTTCTGGAAGGGAAAGGGGACTGCCAGCGTAGACAGGGAAACAAGGTCTCATAACTAGGTATTCTGACTTGTTGAACTGTCCTTGATTTTGGGAGGTTCCTGAATTTTTTCTGGAACTAGTCTGTTTACCTGCATTCTGTTGAGAATTTTTTTTATCAAAAGTGGATGAAGAACTAGAGAATTCCTTATCAAAAGTGGATGAAGAGCTAGAAAATTCCTTAGAGGATTTGAAAAAGGAGAGATGAAAAATCTTGGGAAATTCCCTCTATCAACTTACCCCTTTCATCACACTTTTTGATCATCTCTTCAGCACATGGGCCAAAAACTAAATCTTTATCAAAAGGAAAATTTTAAATCTCATTTTTAACATCACCTAGGAGGCTGACAGAACTGGATGAATAGCTGAAGTTTCAATAAATTCCTTATATAATTTTTGTAACAGCTCATAATATTTCCAGAGGGACTGAGAAACCTCAGTGCTCTCTCACTGAAAACACTGGGATATTCTGGAAATAGTCTCAGAGAAAGAGAACCCCCACAGACAGAATCAGAAACCAGAGTTCTCCTCTGAGTCTGAATCAAATCTGAGGAGAAAACCCTGTATCTGTTACTTCAACTTATTGTCCAGATACATACTCTTGAATCTCTTCAGGAAAAGGAGTATCCCTCTTTCTTTTACCAGAAGCTATTTTTTAAGAAGGATCAATAGTGTATATTAAACTCTGAGCCAGACCTAGTAAATTATCCTCTTCAAGGAAATTTGAGAAGGAATAGATACATGTTTACTTTTCTGTTTGCTTTTGACAGAGAAATATGGACAGACTTGTTATTACGGGCAAAAGCAGCTTACCAAGGAATGGGCACAACATTCTGACAAAATAGGGAAGTCTTCCTGCTTTCTCCCCATGAGAGAGAATTGTTTGAGGTCATTGGCTGACTGAGGTCTCCTGGACTACAGCTTAGACTAAGCACCTCATTGGTTCTTTTGAGATTTCTTTCTTAAAAGCTGTCTCAGGTTTCAACTTTCTGTTACCTAAGAAGCTCAGTTGTGAGTGTTCTGCCATTTTACACTGAGCTAATCGAAGGAAGGACACTCAGCAAACTCGGAGCTATAATATATAACATTAAGTATCCTGTTTTTTGTTTATTTTGTTCTTTATAGCACTTTGTGTACTGTGTATTTTTTCTAGCTAGTTTCACTGTGTGTTAGGTATTAACTGGAAATTGTCCACTCTTATTAAGCATCTGTTGGGTGGTTTGTTTATGATAACTTGTTGCAGTTAAACTATTTTTTTCTAGTGGCTCCTTTAGCTGTTTAAAACTTTCATTTAAAGGCTCACTGCTGCTTTTCAGCTGTGAGTAACATTTCTGCAGTTTGTTTCCCACCCTCCCTCCCTGTTTTATAGTTGGTGGCTTTGCAGTTGCCCACCCCTAGTGTAAATTTGATCTGGGACCCTCCTCCCAATCCAGTGTCATCACCTCATTCTACCCAGTACAGGGAGAACATTTGAGAAGGCCAATCAGCTTAGTTTCTGCTACTCCTTTCTCTCTTTCTTTTCTCTCTTTCCACAAAAAAAAAAAAAAAAAAAATCTGCTTTTACTGTATTTGTGTTTTTTCCTACTTTATTTTGCTTTTGCGTCATCTTAAAAGTACTCAATTGTATTTATTACTGCTTGGTGTAACTCATTCTAAGCCTTTTAGTTTAAGCACTTGGGCTTCAGACCAGTTGTTTTACATTAAGAAGATTTGTGGCCTGCACTGTGGTGGCAGGACAGGTAGCTTACATCCTTCTAAGTTGGGAACTGCTGATTGAGGGCTCAGTGTCTGTTATTCTAAAAGTGTATTAATTCTGGTTTAAGCACTTGGGCTTGAGGCCAGTTATTTTACATTAAGAGGGTTCGTGTTCTGCACTCTTGTGGGAGGAGAGGCTGGACTCTGTCCTTCTGAGCTGGGAATTTCTGGTTAAAGGCTTATAGTGCCTGCATATTTGAACTGCTTCTTACTGAAATTGGTACACCTTGTTTGCTGTAGCATAGACTAGATCCAAGCCTGCTGAATCTAGCTTTGTTTGTATAACTTGAGCACTAATCCAGGCATTCTTTAAAGTATTCAGTTGTATTTATTACTGCTTGGTAGTAACTTGATTAAAGTGTAGCTATCATTTCTAAGTCTTTTGGATTAAGCACTTGGGCTTCAGACCAGTTGTTTTACATTAGGAAGGTTTGTGGCCTGCATTGTGGTGGCAGGACAGGTAGCTTACATCCTTCTAAGTTGGGAACTGCTGATTGAGGACTCAGTGTCTGTTATTCTAAAAGTGTATTAGTTCTGGTTTAAGCACTTGGGCTTCAGGCCAGTTATTTTACATTAAGAAGGATCGCGGTCTGCATTCTTGTGGGAGGAAAGGCTGGACTCTGCCCTTGTGAGCTGGGAATTTCTGGTTAAAGGCTTATAGTGCCTGCATATTCTAACCGTTTCTTACTGAAATTGGTACACCTTGTTTGCTGTAGCATAGACTAGATCCAGGCCTGCTGAATCTAGCTTTGTTTGTATGCTTGTTGTTTGTTTATTTCCCTGAAACGCTAATTCCACCTAAAACGCGGCCTTTTAGCACTTCTGTGGATCCCTAGTGATATCTGCATTGCTTACTGTACTTATTTCCTTGTTTCACTTGAAAGAAAGTTACTGTTTGTTGTTTTTGCATTTAAGTTACCTGTAACACATTGCATTTAAGTTACCTGGCACTTGCTCACTAAAGCAATTATATAAGTCAGCTCTAAAAAATTAAAAGCACTACACCTTCACAAACTCCCCTTGAGTATCTTGTTCCCCATTGGCCCTTTTTTTCAATTATAAAGGAATTCCCAATACTATTCTAACATGTCCAAAGGTCAGTTGTCAATCTCCTCTCCGGTCCAGCTGGAGAATCTGGGAATCTTGAGGCAATGTTACAACTGCCTCATGTACACAGACAACCCTCTCCTCCTCCCAACAAATTCCAACACATGTGAGAGATGCAACCATATAGCCAAACTGGAGGCTAAGCTCTCTCAACTCAGTACTGGCGTAACCAGTCAGGAGGAGAAGGAAATCACACTCACTACAATTCCAGTCTCACATAGACCTACCATGACAACAAACCAAACACAAACACACAAAAACATACTCGGAGGCTCTAAATAAAAATCTGCCTAAGCAGCAGAGACCTCCAAAGCAGACACCCAAGCAACCGCTACCCCAAAACAAAACACGTGCAACACATAGCTCACAAAGCCAGTGTGCCGAACAGTCACACCCCTTAAGGCTAAACAACACACCTGATACACTTGTAATAGGTGACTCTATCGTCAGGCATACTGACGTCCCGCTCACCAGGCTGAACAAGGAGGTGGTCACGGTGAGCTGCCTGTCGGGCGCTAGGATCCGCCACATAACACAAGCACTCAGGTCACTCCAAGGCAAGTACAAATATGACTCAGTCATTGTCCATGCTGGTGTGAATGACCTGAGACGTACCTCCCTGGACTACATGAAAAGACACATAAAGGAGCTCTCTGAGCATGTAGCCCAGGCCGGAATGACCCTGACCTTGAGTAGCATCTTACCCTCACCAAGAATGATGCCACAGTATGAAGACAACATGATCAATTTCAACAATTGGCTTAAGTATTGGTGTCATTCAAAGGGGATCCAATGCCTGTCAGCCTGGGATGACATGCTCGACAAGCCACGATGCTTCGTTAGGGACGGCTTGCACCTGTCACCCCTGGGCTTTCGGATATTGGCAAAGGCTCTTGCTACCCCCATAGTGCCTTTTTTAGGCAAGGCTCAAAAGACAAACCCACCTCCATAGGTATCACAAGGGATAAGAAACTAAGAGTAATGCTACTCAACGCCAGAAGTCTAAATCTCAAGATGCACGCACTCGAAACTCTCCTTAGCATGGAGAACATCGATATCTGTGCAGTAACAGAAACCTGGTTCAAGGCTTCCAAGAGCACCCCAGCACTACCAGGTTATACCTCATACCATGCTTTTCGGCCCCAAAACTTGGACCGAACCACAAAAGGAGGGGGAGTATCAATATTCATCAAAGATACCCACACCTCCAGGTTGGTGGCACAGCACGAAGCATCAGAGACTATCCATGTGCAACTAACAGTAAGTAAAACTGCCTTCCAGTTTATAGCCTGCTACAGACCACCCTCCCAAACACAGGAACCCCACTCGGCCTTCCTGAGAATACTGGAAAATATGAAGGTCTCTCCAAACACCATTATATTGGGCGACTTCAACTACCCAAACATAGACTGGGAGCATTACTCTAGCTCCAACACCCTAGCCCAAAGGTTCCTAGAATTTATAAACTCAAATGCTATGGAACAACTTGTTACCACTCCCACAAGAGGGAAAACATACTGGACCTGATCATCACCAACATGGGGACACTATGCTCCAGACCAGAAGTGTATCCCTCACTGGTAAGATCAGACCATAAACTAATCTCACTGGATATTCACATCCCGACCCCACCCCCTGCCCAGAAAACCACAGTGAAAAACTTCTCTAAAGCAAATTTCACACGCCTCAAAACCGAGGCGGAATCCTTCAAAGCCCCCGGGCCTGTGGAAAATACAGCCCAGACCGCAGAATCCTTTATAAATGCATTCTATGAACACCTTCAGGAATGTATGGATCATGCAATCCCAAATAAAACCAAGACCCAATCCTCCAAAGGCAGACGTCCTGTCTGGTGGACCCCAGCCATAAACAAACTATACAACAGAAGGAGGAAGCTACTACATGATAGAGCAAAATCCCAAAAAGGGAAGGCATCTCTGATCAGTATTAGCAAAAAACTACGGGCACTTATAAAATCGTCTAAGGCCAGCTTCGAGAGAAAAATTGCACAGGACACTAAGGATAATCACAAGGCTTTCTTTAGTTATGTTAGGAACCTGGGTGGGAATTCCCAGATATGCTCAGAATTAGTCCAAAATGACAAAAAATACACCGAGCCCACAGACATTGCCAACATCCTAGCTGACAGGTTCAGTGCAAACTTCTCACCCCCCTCCCCACCAAAAGGGCAAATATCTATCCCAACAGAGTGCTGCCCCCCTGACATCTCAGATGCTCAGGTAAGAGCCGCCCTCTCCAAAGCAAAAACACAGCATCAATGGGACCAGATGGTGTCCCAGGCTGCGTCCTACATGAACTCCAAGAAGAGCTAAACCCAAACATAAAACTACTGTTCAATCTTAGCCTTACTACAGGATATGTACCCAAAGAGTGGTGTACAGCAACAGTGGTCCCTCTCCACAAAGGTGTGGCCTCAACGGATCCTGGAAACTATTGCCCCATAAGCCTGACTAGCTTGGTCTGCAAAGCTATGGAAAGGATCATCATGGACCTCATAAATAAAGATATTGGGGACCTGCAGACACTGGATCCTACCCAGTTTGGTTTTGTTAAGTTCAGATCCTGCCTCTTAAACCTGGTCAATTTCTTTGAAACAGTCACCAAGGCCATTGACGAGGGGAAGGTGGTCCACACAGCCTACCTGGACCTCACAAAAGTCTTCGATACAATACCCCACTCGGGCATTATAGATAAGCTCACCAGCTTAAATATAAACCCCTATGTCACTAGATGGGTTGCAAACTGGCTCAAGGACAGAACCCACATGGTTAGAATTGCTGGAGCCATGTCAGACTCCAAACCAGTTACAAGTGGCGTCCCACAAGGCTCAGTCCTGGGACCTCTCTTGTTCGGTATATATTTCTCGGTACAGGCCAACACGGAAGGACTGTGGCTGACCAAGTTCGCAGATGACTGCAAACTGGGCGCCATAATCAACTCTCCAGCCGACACAAGCATCCTCCAAAAGGGCCTCATAGAAACAGACAACTGGTGCCAGAGCCATGGCCTCAAGCTAAACGCCAAAAAGTGTATAGTCATCCCCTTTGGCAAAACAAAGTGCCCACAAATTACCACATAGGTGGTAATCCATTAAGTACAGAAGAAGTCATTAGGGACCTGGGGACCCAAGTTGATAGCAATCTCTCATTTGACAACCACATGGCCAAAGTGGTTAGAAAAACATTTTATAAAGCCCACCTAATCATGAAGGGATTCACAGCTAGATCAGGGGAGGTCATCGTGCCTCTTTACTCATCCCTCATCAGGCCCATAATTGAGTACAATGCCCCTTTTGGGATGTACCTTACCAGACACCTGCAGCAACTGGAAAGTCCCCAAAAGTACCTCACCAAGAGGATCAAAGGGCTCAAACAGATGCCATATGCTGCCCGGTTAAAGAAACTCCAGCTCTACTCAGTGGCATACCGCCTGCTCAGAGGCGATTTGTGCCTGACGTATAAAGCCATGTCCAACCCGGAATTAATGGACATGCTGCACCTCAGAAAATCCAAATCCCATCGAGCTACGTGCTCGAGAGACTTGAACCTCAGCACTGAAATAAATAGGACATGCTGGAGGGACAGATTCATAACCCAGAGGCTCCCTTCACTCTGGAATAAAATCCCAGTCCAGGTTAGGCAGAGTCCCACATTGACTCTCTTCAAGAGGAATCTTGATGAGTGGATGGGAGATCGTAGGTTTACCCCGGCTATCACTTCTGTGTCACTGTTAGACAGAGGCACAGTATACTAACCTCAAAAAAAGGCATAGCAAAATTAATTTAAAATGGGTGGCGAAAGCCAAACACACTCTGGCTAGGCTTATAAATGCCCTAGGGCAAATAGCCTAGTATGAACCTATGAACCTAAGAGTGGCACTTCCTTGCCCACTGATGGGACCCCAACAGCCACAGAGGACATGGTTAACCTCCAGTTCATAGCGGCTGCTGTGCCATACCAGAGGGATTTGTGGTAAAAGAGAAGTGGTCTGAGGTATAAATAATGGCCACAGCAGAGTCACCCGCCTGCAGCTGAGTCAAACTGCTAGCTTGCTGTGGTGGCAAAGGCTGTTTGCTTAACTTTTTATTTTTGTGGCTGAAAGAAGGACCAACCAAGAGACTGAGAGTTTGATGCCTCTTGCCTGGGGAAAACAAGCAGCACAAGCTGCTAAAAATTAAAGTCTTTAAAAGTCACTTTTTCACAAATACAGTAAAAAACACTAAGCCCTTTAAAATGCTTTGCTAGCCATAAAAAAGTAAAATAAATATAATGTCCCCAGAGAAAAAACATATTTTTTTGACAACTTTTAAACTGACAGGAAAAAGAGCTCTCCTGTTTAAAAGCACAATGTAGCCTTGTGACAGTCTATTAAAGCACAAACTCTTAGCTTTAAAATAAGTTTCCTGAACAGGAAAGTGTTATCAAACATTTTTTTTAAAACAAAACAAAAAAAAGGAAGGCTTTTTCCCAGAAAGGAATTTATCGGCATAAGCCAACCATCGATCTTCGAAAGTCCCAAAGGACATATTCTTCAATGGCAAGAAAGCTCTGAGGGGCATGGAACCCAAACCTGTCATTTTAGTCAGCTCAGCTCCAGCTGACTAACAGTTTGGGTGCATGGAAGGTGCCCTGAAGCTTTGTTTACTGACCAGATGTTACACTCCTGCAGGATATAACCCATTAAACGCAGGCTACTGTAGCAGCAATCAATATGATAAGCATCTTACTCTCTGCCACATGAAAAAGTTAATAATTCACATGTACACTCTATACACTTCTAAAGGATGACTACATCTTAAAAGATAACGTTTTCTCTCCGTGATCGGAAAGGACTGCAAAAAAAAGAACTTACTTGCTTCTCACTGCATCTGCAAGTTCTGCTACAATATCCTGATGAGGACCTACTTCGACAGAATTCCAATTCCAAGAGTATTTTGAGCCCCAGTTGGTAAATCCTTCATGATGTTTACTTGTGAAAACAACATACCTGAAGGGAAAAGGAAAATGGGTTAAGAGCTACTGAATAAACAGAAACAATCAAAAGAAAAGAAGCACCAGACAACCACAGTCTGCAAAGTATCCTTAATTATACAACACTACACATTACACTTGTCCTCTAACTTAAAAATATGAATTACAGGCTAGCAATAATTTTAGACCCTTTCGCTACGGTAGCATTGGGCATTCACTTCGTCCATTATCTGAGGATCCCATGTTCTTCTTTAAAATTCTGGAAAAGTAGA
Source organism: Protopterus annectens (assembly GCF_019279795.1). NCBI lineage: Eukaryota > Metazoa > Chordata > Ceratodontiformes > Protopteridae > Protopterus > Protopterus annectens. The sequence continues at coordinate 669,095,706 of NC_056732.1, forward strand.
AACAATCTCTCTCTTTTTAGGGCAGTACATTCTAAACAAATCCAGTTCGTGACTGTTTTACAACAAGCCTTTGAACATTGCTTGAATTAAAAGTGTTAAAAAGTTCTGTTGTCTTCAGCTTGCAAATGTTATCCAAAGGTAGCTCGTTGGTAATTCATATTTGTTATATTTCTGGTGAAAAATTTATGTAACCCACAGAACAAATTAATTGATACATAGTTCCAGTACAGTGTAAAGTGCAGAAAATATCCAATATGGATCTCAGAGAGAACTGTTCAGTAGAGTTCTTATGGCTTGGCCCACTGAACACTGATTTATCAAAGGCAGTTCAGTTGCATTCAAGCTTAAACATCTAGCAGAACAAGAAGGTTTAAAAGAACAAGACGAAGACCAGCTGCATCAGTATGTATTTCCAGAATGCAAGAAATCAGCATGTGAAACACAGTCTGTAACACCATACGTCAGGCTAAGGTACTACTTTCTCATGTAGCTATCCCCTTTTCTACTATAGGATTCTCATTTATTTAATGACATAACTTGTTTAGATATATAACATTAACATGCACAGCACATTTAAACATTTCATGGCATTGTACTAGAAGTGATCATACATTTCAGTCTTTCAATGCAAATTTTTTAATGCAAAATGAAAATAAAACCTTCAACCTTTACTGGAAAGGCTCACCTAGACTCTGCTACAGTTTGCTGTGAGGGAAAGGTCAGTTTGCTTTTTATTTGTTGTATTTTGTATTACTTTGCCTTTTCTATTTTGTATACTGTGATTTGTTTTCTTTACACTGTGTTTTACTTGTATTCTGGTTTTAACTGCATATTAAAACTTGAAAAGAGACCACAGCTCTGTCTCTTGTGAGTCAGACAGAAATTAGAACAGGTCGATTAAGGAGTCACAGATCAGTTAAGTTTAATCATCTGTGAACTGAGGGAGTGGAGCTAGGACCTAAACCTTCTTTTTAAGGGGTACAATAAGACACTTCAGAGCTTTACTGGAAAGGCTTACCCAGACTCTGCTACAATTTGCCGTGAGGGGAAAAATCAGTTTGCTTTTTATTTGTTGTATTTTTATTTGTTGTATTTTGTATTACTTTATTGCCTTTTTCTATTTTGTATACTATGATTTGTTTTCTTTACACTGCGTTTACTTATATTCTGCTTTTAACTGCATATTAAAACTTGAAAAGAGGCCACAGCTCTGTCTCTTGTGAGTCAGACAGAAATGTCCCACCCTCCCAACCAGTTACTGTTGTGTTCTTAAACAGCACTGTCTTTCTAGCTGCCTGCCCCTTATGTTAATTCGACCATATATCTCATTTCCTCTCTGCTTTTACTGGCTGGTGTGAGTAAGCACAAAATGATCACTTTCTGAAATCACTCCCCTTCAACTATTTAAATGTATTGGCCATCCTACTGCATTGCATAGTACCGGAATACAAAAGTGACCACCCCTTTCAATCTATCTTGCTGTTTTAAAAATAGTTACTCTCCACTAGACAGGTAAAATTAAGTTACCTACTTTCACATCTAACTCCCCTAGTGCACACTGCAATGTTCAGGATAAACCATTTTTTCATCTTACGTTTAAGCATCTATTGCAAGGCCACCAGTTATTAGAGAGCCCACATTCTGCCTCTCAGTAGTCATCTTGGGATTAGTGCTTCTGTTTTCTCCTGGTGAGAGGAGTGCAGTTACATTATTTCCTGGAGAGTGATGATCACCAGAAAGCTTAATAACTGCTTTATAGGTGACAGCTTGGAATCTGTGCTTATATTCTGATCCTAGCGAGAGTAGGAGCAGAGTGCATTGATTCCAAACTCTTTATGGTTGAAGAGTGAGAGTCTGTGCTTAATATACCTGATGGGTCTGGTTGCTATTCGAGGCATCTACCAGAAAAAGTATACAAGCCTGTTGACCCTTGCATCATCTGAGACAAGACTGTGGATCACCAAACAGGTCGTGGCCTGCTTCTCTTCTTGGGACTGGTGCTAACATTTTACTTCTGGTGAGAGAAGAAGCAAAGGAGTATTGTATCCCAACAGAGGGAAGCTGTGCTGAGACCAGCATTAGTAGTAGCCAGGCAGTAGCTATTCATGTGGCTCCCCTCTTTTCATCATTCTTGACAAGCTAACTCTTTATTTTTCAGTAAGTACTGATTGATTTCTTTTTAACTTCAGAATATCTGCCTAAATAATTCATCCTTAAATTTTCAGGGTGTGCGTATTAATTTCCCCTCAAGTGTTTGGTTGTGCTCTGTACAGATCAGACACCTTGAATGACATTTTCCTGTAAAAGGAATATATAAGGAAACAGCTCCAGTACTTAGTAATAATGACCATCCCTCCTGTCATGTCTAAAGGTCAGTCCCTGTGCTTTTTCCTATAAACCTCGTGAACCTGGGCATTCTGAGGCAGTGTATCAACTGCCTCATGTACACAGACAACCCTCTCCTCTTACCTCCCAAAACTCAGACTTGTGAGAGGTGCACTTACATAGCCATGCACTCTCAAGCCAAGACCGGAATAGCTGGTCAAGAGGAGAAGTCAACACCTGCACCAAACCACATGCAAAACATAGTCCTACAGAGCACCCACCATCAAATCTCTCACATAAAAACACAAACCACACACCCACCTTTGCAGAGGCTCTCAATAGAAATCTACCCAAACAGCAGAGACAGCCAAGGCAGAAATGCACTCTACCACCACAACACAGCACAAACCACAAGACACATAGCTCACCTACACAGTGTGCCCCTCAACCCCTAAGGCAAAATGGCTTGCCCAATACACTAATTATAGGTGGCTTGATGGTGAGGCACACTGATGTCCCACTAACTAGGTTGAAGAACGAGAAGGTAACAGTCAGCTGTCTATCAGGTGCCAGAATTTGACACATAACACACGCACTTGGGTCACTCTACAAGTACAAGTATAACTTTGTCACTGTCCATGTGGATGTGAATGACCCGAGACGCACCTCCCTGGACTACATGGAGAAGCTCTAAGATTATGTGGCCCAGGCAGGTATGACCCTAGCCCTGAGCAGCATCCTACTGTCGCCCAGAATGATACCGCAGTGCAAGCAGAAAATGATTGACTTCAACAATCGGCTAAGTTTCTGGTGTCATTCTAAGGGAATCCAGTATCTGTCTGCTTGGGATGACATGACTGACAGATCTCAATGTTTTAGCAGAGATAGCCTGCATCTGTCAACCCTGGGTTTCCGGATACTGGCTAAGGCTCTTGCCATCCCTATAGTGCCTTTTTAGACGATGTTCAAAGACCAAATTACTACCATAACAGATATAAATAAATGTAATCTGAGGGTCTTGCTGCTCAATGCTGGAAGTCTAAATCTCAAGATGCACTTGCTCGAAACACTCCTCAAAATGGAGAATATCGACATTTGTGCTGTAACGGAGACCTGGTTTAAAGCAGCAGAAAGCAGCCCTGCACTACCAGGCTATAACTCATTCCACACCTTTCGGCCCCAGAATATGGACCAAAGCTCCAAAGGTGGTGGTGTCTCCATATTCATTAAGGATATGCACACCTCCAGACTAGTAGCCCAGCATAACGCATCTGAGATACTTCAGATACAACTAACATTGGGTAAGACAGCGATTCAGGTTGTAGCCTGTTATAGGTCCCCAACCATGTCCCAAGACTCTCACTCCATGTTCCTAAGCACCCTGGAAACTATTAGGGTCCAACCCAACACTTTCATACTAGGTGATTTCAACCACCCCTCCATCAACTGGGAAAACTACTCATGCACCAATACACTGGCCCAACGCTTCTTGGAATTCATCAATTCCAATGCCCTGGGCCAGCTCATTCTTACCCCCACTAGAGGAAGCAACATCCTTGACCTGGTTATTACTAACATGGGCAACCGTTGCTCTACACCAATAGTCAATTCCTCCCTGGTTAGATCTGACCACAAACTAATCACCATGGAAATACACATCTCACCCCCCCCCCAAAAGGTAACCACCATGAAAAGTTTCTCTAAAGCTGACTTTGGGCTCATAAAAACAGAGGTGGCTAAGTTCACAGCACACATGTGAATGGAAAATTGATGCATGACTGCTGAATCATACAGGGATGCACTGTACGCACATGTACATAAAAGCATGGAACTAGCCATACCCAACAGGACCAAGAAGCTCTCCTCCAAAAAAAGGAAGCCAGTCTGGTGATCCCCTGCCATAAATAAACTCTAAAACAGAAGGAAGAAACTGTTGCAGAAAAAGGTGAGGTCCCAAGACTGGAAAATCTCCCTTATTAGCCTCAACAAAAGTTGAGATCCCTAATCCAAACCTCTAAAGCCAGCTATGAAGGCAGAATTGTGAGAGATACTAAAAACAACCACAAAGCCATATCAAGAATCGCCACAGCAATACCCAGTTTTGCTCTGAGTTACTGCACAATGGTACCTCCTATACTGAGCCTACAGATATTGCCAACAGATTCAGTGCCAACTTTACCCCCACTAAAAAACCAATCACAATACCGGATGAATGCCAAGCACCCAGCATTACTGCAGCACAGGTTAAAGTTGCATTGTCCAAGGCCAAGAATACAGCTTCCATGGGACCTGACAATATCCCTGGATGTGTTCTACATGAACTACAAAGTGAACTGGCACCACATTTGTGTGCCCTGTTCAATCACAGCCTCACCTCAGGCTTTGTTCTTTCTGAATGGTGCACTGCTACAGTCATCCCTCTCCATAAAGGGGGAGCAACTACAGACCCTGGGAATCATTGCCCCATTAGCCTGACAAGTCTGATATCTAAGGCTATGGAGCGCATTATCATGGACCTAATTAACAAGGATATAGGGAATCTCCAAACTCTAGATCCCACGCAATTTGGTTTTGTGAAAGGTAGATCATGCCTGCTCAACCTGGTTGACTTCTTTGAGTCAGTCACCAGAGCTGTGTATGAGGGCAAGGCAGTTCATACAGCCTACCTCGATCTGGACAAGGCCTTTGATACCATTTGCCACTCAGGAATTATTGATGAACTCACCAAACTAGGCATCAACCTCTATATCACTAAATGGGTTGCAAACTGGCTCACAGATAGAACCCACAGTGTGAAAGTAGTGGACTCAAGTCAGAATGCCGACCAGTCATGAGTGGAGTCCCACAGGAATCTGTCCTGGATTTTTTCTATTTGGCATCTACTTCTCAGAAGTCCAGGCCAACATGGAAGGACTCTGGATGACCAAGTTTGCAGACAACTGCAAGCTGGGAGCCATTATTAACTCTCCAAGTGATGTAGACATCAGAAAGGCCTCAATGAGACCAATGACTGGTGTCAAAACCATGGCCTTAAGTTAATGCCAAAAAATGTGTCGTCATCCCCTTTGGGAAAAACTCATTTCCTACTAATTACCACACTGATGGGAGCCCAATGAACACTGAAGGCATTATAAGAGATCTTGGGGCACAGGTTGACAGCAACCTCTCCTTTAACCATCACATTGCCACTGTGGTCAGAAAGTCCTTCTATGTGGCACATTTCATTACTAAGGGTTTTGCATTCAGGAAGAAAGAGGTCATCATCTCTCTCTACTCTTCCCTCATTAGGCCAGTCATCGAGTATAATGCCCCATTTGACATGTACCTCACTAGAAACATGCAACAGCTGGAAAAAAACACAAAAATACTTCACGAAGAGGATCCTAGGCCTTAAACACATGTTCTACAAGGACAGACTAAAAAAAAACTTCAGCTATTCTCTGACTCATATCGTCTACTAAGAGGCGATCTCTGCTTGGCTTACAAAGCCATGTCTGATCCAGCTCTGTTTGAAATGCTACATCTAAAGAAATCCCAATCCCTATGCACCACATGCTCCAGAGACCTCAACTTCATTACCACAATCAACAGAACATGCTGGAGGGACAGGTTCACAACCTAGAGCCTGCCCATGCTCTGGAACAGACTTCCCATACACATCAAGCAGAGCACCTGAAAGTTCATCCCGGGGATCACTCCACTGGCTCTACTTGACAGAGGCACTGGGAACTAACGTCAGGCAGCACAATGGCAGGGCACTTCTATGGGCTAGGCTTGTAAAGGCTCCAGGGCCATTAGCCTAGTACACACCTATGAACAATAAAAAACACTGATCAACTTTGGCACAAAGTAATAACTACAGGTTTCATCAGTACTGGACAGCATGTACCAGTAAAGATACAATAAAATCAGCAGTGGTAATATCAGAAAGTCCAAGTCCTCTGCAAAAAAGGCAACTATTAACAGACCAGTATAGCAGTGCAGTTGCCAAGAATCAGCCTCTGTGCTATCCTGGTGATAAAAAGATGATGGACTGTGGTATGGTAGAGTTCCTATAAAATATGTCCACAAATGATAGGCTCATAATAAAATTTATATGCAGAGCACCGTTTTAAGGTCTTAAGACAACTCTTTAGAGTGGATGTGTGAGAACACCTTGGATCCATCCATGCAACATGAAAGCATTAGAATAAAAAACAAAGAATGAGTAAAACTATATGGGATCTTTCACGGAGACTCAATAAACAATCAAATAACAGTAGAACAGCTGCCTGCCTTCCTGCACAAAGAAACACTCAAAAAACTTAAACTTGGAAATGCAAAAGTCTTCTCAACTGACCAGAAATCCACTTTATTGTAGAACACAAAAGTACTAAAAACTGAATAAGATTAAGCGCTTTTCGTTTAACACTTTGGCTAAACTTCTTCAGATAAACATCACCTAAAATTACATACTTATAAAACACTGCTCATTAAGCTTAATTAGATCAGTGTTTAAAATCAATTAACTTTGAAAATCGCCGTGGGTGTAATTTTACAGAGAACCAAGTACCTAGTTAAACCCATGCAGCTGAGGTTTAAACTAGGTACTTGGTTCTCTGTAAAATGACACCGGCAGTGATTTTAAACACTTGTCTTTGTCTTTTCAGCTTTTCCCGGTTAGGGGTCGCCACAGTGGAACTCCGGACCGCTAATGATTGGCAGTAGATCTTTATGGTGCCGAGTTGCCAGCCCGCCGCCCAACCGTCAGCGAAGGCACGCCCATTCATGCATGTCTTTCGGAGACCATTCGACCGTAGGGAGGACATGCAGACTCCACACAGAAGGCACTCCAACCGAGAATCGAACAGGAGAACCTCTTGCTGTGAGGCAACAATGCTACCGCTGTACCACTGCGGCTTATTTTAAACACTTATCTAATTAAGCTTAATGAGCAGTATTTTATAAGCATGTAATTTTAGGTGATGTTTATCTAAAGAAGTTTAGCCAAAGCGTTAAACAAAAAGCGCTTAATCTTATTCAGTTTTTTGTACTTTTGTCTTCTACAATAAAGTGGATTTGTGGTCAGTTAAGAAGACTTTTGTATTTCCAAGTTTGTGTTCATTACTCCAAGCACTACACAAGCCATCAGCTTAACCTACCCCACTATCTGTACATTGGCTTAAAAATGAGTACCTGTGCTCTTTGGTGCAAATGAGGTACAGCAAACAATTATGCATAAAATGAAGGGAACGGTCAATAGACTCAGTTTATGTACTTAACCTTGTTAGATAGTGCAACTATACAGGCAGATCTAAGGACTGCAGTTCCTGACAGTACCCAGAGGTGTGCTTCAGCTGCTGGACAGATAAGGAGCTTATAAAAATTATACAATTTCTGGCAATTAGCATCATGAGTGGGTTGCGGTATATATGGCTGATGATACATAAAATTGGGTTACAGGAGATCTTGTTGTAACAGGTCTCTTACCAAATGTCTTACTTGGAAATAGAGCTAACCGCCATGAATGTGGAAGTGGTCTCTCTACATTACAGCTAGGAAAGAAGCTATAGTTCAAAGAATGCTAACCCTTTGAGTGAGGTACGAGACATTTGGCATCAGCTTGACAGTCACCACATCCTGCCCCTGGCAACCTTGACTTCACAGTGACCATAACAGTACGGCTAAATCCAAACTATGTTTTTATGCTCACAAGTTGCAGGAGTTTCCTTAATTGCTCTGAGGGATACAGAGAGGACATGACAAATGATAACCAGTGTTGGAAGACTGCCCTTGTACCAGAATACAACCAAATGAGAAGCACTACCAAGTAATCTAGCTATTAAATTACCCCACAGCAGAGGGTCTTCACATTAAGGTAACATTATTTTCTGTATAGTGAAAGCCAAAGCACATGCTCATAGTTCTGAGAACATAGTACTCCCATCTTTAATTGCTTCTACTTATACATTATTGAGAAGTTTACTCCTCTTTGTCTCCCAAATAAACAGGTAATTAATTTGTAGATTGTTTTTAACTATTTATAGGATTGTATGGTGGGAACACAACAAATGATATAGAACACTTCTGGGTTGTGCAGCATCTTTTAAAGGTTTATAGGTAGGTACTAGGCTATCGGCCCAAGGGCCTACGTAAGCCTAGCCAGCAAGGTTCCATAGCTTACGTTGCCCAAGAAAGTTATTTTGCTGTGCCACTGTCCAGCAGAGACACAGAAGTAATCCCCGGGGTGTATTTCCTATTTCCCATCCACTCATCAAGATTTTTCTTGAAGAGTGCTAATGAAGAACTTTGCTTGACATAGATGGGTAGCTTGTTCCAGAGTATAGGAAGTCTCTGGGACAGGAATCTATCCCTCCAGCATGTCCTGTTTATTGTGGTGACAAGGTTTAGGTCCCTAGAGTGTGCAGTATAGTACTTTTATTTCCTAACAGAGATGAGTAAAATCTCCTCCATGCAAATACTATTAATAATAAGTTACCTCAAAAGAACACGAGATCAAGCTCCATCACTGTACTCAAGGTTAAGCTCCATTTCTGTGGTTACAGAAGGACAAAAGTTTTATTTCTAATTATTTGTGTGGGGAGTGGCACCAATGAAAAGGGAAAGGTATCTTGTTATTTATTAATTGCATCCCTTAACTTACAACTAACATTTCAGTCTTAAGCCTGTTGGACTTCAGCCTAGAGACTGAAAAATGTATACAGCATGCCATTTAAGGTTTTACTATCATGCACTGGACTTTCTATAAGAATCAGGAAATCATCAAAAACCAACAGGACCTCAGTTTCTCTCCTGTACATTTCTCAAGCTTTTAGGATGACTGCCTAACGTAACATTTGTGCTAATGGTTATGCCACTACCAAAAACAACGGAGGGGCAAGTGGTCATTTTCATTAGAGGTACTGCTGTCCCACATAGCACTCTAGCATTTGGAAATTAGTACAGTGTCTGGACAGCTGTAATCACAACAGACAGAATTCTGAAACTTTCCAGTACAGACCTTAAGTAAACTTACTGTATAACACTGAAAGCTTTTCAAACTCAATCATGATTAAAACCAATGATTAGGATTTTTCAGCCAAACCTGCAGGTTATTATTGCGTTCAAGTGGTCTGAATTGGATTCTCCCTTAACAAAACTCATTTGGGAAGGGTGTGCCAGGTACGGTAGGAACAGTTGTAGCCATTGTAGCAGAACTTTGCCTCTGAATTTCAGATGGAAATGGGTTCATAATTTTCTAATTTCAAATGGTCTTTTCCAAGTTTAGGCAATACAACTATTTCTGATTCTTTCAGAGAAAGTGGGAGTTTTACTGGTAGTAAAGACTGAACATCACACAACATCTGGTTATCAAACAGATTTTTAGAAAGTCTAAGTCATCAGGCCAAAGTTCCTTCTCTCCCAGAGTAATAGGACTCTGCATATACAACTTCATCAACCTTTCAGCATCACAGTGAGCCACAGAAGACAGATTCAGTCTGTTTAAATTGTGCAGTTAAATATTCTCTGTGTGCACCAGGTACCTTAGTGCTGGAGTAAAGATTAACAGAAACATTGAAATACTGTATTAATGGAGTGTTAAACACCCCCTGTTACTAATTTGTGATGAGCAGGGGTAAGACCTCTCAATCCATACCAATGCAAAACAATTAAAATGACAAAGATCACTAGCCTAAAAGGCATTGGGCATTTAGTAAATGTGCAATCTTACTAGCAGTAACTGAAACTTGTCCAAAATTATATCCACACACACATATTTGGGGGGGGGGGGTAAATTATAATGCTTCAGTACCAACACTTTCTCCTACAGTTTGAAGTAATGTTGCCAACACCAAAACTACCTTAGCAAAACCTAGAAAGTATAGTTGTGTAAGTAAAATTACCACAACAACAGATTCTCAAATGATCACTGCTGCAGTACTATAAGCTATGGGGGTTATGTCCTGCCAAGAACATAATGGCCGGCCAGGTTCTATAACTTCAGGACACCTTCCACCCACCCAAACCATTAAGCTCAGATGAATAAAAGTGAGGTGTGGGCAAAAGCCATTCAAAGCTTTCCTGCCAACATATAGCGGGAGGGTAAAGCCCAGAGAAGGATATTCCTAGCAAAATAACAAATGTCCACACCCTGGCATAAAAATGAACAAAACAATAAAGGACATGGAGAGAGGGAGCAGCTACTGCAGCACCGATCATTCGAACAAGACTGTTATGGTAAGTTTACTCAGCTGGATTTTATTCTTCATTGGTTACTGCTGCAGCGGCTTAAGCTATATGGGTAGATTTCCATAGCTTAGATAGACTGGGAGGAGGAAGGAGGAGAGTCCACAAGCTCCTGGAGAATGGTCCTAGCAAAGCCTGTCCTAGACCTGGAGAAGGAATCTCGTTTATAGTGCTTTGTAGAAGCATGCACAGAGAACCAATTTGCAGCTTCTTGAATACACATACAATGCAACCCTTTCCAAAAGGCCACAGAAGAAGCCAATTCCCTGGTAGACTGAGTCTTGACCCTGCTTAAAATAGTGTTGTTGTGGAGGGAGTAACAGAAAGTAACAGCATGAGACTACCATTTGGAAATAGTCTTGACACCAGTTGTTCTTTCTTCCTACCTTCACAAAAAATGAAAAACTGATTAGTTCTGAAAGATTTTGTTCTGTCAAGATAGTACCCAAGTAGTCTAGTCTGCAGACAATCCAAGTTATGAAGTAACTTTTCTCACTCATTTTTACATTCTGGAAAGAAGACAAGGATATGGATAGTATGGGTTAAAGTAAACTTATACACCTTTTAAGACATAAAATAATGATTAATTTTCAAACAAACACTTTCTTTGTGAAAAATGAGATAAAGATGGCCCATCACAACAGCTTGCGAGTCAAGATCATAGGCACATAGGATCATAGGAGGTTACTAGGCTAACGGCCCCAGGGGCCCTAAGCCTAGCCAAGTTCAACCCATGTTTCCAAAGGTGTCTGCTTCAATCAATCAGACACTAAAATCAGCACCTATTGCCCCTGACTAAGAGGTTTCAGGTTACCCATCCTGTCGTCCAAATTACACCTAAATAGCACCAATTAAGGGGCTTTGTTTAACATGAATATAAAGCTTGTTCCAAAGGTGGGGCAACCTCTGTGAGCCAAAACCGTCTCTCCAGCAAGTTCGGTTGATGTCACATACCAGGTTAAGGTTCACTGTGAGTGACCTGTGTGCCATTTGACTTGCAAATGTAAAACATTTCCATTAAAGCTGGGTCAGATATTGCTCTACATACAAGGAACAAGTTGCCTCTGAGCTGTCTGTATGACACAGAGTAAAGTGACAATGATTTCAGTCTGTCCACATAAGACAGATCTTGGAGACCCCGAATTTTCTTTGTAAGGAACCTCTGTGGTCTCTCCAATTGCTGCAGGTGTTTGGAAAGGAACATGCCAAAGGAAGCGCTGGTACTTTGTTATTGGCCTGATGAGGGAAGACTACAGGGGATTATAACCTCTTTTTTATGGAGGCAATGCCCTTACTCATCACATAAGCAATATAAAATGCCCTCCTTACCCCTGTGGAGACATGGTGATTGAATTTAAGGTAGCTGCAGACCTGTGTGCCCAGATCTCTCACCACTAACTGTGTGCTTAGGGTATTGCTATTCTTCTTGCAGAGGTCAGAGCAATGAGTAAGACTGTTTTCCATGTCAAGAATGTCATGTTAGCCTGATGAGTCTGTTCAAATGGAGAACGAGTTAGTTTTTCTACCATAATGTTAATATCCAAAGAAAGGGACATCCTTTTACTAGGAGGCTTCATGAGCAACGTCCCTTTCAAAAACAGTTTCACATGGAACTGCAATGAAAGATGGAGATCTATGTCAGATGTGCTAAAATGGTTGACAAAAGATCCTTGACTGAGGAGCAAGACAGAGGACAGTAACTCTCACAAATAATGTAAAACCAGAGAAAGACTAGCCCTGAATCAGTGCTGGTTCTTTTTGTCACCAACTAGACAACCTTTTCTATTTGCTAATGTATGATTTTCTAGTAACGGGTTTCTTGCCGCTATTAATACCAATTGCATGTCCTAAAAAAAAAAAAAAAAAAAAAAAAAAAAAAAAAAAAGTGCCTAAAAAGTATTATTTATTTATTTTTATTTTTTATTTTATTTTACATTTGTTAACCGGGCTAGTCTGGCTGGATACATGTCCATTTTCAGCAGAGGCCCGAGGAGAAAAGCTCCACTATCAGACTAAGACACTACAGTTTAGGAAGTCACTAATAAACAAACAATAACATAATGTAATAAGGCAAAATACAAATGCATATACAGTTTTCATGGACTAGTATGAGTAGATGACAAACAAAGTTCAGACAAGGGGCTGAGGAGATAAACTCCAGTATTATAAAATACAAATTAAAGTTAAAAAAAATATCACTAGTCACTAGTCATGACAACAAAATCAGGTATTGGCAAAAATGGTTATTATACAGTGTTAAATATGCAGGTTGCTAGTGAAACAGGTAAGTTATGTAGTTAAACATAAGGAAAAGGGAGAAAATAAAGTAAACAGAATGTGGAAAAAGTACAGTATCTGTTTGGTACAGGTATTATGGACTTAGTAAAGCTCGGGAGTAGCCAGTCGGAAAAGGAGAGGGGGAAACAAAGATATTGATGAAATGCAAAGGTAGCAGTATTATAGGAGCTCAGCTAAAAGAAGCAAGAGACAGAAAAAACAGAAGGTCAGAGGGGGAGGCAAACAGAAATTTGAAAAAAGAGTGATGGTACAAAAAAGGGGGCTGTGGAAGTCAGTCTAAGTTAGAACAGGAGTGCAAAAGTACACAGGAGCAGACTAGAGTGAGTAATAAGGTTGCTGAGTTCAGTCGGGATTGGAGCAGGGACATAGCCAATGAATTAGTAGGTGAGTTTTCATCTGTTTTTTGAAAAGGTGACATGAGCCTAGGGAGGTCAGTTCTGTGGGAAGTTTATTCCAGTAAGAACCGATAGTGTTTGCAAATAAGGAATCCCCTGATTTATTATGAGATTTCAATGTGGTAACTAGAAGCTTGTTGGCTGATCTGAGTGTAGTGAGATTTTTATAAGGTGTGATGATTTTATTTAGTATGGGTGTGTTGGAGGGTAATGTAGAATTTTAAAAGTGATGATCAGTTGTTGTAGGAGTATTAGGTTTGGAAGTTCAAGCCAGTTTAGTTTCTTTAAGTTAAGACAGTGATGAGTTTGGAATAGAGAGCCAGTGGCAAATCTGGCTATACTGTGGTAGGCATTATTCAGTTTCTTAAGATTAGCTTTAGATATGTTGATAAAGGAAGGAGAGGCATACAATAATGTAGAAATAAGGTGAGTTTGGGCGAGAGCCACTCGGGAAGTAGCAGTAAGAAAGGGCTTAAGTCTGTAGAGGGCACCAATCTTTTTATTGACTGTCTTGATAGTTAAATCAATGTGATAGTCAAAATTTAGCTGATTGTCTATGGTGACACCTAGCAGTTTAGTGCAATAGTCAGGTTTGATGATAGTGCCATTACAGGATGCAATGGAAAAAGTGATTGGGGTTAAGATCCAATCACCAAGGCAGTCAGCTGCAGTTGTTTAGGGACTGGATGTACCAACACCCGTAGTCTTGGCAGAGTAAATCCAGTCAGTGAGGAAGCTTGTGGTTAGACTTTACACCTATCGTTTTTTTTTTCCTGACTATCCAGAAATCAAACCGATTGTCTGGTAGTCCAGAAAACACTGTACAAACTCCAGTATTCTGTTTCAAAAAACAAAAAGACTATCAGAGTTTGATAAATTGGCAGATTTACTATGTTTTTTGTTTCTTTACAAAAAAGCATCGCAAACTAGGAAAAGAGGATGTTCCTCCTCCCCTGTAGTCACTATGAGGTCATGAAATGGGTGGAAAGTGGGTGATAAGAGTGGAGTTGATGAGCAGGATTCGACGAGGTGCAGAGAGTGTCACCTCGGTCTGGTTTCAGCCACAACGGAAGGTGGCAACCTTACTTGTGGTAATTACTCCTGGCCATTTCCAGAAAAGGGAAGACTTACTGTTGCCTGGGCCAGTAAGGAATCACCATAATGGAAACTGGGGAGTCATTCTGAATCTTCAGAAGTACACTGGACATTCATGGAAAGGGAGAAACAACATTAAGGGACACTCCTGTCCAAGAGAAAGAAAAGGCTTCTGTCTTCCAGGCCTTCATGCATGGAGTTCTGGAGCAGAAGTTTACTAACTTATTATTTAATGCATTTAAGGCAAAAATATCTAACCGAGATGTTCTCCACAGATAATCAAATCTTGGAAGGCTCTCCGATTCAGTTTCCATTTGTGAGGGTCAAGCCTGGCCCTGATCAGCTCGTCTGCCGCACAATTTTCTTCTGACCGAATGTAAGATGCCTATAGAGTGATAGTGTGCTGAAAACCTATATGCCAATACATGATGGCTAGTCTGCACAAAGTGCCTGGAGTGGCCTTAGGTCAACTGGTGCCCTAGGCAAAAGGGTTCCACAGTGCCCCCACCACACCACTTGGTGCCACCATCCTGGTCTACTTACAGCAAATAAATACTGGAAAAGCGCCCCTGCTAGAGCGGCGCCCTAGGTGGCCGCCTAGTTGGCCTATGCCTAAGGCCAGTGAGGTCCCAGACAACAGATGATTTAGAGAGTTGAGAGCATTTATGATGGGTTAACATTTATTTCATGTTGATGTGTTTTGGTCTGGCTTTTTTGTTCCAAAGACACTACTCCTAAAAGGAAAGTCAGAGGCATCAGTTGTTACTGACTATGTTGGAGCAGGAGGGGAAAATGTTAGACCCAATTTCTGAGAGATTTGATGTCTCCACCAATATAAATCTTCCTTTTTACAAATCACAGAAATTGAATTTGAAAATTCAAGGGATGTTGGTGCTGGGACCATGAGGTTTTGGGTACCACTGTAACTTTTTCATATGGTGTCTTGCAAGCGGTATCACTGACACCATGAGACCTAGAATCCTGAGGAATTCCCCTGTCGAGATGGAAGCCTGAGTGGAGAACCTCAGGAAAGGATCGAAATACAAATCATTTTTTTCCTGTGGAATAAGAGTTCCCCAAAAACAATCCTGTAAGAAAGAGTCAGAAAAGAATTCTGAATGTTCTTTTGGAATATCAGCCTGTGTAGGAGATTCTGAGGGATTCCTGACACTTGGAAAAATATTCTGGAAATATAAGCGAGTTGTCTATATAAAGAAAAATGTGAATACCTTGCAGTCTGCTGTACACTATTACAGAAGCTAGACAATTTGTGAACACTTCTGGAGTGGTAGATAGTCCAAAAGGGTAAGGCAGAAAATTGATAATGTGATCCAGACATACAAAACCTTAAGAAATGTCTGAAATCTGGATCTACAGGAATGTGATGGTATGTATCATCTTTTAAATCCATGGTCACTGGAAAACTCAGATTGGGAGTACAGGGTAACAAGTTGTACACTGACAGGATTTTGAACTTGAGTAAAATCACAGATTCAGAAAGGAAAGGCCCACAGATTCAGAAAGGAAAGGCCCACAACTGGACTTCAAACTTCTTTTGGCATCAGTAATATCTTTGAATAAAAAAATCTTCTCCTAACTGTGAAGGTAAGACAGCTTCTCTCACCCCTGAGCCAGTTTAGTCTGGCAGATGAGAAGGAATGCCCTGAAAAAGAGAGAGAGAGACTCCCACTATCTGTAGTCTTTACGGACTACTCCCAGATCCCATCTGTCTGAAACAATCTGTTGCCAAAGCGCGAAATGCAGGTTCAGACTTTCTGGATGAATTAAAAGGCTGCCAGGGTAGTGGGGAGGGGGAGTCTTATCAGATAGTCAGTCACACTTATTAGACTGCCCTTTATTTTTGGGGATTCCTGCTTTGTTTTCGGAACCTCACTGTCACTGCTTTTTAAATGCCTACAGATTGCTGTGACTGTATTTTGTTTTTTATTGAAATTAGGTAAGGCAGTGTATAATCTCTTGGCAAACATGGAGAAGGGCAGCTGAAATATCGGAGATCCCTTGAATTAGCCTCCCACTCTTGTCACATTTTCTAAAGATTTCTGCAGTAGAAAGTACGAAAAAAGTAGTTCTCTTTTCATGGAAAATTCAACATTTCATTTTTGACTTTCTCTGGGAGGTTTTGTGAAAGCAGCTAGGCAAACCCCCTCAGCCAACAGAAGTTTTATGAGGAGGCTTCAGTGACAGCAGTCCTGAAAGTTGTATCAGTAGAGTCATATGCACATTTTAAACATCGGGTAGTGACCTGAGAACAGAGCTGGACCAGCACCAGGCAACCTAAGCAGTTGCCTAAGGACTGCTGGCTTAGACGGCCCCACTGTCTGGAAGGCTGCCACAAAACTTGCATTTCTTCTTTAAGAATGCACTCTGTGTGTGTTATATTTCTGTGTTAAGGACACACACAGACTGTGTCCTTAGCACAACCACATTTAAACACTGGAGCAGAGCATGTAGGGATTTTAAGGAGGATAAAAGAGATGAGCATTTGCTGTTTTGGAAGACCACAGATAAAGGATTGTTCCACAAGAAACATAGAGAAGGTTTGTGTGTGTGTGTGTGTGTGTGTGTGTGTGTGTGTGTGTGTGTGTGTGTGTGTGTGTGTGTGTGTATGCACACACATGTGCATGTGTAAAATGCTCCACTTAGAGGAGGCAGGCTGGTTAACTTATTCAGGCCCAAACCCTGTAACTTCAAAACAGGACCCTAGAGCCTGATCCTCTATACTATCAACTGTCATCAGCAGATGCATTTGCAAGACTGCTGAGTTCCAGTGCATTTTCGAGACTGTTGAGTGGGTCTATATTACCAGATTAAAACTTTAGTTAAATCAAATAACTAAAGATTGATCTTGTAATATCGAAAACCAAAAACTTCAAACGGCCAATTTAACGCAGGGAAGCAATTCCCTTGGCCGTTATGGGGATTATGCCCTTTTCTCCAATGTGGAGCAATCTCAGAGTTGGTATATTTAGTTGGGGGTGTGTGAGGGGCACAGCCCCCCCCCCACATTGGGGGGTGGGGCGAAGCACCCCACTTGATTTGGTATTAAAAGTTTTTTTTTTTCATGCGGCCAAGGGAAATGTTTCCCTGCATTAAATCGGCCGTTGAAGGTTTTTGGCTTTCGATATTACAAGATTGATCTTTAGTTATTCGATTAACTAAAGTTTCAATCTTTTAATATAGACCCCTCGAGTTTCTCTGCATGTTTAAAGAATGCTCAGTTTCCTCAGCATTTTCAAAGAATGTTGAGTTTCTGTGCATTTTCAAGGAATTTTGAGTTTTAAGAGAAGAAATGTGCTCAAGCTAAGTCTGTTTTCAAAGTGTAACCATTTTGTTTAGCAAATGGCCATTACCAGTGTTTATGCTATAAATTTTGAAAGCACAACAGGTAGCATACTTCCTTTTGGTACAGAAGGTTGTGAGTTCTCCTCCCATGCAGTGTAGATGGAGTGCTGATATCACAGTGCTCTTTACAGGGATGGGAGTGCTGCATTCCTGAGTGTGTCCCCCTTTGGATGAGATGCCTAGTAACTATGAACCTGTTGACTGTTTGACAGCCATCCCCTATTGCAATATTAATAACTTAACAATTTTGTTTTTAATGTAGCATGAGCAATTTATTCTTCAAGGGCAGCTGAAATGTAAAGTTGTTTACCAGCAGCAACCTGTTCATTTGTTGTAGATCTCTTTAATATGGAATTATTCAGATGACTTTAATTCTACAAAGTATATATTGGTGGATTGTAATGACGTAAGTTTGAGTAGTCTTTTGTGGTTGAAATGTTCTGTAATGGGTAGTTTTTTCATTATTGGTTCATAAGTTTTGTTTCATTGCTTACTGGAAAGAATATTCAAACCTAAAATTTAAAACACACTAACAAATGGCTCTGTATTACACAAAGAATATAATTTAATACAATCAGAATGGTGCATCAAATAATACATGCATGGTCCAAAAAATGTGTGCAAAGGGCCTATGGTTTGAAAATAGCCCACAGGTAAACTATCTGTCACTGGCCAGATGCATTTTCTTTGTAAGTTTCAATGCTGTTTTAATGAATGTGAGTTTTAAGGGCAGAGAAGTTTACTGTTTTTGCTAAGTTTGTTTTCATTGTGAGGCTATATTGTTTTATTTAGCAAATGGCTATCAGTGTTTGTGTTATAACATTTGAAATAAAAGTTTTAAATATCTATAATTATTGTAGAAGTAAAAGAGAAAACAGTATGCATACTGACAGGTTTGAACAATGTTTATGGTAACTGGGGAGGAATAGCCAAGTAATCGGCCACTTGAATGGGTGGGGGGTGCTGCTGTAGGAGGGGCTCTGATCCATTACCCTGTCTAGGGGTCCATTTGACCATGATCTGTCTCTGTCTGAGAAACAGTAGAAACCAAATTAATTACACAAAACAAATGTATCCTCACAAGAGGCAACTGAGGCTGAAACATTCCTTATGTTCTCTCAAGTAACCCAGATACACTAACATATAAGCTTGACAGCTGAGAATTCTACAAACAAGAGTTGCAGTAGCATACACTTTTTCCCCAAATTTATCAACAGCCTTCCTTGTCAGAAGGAGAGAGATTAGTATTAACAAAATGCTTAGTAGCAGCCGGGTTTACCAAGGTTATAGCTGCTGGGTCAGGTCTGGGATCAGCATATAAAAACTGATGAACCTAATATAATCCATTTGCTTTTTTGTTTGGGGGGGGTAGGAAGCTGACTGTCAGGGAAATTGCAGAATGTGAGAAAAGCTGACAGTCAGGGAAATTGCAGAATGTGAGAAAAGCATCCTCCAAAGCAGAATGAATAGGCATAGGTTCAGGAAATTCCAGTAGCAATTATACTATTTTGTGAGGGACTGAGAACCATCACCGTTTTCCCACTGAAGCAACTAATTAAATTCTGGAAACAGTCTCAGAGAAAGAGCATCCTTCACAGGGACCGTCACATCCCCCTCAGAATCTGAATCAGAAATCTGTGGAGACAATTCACTTGCCCCTTCACATTCCTTTTGAAATTCAAATTCTTCTGAATCTTTTCAGGAAAAGAATAATCCCTTACCAAAATTAGCTATACAAGAAGGGACAAGTGCTTGCACTAAACCCTGAGTGGAACCCAATAGATTATCACCGTCTGGTGGCAATGAGGCAGGACAAGACATGTTTAGTTTGTTTTTTTTTTTTTTTTTTTTTTTTTAAAAGAATTCCTGAAGAAACAGACCCAGAACTGCCTGCAATCAGCTCTCAAGGGATGGGCACAGCTTTCTGGCGAAGCAGGGAAGCCCCTCCTGCTCCTTCTCCCACAATCGACTAGAGTGGTTCTCCCCTGCACAACAAGGGCAAACCAACAGCTGCAGAGGACATGTCTAACCCCCGGTCTATGGTGGCTGTAGGGACTACAACAATAGGACCCAAGGAAAAAGATGAGTGGTCTATGGAACCGGATTTGGCCACAGAGCAGTGTCATGCCCCTGCAGCTGAAGCAAAATATCAGCCTGCTGTGGTGACAAACATTGCTTAATATTTTTCTTTTTGTGGCTGGAAGTTGGTACAAGCGAAAAAAAACGTATGGTTCTTCCATGGTTAAGATAAGAAAGATGCCTTATTCCAGCACATACCCACATAAGCACATGCATAAAGGCCTCAGACAGAACTTCCTTTTACCTTTTTTTTTTAATTTTGGAAGATATTTTCTTTACTTTACAGTTACATATTTTTGAGCAGATGTCCCAAATAATGTAGTACCATTGACCCAGGAAAGCATCAAGGAGATTTAGCCTTCAACCACAATTAGTTTCAATTTTAGAACTGCAGCACATTCTAGAACTAACAAATGTACAATTGTATATAATGTTAAATGCTTTTTATAAATATTAACTTATTTACTAATAAGGCATAAACAATGTCACTTGTTTTACTTTTTCATTTTAAAATTTGTTTACATTTTTTTAATTCAGTACTGCTTTAGTACATATCAGTTCACTTCTCCTGCATTACCCTTCTGACAGAAGAGTTACATTCTTTGCCAGGTTTTCCAGCTTTTCACATATACTTTTGGAGGATGTAACTAAATTGCCTTGTGATATTTCCGGCTGAATATGGGCTTTCACATTTCTTCAGCTGGTATGCCACTATGGAGTAATGTACAAGTTAAGAAAGAAACAAGCTAGAGAATGTAGAGTATGTTTTAAAATAACATATTTCAGTAGTAACACCTGTGTTTAAGAACATATCCATGATCAGCAACATTCTGAACACTACTTGGGTAAGACTAGCCACAGCTGTCATTTTTCTCTTTTGTTCCCCTTTACTAGGAAAAATGCTGCCTGCCTTTCTCAAGCTAAAGAAAGCCTGCTGATACAGAAGGATATGAAGACACCACCAATATCATACCCCTCAACTAGTCAGATGTTTGCAGAATATCCATATTTTTGCCTCATATTTCTGGTTGGTTCTTCATAAAATTTTGGAATTTCTGGCAAATGATTGGGGACTAAAATCAGAAAATAATGAGAGACATTTGAGTTTCAGACTTTATATCCTTCAGAAAACTGCTAATGCATACAACTACATATCTTGTGCTGCCTCACTGTTTTAGTATAAAGCTGTGTTTGAACCTCTTTGGTCTTACTTGGTCTAATACCAGAAGCATGCCTGATTTGTCAGTGAGGGTCTCTAGGGGTCCACTCTTGACAGCTAATGTTCCAAGATGCCCAATGCAGATCTGCACACTGTCAGCAAAGTGCAAGAGGGAAGTTGACAGCAATGAGTAAAGCCTGCAATGCAACAGGTTATGAATGTTCAGGGGCTTTACTGTTTAAACCTGACCATGAGTCACACAAGACGATGTTTCCAATATTTGATTTAATTTCTACCTGTAATATAATGTGCCCTTCTGCTTGAGGATCTGATCTGCTTACTACTGAGTACAATACAACACTGAACTTGCACCCAATAAGGGTCAGCATTGACTAGTGGTTAACAGATCTTACCAATTCAAAAGGGTGCAAAGAAGTAAAGAGGGATATCAGAGTTACAGCTGTATACAGTAGCAATGACTCTCAACCCTTATGGAGTTTGAAACTTTACTTAAATCCATGTCCTTTCTGTATCTCATTTGCATTTTAGAACATCCTAGCCTAGCTTTTCACCCATAAATACGACACTCACATTTCCTATGTTTTGGTAAGGCTACAAGTAGCAACTGGTTTACTAAGAAATTATTTAGGCACATAACATGCCACCTTGAAATTTTAGCTTCTGGTAGGAGAATAAAGTCAGCATGCAGTGATCATGCATTAGCCTGTACATCATTCCTTTGGTTCTTAATGTACAGGATCACTAATATTTAGAGCTATAGCAACAATTTGACTCAACAAACCAGTTTCTTTCCACATGCAATTCGATATTCATACATAGCAAAAACAAGCACTTCAAAAATTCAGTGAATATTATATATGTGAAAATCAATACAATTATTTAAAAAAAAAATCAATGAATAATAAACTACCTTATGACACACAAAAATATTCCTTCTTGTTCTGTTGCCTGGTAATCATTTCATTGCATATATTATTGTCTACTGAATCTGGTGGACTACTTTGAGGATGTGATTGAAGCATCGGACAATTGCCAGTTGTCAATCAGTACACATGCCCAACTAGATCTAACTAAGGCCTCTAACACTGTTACTGAAAAGCTCACCCACCTAAATATTAACTCCTGTACAACCTAGTGAATAGCAAAATGGCTTGCTGACAGCACACACACACAGAGGGAGGGTTATTGGCATACATTCCTTAAAACGTTTTTCTCTAGTGGCATCCCATAGGGCTTTGTACTAGGTTCTCCACCCTTTGACATGATCTAAATTGCTTTAATGCCTAGTGTCACAACCATGGACTTTGGCTAAATGCAAAAACACATAGCATAGTACTCTTTGGGAAGCAAGGACACCTCTCCATCTACCACATAAAAGTTGATATCACTATTAGGGATCCAAGCACATTTGAAGATAATGAACTCTCATTTGACCAGCAAGTATCAAATATGGTTATAAAATAATTCTTCCTTAATCAATTAAATTATTAAAGGTACATCCCTCATTTCCAAGGAATTTACTCCCCTTTCTACTCATTCTTAATCAGATCCATAATATAATTCTATGCACCCTTTCATATGTACCCATCCAAACACAAACAGAAAGATCACAGTGCTTCCCAATGAAGAAACTCTCAGAATGAGCTCTTTAATTTATACACATTGACAGATTGTCCAGTCACTTTATTTATTTGCCTACAGGCTGTTGTGCAGCACCTCCTGCTAGGCCTAAAGGGTTGTGAAAAACCCAGCCCTGCTTAACTTCTTATACCAATACCCACTTTAAGGACCTAAACCTATACTGCAACATACACAGAACTGGCTAGCATGAGAGCTGTCCCTCCCAAAGTGCCCTCTACATATGGAACAAGTCACCTCTCCACATCAAACAAAAGTAACTCCCCAGCCGTCTTTAAAACCTAAGCTGACATGTTAGTGGGGATTGCTATATTCACCCTATGGCTGCATACTCAAGTCCTTATATTAAGAGGAAACAAACTGTGGGATTTGCAACTGCTAGGTGCCTAATGGTATACATAAACAATTTCTCAATAATAACTTAAATCATGCTTTCTCTCAGACTGCTCTTATGGGATACGATGCAAACATACCAGCCTTACATTTTGCTCTGTCTGAGTTGATATGTCTGGTCAGTACAACACCTCACATTTAATTTATTTACACTACACTTTCTAAATATGCCATACATTCTTGCCAGTACTTGATAGGCCCTGCCTTTTCTGCTTTAAACATCAGAGCTTATATAACTTATTTAATTTTTAATAAAAAATAATAATGTATTTTTTATTTACATCAGATGCCTGCTCTGCTAGCATTTCTCTCCTACATCTTGTTATATGATTCACTTTCGACTGTTCCCAAGGAAATCATCTTGCTTGCCCAGTAGACAAAAATGTCTTAACATGTCTACTATTTGTATTTACTTGTCAATCTATACTTGGTTAAGCACACTTCTGCAGCCTCAAGAAGATTCTTTGCAATTGCGGTGGTGCGTTGCACAAAGGCTTCTTAAACATACCTTGCAATGGCTTGTCTGATTTTTCCAACACAGCTTTCCCATACAAATATACATAGAACGTTTTACATCCATACACTATCTTCTCTGGCATTCTGTAAAGGCTCTTGACATAGAAGTGACTGGTTTATCCTCTTACAGGTCAATACACCAGTACCATTCTGGTTGAATTCAACTTGTAATGTGAATGATTTACATCAAAATACAGACTTTTCAATTAATAACTGTAAAAACATTTCAAAGCTCTGTTCTTACCTTTATGCTGCAACAGCATTCCACATTATGTTCCAGTAACTTTCTTATTGGTAAAGTCACTTCTGAAAGGTTCAGATTAAAGATGCACTATTCCTAGAAATGTCATAAAAACTTGGTGCTCTGGTTGACGTCCTACACTATGGCTTTCACTTTTCTCAGCATTTATTGTTCAAGCCTTATGATGATAAGACATGAACCTTACTTTTAATGGCGTGTTACTGCATGTTTGCATTTATTCTTGCCCAGTTTGTTTCAGAAACTTAAGTAAGTCACTAATCGTGTTAATTTCCTTACTTGACTCCATACCTCTCCACCGCACCGAATTCCTCAGTATTTACCAGTTTTGCGGGCAAAATAATGGGGGTGCCATGAATTCCTCAGTGGCCCCTTTAATTCACAAGTTTTTGTTGATTATTTTATTTCTTTATTTTTGTATCACCACTTTAAATGTATAGCTGATGTCACCACACATCACCAGCCTACAGGGGCGTTCGTGATGACATCAGCTACTGCCTGTTGGACTTGGTCATATTTATTTTGACCTATATGGAGGGGAACCAGGGGGAATATAACAGCAATGGTGGCAGATGTGCATACAGTTTTGCAGAGTCTGCCCACATGTCCCAGCCACTAGGTAAGAATAAAATGCACGCTAATGAGCCCATAATGCAGTTTAGTGGCATTACTGGCATAGCTTTCTGCTTTTATCCTTTCCGCCAGCCGCTCTATTCAGAAGAACTGAATATCTGATATACGCAGTTAGAACAGAACTGTGTGCATCTTATCTGCTGTGCTGTAAGTATTGTATGCATAGCTGCAAGAAGGTGTGTGTGTGTGTATTTGTGCTGCAGCCGATTAACTGTGTGTATAAGTCCATAAGCTGGATAAGTCCGTTGTGCTGCATTGTATTTTATCTATCTGCTGTAACCTGATCAGTAAGTAAGTCCGTTGGTCCTTTGTGTTGCAGGTAGGATGCGTGTGTGGCCAATAAACAACTGTGTGCATTATCTGCTGTATGTTAAGGCTGATTAACAAATGTGTGCATTAGTAAGTTAAGGCCAAAGTCCATTGAGCTGCATTTTATTCATAAGCCAGGAGAACTCCGTTATGTATCTATCATCTATCTGCTGTTATATCTGGGCCAAAGGGGTACATCCATTGTGCATTTCATTTTATCTGCTAAGCTACAAGGTGTGTGTGTGTGTGTGTGTGTGTGTGTGTGTGTGTGTGTGTGTGTGTGTGTGTGTGTAAAATGCCCCAGTTAAGTATACCTAGTGGTTAGTGGTACTCAGGCTCAAATCCTGTACCTTAGGTACAAAGAGCAAGAGCCTGCATTCCCTACTCACACCTCCACTTGTGTTCAGTTCTTTGGTCTGTTCCTCTTAAAATTTGTGGTTTTCAAGCAAATTAGTGAGAACTGAATTCACTAAATAATGATAGGAAGACTGAAACTTACATGGCTATCTTTCAGGAAATGCACGGTAGCACAAAACATCTTATTCTAGCAACTTTTCTAAGATTATACAAGCAATGTTTAAAATGTGTCCCTGGTTTTGGGCCTTTGTCCCGTTCCCACCCCCCACAATAAATTTTGGCTTTTTCCAGATTTATTGCTGCATAGTTCTTCAGGGAGAGAGAAGTTTAGTGCTGTTTATACCAAGTTTGTCTGTGTCGTTAGTAACACAACATGTAGAATACTTGTTTTTGATGCAGAAGGCTGTGGGGTTCTACTCTCACAGTAGGTAAATAGATTACTGTGTACTGTGTTGTACTTTTAAAAGGGGTGGATGCTGCAGTCCTGAGAATGTCCTCTTTGGTGGAGATACCTAGTAAGTATGAACCTGTTATCAGGTTGCCATCCATTCCCTATTGCAATATTACTAGCTTAGCATTTTTTAATGTAACAGGCAATTTATTCCTCAAGGGCAACAGGCACATTATTTGTAGATGAAACAATGAAATATAAAGTTGTTTGCTAGCAACAACCTCTTCATTAGTTACAGATCTCTTTAATGTGGAATTATTTAGATTACTTTTACTTCTACAGAGATTGTGTACATTTACTGATGCTGGTGGATTGTAGAAATTTGAGTAGACTTCTATGATGGAAATGTTTGGAATCGGGCTGCTTTGTCATTATTGGTTCATGCATTTTGCTTCATTGCTTATTGTAAAAATGTTCAAAACAGTAAATTTAAAAAGTGTTCTAACAAGTGTGCTGTATTATACAAGGAATATAATTTAATACAATCAGGAAGGTGTATCAAAGAACACATGTATGTTTCGTGTGCAAGGGGCCTATGATTTGAAAACAGCCCAAAGGTAATCTTTATCCGCCACTGGCCAGATGCATTTTCTTTGAATGTGGGTTTCAATGCTATTGCAAGAAATGCGAGTTCTCTTTCAAGGGCCGATAAGTTTTAAAGCTAAGTCTATTTTCATTGTGAGACTGTATTGCTTTGTTTAGCAGATGCCTGTTAGTGTTATGTAAGTTTTAAATGAAATCCAAACAATCATTGTAGAAGTAAACAGTATGCATATTACGGTGTTTATGGTAAATGAGGCAAAATAGCCAAGTAATGGGAAATTGGAATGGCTGCAGGGGGAGGGCTGTGTAAGGGGGGGGGGCATTCGACCATGATTTTGTGAGGGAGGAAGGGTGGCAAACTCAAAGACAGCCCTGGGCAGCAGAAAATCTAGCTACGCCACTTGATCAGTAGGCCATGGAGAATAACTTTTGGAGGTCCTAGCAAACTAATATAATATTCTTTTGCCAAGATTAGAATATTGCCTACCATTAAATACCCTACTTTTACCACAAAACCCACATACTGCAAGTTAACAAAACCAAAATCCCTGGGAAGGGGAACATCACTGCTAGACATTTAAAAAAAATGGTTACCATTCACTTCAGGGTCTGAGGCCATATTTCCATTGTCTGTTCTTCAGTTTGCGTTTGAAAGATGGTATCCCACAATTCCACAGGAGTGGGAGG
Organism: Protopterus annectens; assembly: GCF_019279795.1. Taxonomy (NCBI): domain Eukaryota; kingdom Metazoa; phylum Chordata; order Ceratodontiformes; family Protopteridae; genus Protopterus; species Protopterus annectens. The sequence goes on from NC_056732.1 coordinate 669,122,453, forward strand.
GGTTACATAATTATGTATGCAAATGTTTATGTTAGCAGACAGATTTGTACCCATTTCTCATGGGCCTTTGTCCAGATTTTTGATATTTCCAGGTTGAAGAGGTGTGACGCCCATGCCCTGGCCCAGCAATCAAGGAGCCTCAATCCTCACCACTAACACCAGTGAGGGGCATCTCATATAGGAGGAAGGGATAACAAATACACACAGTAAAGTACAATTTCCCCTTAAGTGCACACAGAGATAACAGTCAGTCCGGGGCTGGTCGCTCCCTTGCTCTCCAGGTCCCCAATAAGACTCCCCACTGGCACATATATAGGGTCCAGAACTCAGCCAGCTGGGCAAGCTAAAACCTCCAGCACCCTCTCTGTCCAACCAGTGCTTCGTGTCCCTGCCCAAGTAGCTGACACACACACACACACACACACACACACACACACACACACACACACACACACACACACACACACTTTGAGATAAGTTTATACAGCCACACAGACACTCCTGGGAAAGGCTGGCACAGGTTCTCCAGCTGTGCTCCTTTTACCCAGACTACATGGTAGAAATTACTGCCACCACCCAGCTAATAATTATCAGCTCCCCAGGAGGCCCTTAAAAGGGTGTCCAATTATTACTGTGCAATATTATTATCCAATTGGTAGTATAACCCATGGCTAAAGCTATTGGAGTGGCTTTGTACAATTTTACCAAAGGCATGCAAGTACTCTAGAGTGCTTAAATTATCTCTACAAAAACAGCCACAGTTTAAAGTTTTTAAATATTTAATAATAAATAATAAAAACACAAGACAATACTTTTTACTACACAGTGCTAGTCAAGAGTTCAGAGATCACAGAGAAGTACTTAAAATAATTCAGTAGTACAGTTCTGACATCACATAAAAACACAGTTAATCTTTCTAGTTTCTAGCTATTTCTAAGAGAAAACACAAGTCTAAGATAAAATTACATACAGAACACAGGCAGAGAGCTGATGAGTTGGATGGTCAAGACAAAAATGCTTAATGCTCTCTGAGTTTCTCTGTTTTTAAAATCACATTCCTGATTCACATTACATTATTCTTCACACTTCCCTGGGTTCCCAGGCTAACTGAAACTACATTTATATTCTTTAGTAAGCTCACACCAGGTCAGGAAGCAAAGCCATTAAGAACATTTATGCATGCAAATTCTGCCCATTACTCTGGCCGTAAAACATTAGCAAGAATTCCGTCATCTAGACTGGCCAGAGTCGACTTTAGATCAAAGGGTCACAACAGGTTTTACTTGGTCAGCTTTCTGCCAGCAGAGTGCACTGTTGTTACATTTTTTTGCAGTTCCACATCTAACAGCATTTTTCCATTTAAGACAACAAGCCTGTGGCTGACATTAATATTTACAAATGATAGAATTATCTATAAAATCTATAAAATTCTATATGGCTAGGCTGGCAGCCTTCACCTATCTTCACCCAATCTTCACAAGAGGTATGCTTGACTCCACAACGGTACACCAAAAATTGTGCTGAAAACTACACAATGAAGTCTACTGAAAGACACAATTTCAAACTGCACCACTATACAAGAAATTAGACCACATAATTCATATTCAGCACCATTTTAAAACTATATGCATACATAGGTATATTACAAAGCAGATTTTCATAAACTTTTAATTAGTTTTTTTCTGTATGAGATTCTGCTTTTCCTCTCACACCCTCCATATATTGGCAAAAATGCATACCCCTCTACATGCTAACTCTCTCTGAGGTCAATAAACCTCAAATTAAATACAATGCACTACAAAAGAAACTTCTGCTCAGTTAGCTTGTCCTAATCAGTGGTCCTCAAATCAGTGTACAGCAGAAATGAGAGAAACAGGATTAACGGTGACCATAATTCTTATCCATGGCTAAACTATAATCACAACTGTCTACAGAAACAACAATACAATACAGCTATGCACCCTAACAGAGTTAAATCTACCTTCTTTGCACAGAAACTTAACCAGGAAATGCTTAATATTGAGAGTACTGATATAGCCTGCACTGCTTCACTGCTGAATTAGTGAGTTTGCTTTTTAAATTAGTTTACTAGTGGCAGAAGAAGGATTCCAAGCTAGGTTTGGTCACTTCTTGCTACTGAAGCCAACTTCAAGTGTATTGCTATTAATTAGCATGCTCAGTGAGCTTTCCCTTGCTCTATTTCTATACTATAAATAAAGAATTTTAGCACAATGCAGCTCATTGCAAAGTGGGATTGTACCGTGCACTGTACATACGCAGCATTTTGATATATAATTTTCTCTGTACAACCTAGTGCCACCGAATCCTATTTGTACTGTAACTAGTGGAATCTAGAAATACAGAGGTCTTAACTTTAGTAAACTTCTCATTTAGTTTATATGGACAGGCAGTGTGCCTCAAGAAGCAAACTTCAACAGCACCTTTTGCTCCATAGGCAAATCTGTGCAATACCAATTAATATATTCAAATTTCTGGACTAAAATGGAAGGTCAGCCTGCTTCTCTTCCTTTTCTTAACAGACTCCTGGCACTTGTTATTGACAGGCAAGCAGTGTATCTGCCTCATTCTCACAGATGATGAAGTTTTACTCAGTACAAGACATTCTCTGTTTGTGAGAGCTGCAAGTACTTAAGTAACACAGAGGCCTCACACTCACAAAACAAACAAAAAATAATAATAATAATATATACTTTGTGTGTGTGTGTGCGCGTGTGTGTACATGCATGTAGGCATGTATATGCACATCTTTCAATGGACTGCTGTCCTGTTTGGGATGGGCTATTATGCCTTACACCTACTGTGTGACAATATAAGTTCAAGCTTCCCATGTGATCTTACACTGGATTAAGCAGGAAATTTGAGAATGAATAAGAGACCAGTTGGCATAATGGTTAAAGTCTTTGCCTCTCGTGTAAGGTTTACAGTTTGATCCTAATCCCCTCCCAATATCTGTATGAAGTTTGCATGTTCTCCCAGTATCTCTGTGGGATTCCTCCCAAAAACATGCTGAGTGTTTATATCTCAAACTTACCAAAGAATGCAGCTGTGGGTGGCAGCAGCACCGAATCTAGATGCCACAATCAGTTGCAAGCCACTCGTCAGTGTAAAATATTGCTCACGTTGACTAATATTGCCATAGTATTTGATGGTGATAAGTGGGCTGAGGACACAGCCTATCCAACCAATGCCAGGGACCCATGTTAACAGGGGAAGGAGTGCATGTGCCCTTATTGGCTAGTGTATCCCAGCCATAAAGTACACCATCCCTGGGTCAAACAGCTACTGGCCAGCCACAGCTTGGGTTACCTGAAATAGCTCTGTTAAGTAAAAGCTGGATGTAAAACCAATCAACCTGACAAACGTGAACTAAGCATTGGTACACCCAATGTAGGTTAACTGACAGCATGCAGCTTGAAAGTGAACGACATGATAGTAATAAGGAGACTGGACATCCTATGTATCCAGGAGACCAGATAGAATGGCAGTGCAGCAAAGCCACTTGGCTTGGGATCCAGAGTCTAGTACACAGGAGGAGGACAGACTAAAAATGGTGTGAGAACTGTGGTGAGGGAGAGACTCCCTAAGATAGTGAGGGATGTTGTGACGACCCTCCACTGGACCAGTAATCAAGGAGCTCAATCCTCACCAGTGGGGGACATACACTAGGGGGATAGGATGGCTAGTACACACAAAAGTGTTTCCAGATGCACCTTTCTGCATCAAATGCAATTTCCCTTAACAGAACACAGAGAACACAGTCAGCCCGGGGCTGGTTTCACACTTTTTCTCCAGATCCCCAATAAGGCACCCCACTGCCACAGCTATAGAGTTGAGATCTCAGCTGAGTGACCAAGCAAAGACCTCTCTGTCCAACCAGTGCTTTGTGTCCCTGCCTAAGTAGCTGATACACACACTCTGACACTCTGACGTTTGGATTCACATACACACACACACACACACACACACACACACACACACACACACCTGGGAAAGGCTGGCACAGGTTTACTGGCTATGCCCCTTCTGCCTAGGCTATAAGGTAGTTATTACTGCCACCAGTCACTCCTTATCAGCTACTTTAAGGCCCTTAACACAGGATGTCCAATCTTACTGTATAATATTAATATTAACACAAACGGTAGTCTGACCAAGAACAAGGCTATTAGGAGTGGCCCACACTGTGTCAACAAATAAATATGCAAGTACTCTCAAAACTTAAATATATCTAAACAGATCAGTTGCAATGTAAGTTTTAAATATATATAATAATAAATAAAACAACAAAACAATACTAAATATATACTCACTGTTCAGAACCACAAGAAATATTTAAAACAACATTGCAGGACAGTCTCAAATAAAGAAAGAAAAATATCTAAACTAAGTTTTACTATATTCCTGACTGAATTTAAGAAAAACTATTATAACCTAAGAACTTACTAGTAGACCAAGGCAGATGTGGTGACTGTATCTTCTAGTTGTTTTCAGGTCTAAGACAGAATGCAGAATGCTCTGTCTCACTTAGAGATTTATCAAATTAATATTTGAAATATTACTGCTTGGACAGCTTGCAGAATGACATAATTTATTATCCTCTGACTTTTGGGTCCCAGGCCCAAACCCCCCATTGCTAGAAGATGGCAGCATTTAGCATCTACTTGTAAAACTATACAGACAAGAGATTCTCCTCAGATCTCTGGCAGACGCTTGAAGTCATAAAACAATTACATTCTTCCATGCTTTCAAGTCTAGTAATTACTTCACCCACAATACAGAAAGTTTCTTAGTACAGACATAGGGCAGGATTCACGAAGCCTCCGTGTAAGAGTTATAACTCTTACACGGAGGCTGCAGTTAAACGGAGTGATGTCAGCATGCTCTGCATATTCATGAGAGCATGCTGAATCACACCTAAGTCTAACACGGTCCGTGTAAGACATGTGGGGGCGTGTCCGTAGGCTGAGCCCTGCAAGCGGACACGCCCCAGAAGTGTAAAAGTGCCCAAAGTAGACACCCACAACAGAGTCCATGGAAATGTGAATAAACACAACACAACACATGCCCCTACAGACTATCAAACATAAAAGAAATATAAATGAACATGTCATTTTTTTTTTAAATTGTAAAAATGTTTAACCGTGAGTGCGCTCGTTTGCGCGGGCGTGCCCGTAGCGCAGCTACAGTTAGCAGTCAATGGGAAAGCATATAAGAACTAAATATGCAAAATAAGCCAGGAAGCAATAGCGTAGCAGTAGAGATGTTGGCTGCAGAGCAGGCATTCATGGTTCGAGCCCCCACAACACCATTTTTTTTTTTTTGCAAAATAAGCAGGAAACAAGTCCCTGGCAAATATGTACACATAAAACCGCAATATATGTAAATTGTAATGAAATAGCCCATTTATATTGAAGAAAAGTGAGGTAACAAAAGAATAAAAAATGCCAGATGTGCCCATAGCTGAGCTACAGTTTAACAGGGTGAGTGCATGTGCCCGTAGATGAGCAGTGGTTTAACTGGTGCAAAATGAGTGCCCGTAGCTGAGCATAGGTTTAACATGTAAAACATATGTGCCCCTAACTGAGCTGAGCGGAATATGCGTGCCGATAGCCAAATGAGGCTTAAACCAGCGTACCCCGTTTGTGCGGAGCTGCGCACCGTGCAAACAAGCTAACCGACGGGCAACGTTGAGCAAGCCGTATCAAAACTGCCTTTACACAGACACACCCCTCAGCATGTCTAGACAGTCATGAAAAATAAAAAGCAGTGGCCAGGTTCAAACCCAGGATACTATACACCATAGTCAAGGTACAGAACCACTAAGCCATGACAGCAGTACCTTTAAATGCAATAATAGCTAATATATAGGAATGAATACAAACTAGAGCATGACAATGCAGGTTTACTGAAGTTGATACAATTCCAAAATGGCCAATCACAGATATGTGTGGGAAAACGGACTATATAAGCCCCATAGGCGGGAATACACAGCATAAACGATTGTAGAACAGACCTGCAGGCAGAATGTCAGGTGTAGGAGAGGGTAGACGCTTTCGAGCGCAGAGGTGGGGTGTTGAGGAGTCCAGGTACATGGCCTGGCTCCTAGTCCACAATCATGAGGCCCAACTCATGCAGGGCCAGGTCCTCTGGGGAGCGTACAGGGCTGAGGCGTGGGACCGGTTGGCTCATGAACTCACCAGTGCCACAGGGATTCCAAGGACAGGTGAGTAGGTCCGTCACCACCATGCGGACCTGAAGAGATGCAAGCAGGACCAACTGAACCTTTGGATCCAGGAGGCCCGGCAATCACCCAACGCCCCACCACTGAGTAAGTAACAATTAGTTATGTATGTAAAAAGTTAAACTAGCTGAAATTATGGAGATGTGTATTCCAATATTACTTCATTTATATTACAGCTGCAGGTGTCCGTTCTGCGAACCGCAGAGCCTATGGCGATAGGCTGGTGCGGTTGCGCCACCAGGCAGGTCAGTAATCCACTACCACTAACTGTAAAGAAATATAAAAGTATGACAGTCAGCAAAAGAGTGCAGTGTAGCCAGTAAGGAATAGAATCTGCAAGTAACAGTGTGAAAGTGTATGCAAGTATTGCTTGATTACAAGATTTCCCAGCCTGTAAGTGTAAACTAAACATGAAACTGTCCAACATATAGTCAGAAATAAAAATGCCCTGCCTGTAAGAAAATAATACACAACCTGCAGCAGGATGTAAAGTATAGCTGCAGAAGATGATGAAATCACATGTGTGAAATATATCCCTGTGGAAATACTGAAACATGACAGAAGTGAGACTGCTGGAAAGTATTGTAATAACTACTGTTAAAACATGTCAATAAAGCCTAGAAGTACCATCCTGAATAGTAACATGAAAGCAAGTGAGAGAGTGTGAGAGAGTGTCATGAATCCAGCAATACAGTAGTAATAACCCCTGAATAAAGTATGCTGCAGTCAAGACAGAATTAAATGCATGTGAGACTCAGAACCAAACAGCAAAATCTGTTCAAAGTGTTGCTGCATGTGGAATGTGTATCCCAAAATCTGGATATGTTGCTCCCAGTCTGAAATACATGAATAGGATGATTGTCTGATATACCAAACATCCACACTTGTCTACAGGTATATAAAGCAAAAGGAGCAGGATGATGTATCTGAACAAAGCTTGATATGAATGTGTATGAAGAACACTAAAATGTATATTGATGTTGCAGTAACAGTCCTATCAGCAAGGTGAAGTAGTTAACATATAGGACACTGTAGTTAGAACAGTAGTGTGTATATAACTGTAGCTATTAGAAATGTACAGCATATGTATTGGTATTCGAAGGTGTTAATATTACTTTATTTACCCCACCCTATAACCACCTATAACCCATTCCACGTGAAAATGGTATGCGCAATCACAATTAACACCCCTGGATGTTTGTCCTGTTGGGTCATATATATTTGCATGTCTGTTGATGCATCTGCCCTGTTCATACACCCACACCTGATGGCCTGTTGCCGTCAATTAACCCTGCATGTTGTTGGACTGTGTATTTCTGTTCAAATTATGCATGTGTTATGCACGCTGTTCAATGGTGTGAATATCTGGGTGTTTGGTTAATGGGAATACTAATGCATGCTGTTACAACTAACTGTGAATGGTATTATATGTCACTAACCCAAACTGTCATGACATAATGCAAAACATAGAACGACAGGGAAGGCGGGTTCCAGCGGACCCACCTCTCCCACCTCAGCTGGCGAGTGCACCTGGCACTAGTGCCGAGTCCGGACCCTCCTCCGGTGGCCCTGTGCCACCTGCGGGTGGAAGCGCTGCAGGGGATGGGGCTCGCCCCCCCTCTGCAAGTGTGGCTGGAGGAGATCCACCTCTCACCCTCCGTAGCATCCGGACTGTGGTGCGTAGGGAGATTCGGGACTCTGTCCTTGAGCCCCTACGCCAGCTCGAGGCACGGGTGGCGCAACTAATGGGCATGCCCGTTGCCCTGCCTACACAGCCCCCAGCACAGCCCCGTCCTGGGCAGTGAAGGAACAGTGGCAACTGCCTATGGGTGGGGATATCAGTTCCACTGTTGCCATCTGTGGGCTCATGGGCTCTGGACATCCCAACCTCCATCCCCGTCAATTGTGTAACCCCCCCACACGTGTCATACACCGCCCCTGTATGCGTCTTGTTTGTCTTGTCTGTTTACCTACCCAGCCTACCTCCCCAGCTGAACCGACTTCCTTCACCTGACATACCACTCTTACCTGAAAAAAAAAAAAAAAAAAAAAAAAAAGGGCACTCTGTACCCACAAAAAAATTACGCCCCATACATAGCTGCCCATTCCGCACACATGTCCACTGGACATGGAACCTATCAATTACAATTGGCTGTACAAGTATTATTGTTGTCCTGACACCTCTCCCAGGGGTGGAAGGTTTCAAATGTCACACCAAATTACATACATATGCACAGCTGTTGCTGCAGAAGAAATGGGCAGCTATGGGCCTTACCTACATCCCTCCTGCACATCCCAAGCTTGTTTCCCTACTGTCCTACCCTCTTTGTGACCCCTTTTTCACCACTTTCCTGTCTCCCCATTTTCTTTTCTTTCAAAGAAAATAGCGCGGGTGTGCGCCATAGTAAGCACTGTTAAGCGGTTGTAACCGGGTGTACGCGGAGATAACCGCTAGTGCGCATGCATGAGCTCCGCACAAACCAGCGCTAGCCCGGTTACAACTGCTTAAAAGTGCCTTAGTCACTGTGATTGACAGGTCCTGTACTCAGTTCAAAAGAAAAATAAACTCCCACTGTCAGTCCCGAACCCAGGACCTTGGAAACACTAGTCTGTACAACCTACCACTAAGCCATGACTCTTATACAAACACATTGTGCTAAAATAAATATAACATGTAAAAGTAGGGATGAATGTAAAGGGAATATAGGATGTGTAGTAAACAAAGCATGCCATTTAAAATAAATGTCACAAACAATGGATATCCATAATAGTAGTGTGTGAAAAGAAACAGCCATGCTAGTTGGCAGCCTGTAGATAACAAGATCAGTTAAAGTACATAGATATATGTATGCATATGCACATATATATATATATATATATATATATATATATATATATATATATATATATATATAGATATACTTGTAGGAGTCAATGTGCATACACACTTGCTACAGGGAACATGAAAGAGGAATGGAGAACTGTGAATATACAACACAGCCTGAAGCATGAGAGAGATACTAACCTTTACAGTCACAGAACACTGTCCACAGCATACCAGCATGGTCCCCGCCCACACAATCTGAAAGGGCAACGCCTATCACACATACCCTTTTATAGCACTGACCTGAAATCACAGTGTGAACTGCAATCAGTACACAACCGGCTGTATGCAATTAGCAAATGCTGGCCTTCAATTGGTGCAGAGGTCATCACATGGACCTATGCAAATACCTACAAAAGCATCCAGTGCTAACACTCCCCACATGCAATAAATGAATTGCATTGTCTGTAAGCAGACAGAGAGAGGCCGAGAAGTGGAAGAGAGAGAGAGAGAGCACCAAAAAAAAAAAACACACTGTGACTCTCCCTACCCTGAAGCTGTCAGCAGTGACAGTAATAGCAGCAGCAAGCAGAAGCTGTGGAACGCAACCAGCTGCGACATACAGAGGTAATGCAAAGTAGCAGGTTAACAGTGTGCATACTGTGAACCCTCCAAATGTGTCATAGGTCTGTATCCATAGGTATGTCCATGTGATATGTTGTGTGTACGTAGTTCCAACAAAAGGGGATGACCACACATCACATGTCAAGCAGTCATAGGCCAGGATCCTGGTAGCATGTGTCTGTGCATTGGCCTAGCAATGGCTGTAGTGACGGCTTTGAAATGTCAGCCAGGCCCCAAGCCAGGATCAGCCCATCCCAAAGGCACACTGTTTGGGAACAAGTGTCTGCAGGTACCTGATGTCACTGCACATGCATCCCATACTGCAGTACCCCATAGCGTAGCAGACCAGGCCCATTATGCATATGATGTGGTAATTCCCAGGGTCAGTCGAGGTTTCCCCTTAGTGTTGTGGGACCACTGCTGCTGTATGCCACTGTCCAGGTACATATCCTGTAGCACGGCCAAGATAAACTATCAGTGTTACATGCGGTGGTATGTCCCCTCAGAGTGCTGGTAGCACACATCCAGGGGGACCACGAGGTCACAGTGATGCTGTGTGTTCTCCTCCGGTGAGGGCGGCCCTCACCTGGACATGTGCGATGATAGGGAGGTTACACCCAGCTGTGATAAATATCCGAAAGGTGAGGGGGAGGGAGGGGGGATATGTGCACCTTACATGACTGCAGGAATGTTGCCAATATGCGTGTGTTTGGTGAATGTTAAGTAGGTGTGGACTAACACAGAGCATATCCGAGGCATGTGATCCGTATGTGTAACATAACTGAAGAAGGCCTTGTGGTCATCCAGAGTGTTTGTGTCTATTACCCTCCCAGAGTAGGCTGTGGCTGTTGTTATGACGGACTGTAGCGTAGTACCAGTGTTGACCACAGATGCCTACCCTTAATGTGAATGTGCTCTGTCCTGCAGTAGCCCCCTGCTATTGTTATACGATCTGCCTCTGTCTGGGGTCCACTGGACAGGATGCCTTACCGTTGTGCATAGGGTCTGGGTTAGACATGTGTGTGCAAGTGTCATGCAATCCGCAGCATGTCTGTGGTAAGCATTTGCAAAGGGGTCAGCAGTGTGGCTTATGGCTTCCACTGGCCCAGTGTGCTGCATGGATACCATCCCAGTCCCAGCAAGTGAATAACTGTCTAACCACATACATATCAATGTAGTCTACTGTACTGGTGGTGGGATATGTATATCCAGGCCGTGTAACGTCTGTCCACAGCAGAGTAGTGGACGGTGTCCCACATACAGTACCTTGGCATGGACCCCCAGAGTGAGGTTGTGCATAGCACCTGTCAGTGTGTGCTGACCGATGGGGCATGCTACTATGTAGTGTGGAATGTGGCAGGTATTGTTGCACAGGTATTGGCTGAGCACTGATATCTGGCCATGTACCTGTGTATCCACCACGGCACACACACATGCAACATATGGGAGTAGTAGTATATCACTACACATGCATAACATGTATAGTATGTGTGCCATACATTGCTGACATGGTCTGCTGATATCCTGTCTGTGTTCTCTTCCAGGGAGATGGCGCGACAGCGTAACCCCGCCTACTCCATTGCGGAGGATGAGGAGCGTAACCCCGCCTACTCCGTTGCGGAGGATGAGGAGATCCACCAGAGCCTGGTGCGGGAGTATGACATCCTGTTTTCCCGCACCAGTCAGAACCAGCAGGAGAGGGCCGCACTGTGGCAAGACCTGGTCCGTAGGGTAAATGAAATTGGCACGCATAACAGGACATATGAGCAGGTACGACATCACTGCAGTGATTTAATCCAAAGTGTCCGGCAGCGTGCAGCAGATATCCACAGGCAACAGGTCGCCACAGGAGGTGGGGTGGCCACACATCCCCCCCTCACCAGACTGGAGGGGCTACTCCTAAGTGTTGTGGCTCCAGCCCCGGAACACCAACAGCAGTACACCTGCATTATGATGGAGGCTGGTTCCACACAGCAGCACGACATGGAGCGTGCAGGTAATATGCCATATGTACACCTGCCTGTTCTGTACACTGTATCATATGCAATATGAATGGGACAGATGTGCCCACTAACATTAATCTCATCATTCCTGCAGGTGTTACAGAGAGACAGGCCATCCATGCTGGTGAGTGTGTTTAACATAACCTATAATAGTCCTGATAATGCTAGTAACAGTAGTGTAACTCAGTAGTACTCTGTGTGTATACTGCAGGGTGTGCATGTGTGCATGTGTGCAGGTGTGTCAGTACCCATGTGTGCATGTGTGCAGGTGTGCCTGTGTCCAAGTGTGCATGTGTGTGTGCATGTGTGCATGTGTGCCTGTGTCAACGTGTGCATGTGTGCCTGTGTCCACGTGTGCATGTGTGCCTGTGTCCATGTGTGCCTGTGTCCATGTGTCCATGTGTCCATGTGTCCATGTGTGCATGTGTGCATGTGCACATGTGCACATGTGCACATGTGCGCATGTGTGCATGTGTGCATGTGTCCACGTGTGCATGTGTGCATGTGTCCATGTGTGCATGTGTCCACGTGTGCATGTGTGCATGTGTCCACGTGTGCATGTGTGCATGTGTCTACGTGTGCATGTGTCCACGTGTGCATGTGTGCCCGTGTGCATGTGTCCATGTGTGCATGTGTGTATAACTGCATCACTGGTAACAATGTCTGGAGAATGTAAACTGTGTTTCCTGTCTTCATCCCACAGGTTCTGGGGCTGCTCTGGTGACCTGCAGCAGGGAACCTGAATCCTGTGCCACGGCTACTGGTAATGATGATATATGTGTAATGGTACAGGAAGGTGTGTCAGGGTCTGCCATTGGTCAGCCAATTGACAGTACACAGCTGTCAACCCCATCATTGCGCACAGTCATCCTGCCTATACATCCTATGTCACCATTGTCCCTAGGTGATGGACAGGATACAGCGGGCATAGACCAGGGTAATGTGGTACCTGTGGCACATGCGTCCCCACACAGCAGCCATGGGCAGGGTCCTCCGATGGTACCACACAACACTGGGTCTGTGCTGTCATCGGAATGCCCCAGGAGACCACGTGCGCGTGGCTCTGGACAGTCCCAACAGGGGCATGTGTCCAGTCAACACACTCCCGCTTCTGATGACAGTACCCAGTCAGATGTTGTACTGGATACGGTCCGTAGCACCCCTGCCAGGCACAGGTACCGTGTCCGTGCACACAGACACTGATCTGTATGGCCTGCCAGGTGCAGTCTGTGGCTGTCCACAAACCCCTGTATATGGCAGCCATGAGGTGGAACTGCGTGCGTGCATACACACATGCGGAATGTCAACACTTAGGGCAACCACATACATGCACACACTGCAGCAACACTGGCCCACCCTGTACTGCTGCCCCTCACCAACACACATACACACACGTCAATTGGTGGTTATCAGTGGCTGACTCAGGCATACCTAATCCACACCCTGTGCATATGATGACACTGTGCCACCTCCTGCAATCTCCAACATCATTGCGGGAACAGGTAAACACGTTGCTGATGCACAGGGTGACTACATAGACGTGTATTAGTAGTATCATGTTGGTAACAGTACAGTGTGCTGCTATGACTGTGTGTGTACCCCAGCATGCCTGCTGTAGTAACTGTATGAATGTCATGAATTGTTATCTGCACCCATGGTACATACCAAAGCATAACAGCTGCACATAATTGCATGCCGGTGGTAAGGTTGTCAACAGATAGCCGCATACATGGGTAGCACAGGGGGAATGCTAACGCAAGTAGTGATATGCAATGGTGGACATGTACAGTAATGGTGTCAAGATGCCCACAACAACTATGCCATGTGTATGTTCACGCATCTAGATATGTGTGCAGTACCAATGTTGTCCAGACCACAAATAAGTATGACATAATATCGGTTCCACCATGGCCATCTGTGCTGCGTATTCCTGGGTACATGTTGACAGTGCCTACATATATGCATTGTGAATTACTGTTATTGTTACCCCTTCTTCGTTGTATGATGCAGTACTTCCAGCCCTGTGTACTGTAGCCTTGTTTGCATGCATGTTCGCCTGGGGTTCCCTGGAACACTGCTTACACCTGCAATGCAGGGTTACAGTGCTTCTGTAGACTGCTACTGACATCTGCATAGCGTACCATATGTATGTCAACCTTACACATGACAGAACGGCACTGTCTGTCCTGTACACATGTGAGTAGCCTGTGACACATTGCACACGTCTTACCCAGCATATACCCACGTGTGCAGTCATATATGTCAGTGCTATGAGACAGAGGCAGTCCACCCACACATACACACCTTCAGTATGTTGTTCCCCATTGGCCCTATGTGTTGGTACTCACCATGGCAATCACACTACTAGGGTGGCATGTCCAAAGGTAACCTGTGAATCGCCTCTATGGTCCAGTCGTGGTTTATGTGGGTCATGTGTCATCGTCACAGCTGCCACATGTATGCAGTCAGCCATAACCCTTGGCCAGGTATATACAACACATGTGTGGGATGCCACCACACAGCCAGTCTGGGGACCGGTCTCTCTGAACCCAGTGATGCCATACCCTGTCAGGTGGCATGTCATATATACTATGTACAGGACAAACGTCAAACCCAATCCTTGCCGCTACTAATGATAATACCCCTGAAGACGTTCCTGATAGCTTTGACCAGTCCTTTACTGAGACAGTGCAGGCCCTAGCTTGCCAACTACCTCCTAGCTCCCCTGGTCCCGAAAGCAGCACCCCTAGAAAACTACTTGCGTCCAGCTGCCAACCGGTCGCCACTTCACTTCTCCGTAACAGTGAAACCCACTACACTGTGTGCCGATCAACACCCTGCCGAGTACCTATCAAAACCAGATGATGCTATTGCTTACCCAGTCTCAAAGGTAATCAAAGGTACTATGTTAGAATCTAACTTTCCCACCATCTGTAAAATGTCATATGTAATCCCACTTCACACAGGAGGCAGCTCTACTGACGTCTCCACTGATTTAGGCCAATAGATATACACTCTCCACTTGCAGAGGTTATGGTGACTTTCGTCATAGACAAGTCATGCACCGCCTAGTCCAACATCGCAGTATGGCAGACACTCAGCATGGCTTACGTTCCCATCACAGCACTCCGTCAGGCCTCCTAGCCTTTACTAACACCATAAGCCATACCTGCAACATCAATGATATATCCACAGCCCTCTGTTTGGATAACTCAAAGGCATACGATATGGTTTATCACCAACTTGGACTCTGCACCCTGCACAGACTGTCTAGATACTGGAGCCTTCCAATGGTGTCAATCCTACCTGCATGGTCAACAGCAGGCCGGCCTCTGGCAGACCAAACCCTCTAACCGTCTACCAAACACCCTCAGAGTACCACAAGGCTCTATCCTAAGGCCCTTGCTTTCCTCCATCGTCATTAACGACCGTTATACTGTCATCCCAACCGCCAGCTGTATCCAATATGCTGTATACCCTACTCTGATCTGCTCAGCCACATCTCCAGTACAGTTATGTTCAGCTACCCAGACCACCTGTAATACAATAGCAAACTGGCTTTCTGAACGTCGTCTGATCCTACATCCCAATCAAACTGGACTGCTGTTATTCCACAAACACGTAGGTCTACCACGTTCACCGTTACCATAACATCTACCGATGGCACAATACTCTACCCTGACCCATCTCAACAACTATTAGGTGTTATCATAGACAATAACCTCACATGTGACATACATGTTAACCAGATTAGCCAAGCCATCAATAGAAAGCTAGGGTCACTTTACAGAATTAAAGCCTTCCTAGCCCCTCCAGCTAGAGGTGCCATAGCTCGCTCACACCGTGTTGCAGCCCTTCTGTATGCATCCCCTCTACTCTCACATATGAACAAGACTGTCCTTAACAAGCACTGGATTTGCTACAACCACATTGCCAGGTTTGCCACTGGCCCGCCTGGAAGGACACATCATTGCATCAATCTAAATCAGCTTGGTTGGCTTGCAATACCCAGCCTAATACAGTATAACCAACTGATTATGGCCTATAAAATCCTGTATAATCCAGACAATACTCCTGCACTTAAATTACAATCACCCCCTATAACAATCCTAGACCGCTTCGAGCCTCTACCATTGTACTGCTTCAGACTAGCCTGTCTATTAACACAGCTGGTGATTCTGTCTTTGCAAATCCTGTACGTAGATCCTGGAACCCACTTCCAGCTGATATTACCCTAATGTCCACCTCAGGTCATTTAACAGTAGACCCAAACAACATTTGTCATGTAACTGGCTATGTCAGTGTATCAGGCCTGGCTAACTCGGATGTGTAACCTGTGTGAACCACTGTACTGTGTAAATACAATGTAATCCTGGCTTGTGCTCAGGTCTGACATTAACCTGTGGAACATGTTGGACCTGCTTACTTATGTAATCTCTGTACATAATCTGTTTGTACTATGTCATGCTAGTATTTTCTAATGCTGTATCTGCTACCCTCGTAGCTTGTCTCCACGGGCCTACCCTGGGAATGGACATGCATCCAGTTGGGCTATCCCAGTCAACATATGTAGGACCAATAAATATATCAATACATGATATTACATTGACAACAATACCAGGCAGACATTGCCACACACTGACAGCATGCTGAACACACTGGGGCATACGTGGGGACTCAGACTAGCAGCCTGCCTGTGCATCACACACCTCCGCAGCTGGCACACAGGCATATGTTTCGTCGGAACACAGCACATGCCACACATGGCACGCACATCCCCTGTACCACACCCACAGCCTGTAGGGCTACACAACACACCTGCTATAGACGTGTCAGGTACCTGTCATGTGTGCTGCACTGGGGTCCCGCTCAACAGGCTGTATCTGGTGAAGGGCACAGTGATATGACTCAGGGGCACTATGGTCCACCACAGCACACATGCATACAGGTCAGACAGAGGCATGGACAGATATGACTCACTCATTGACCATGCCAGTGTGGCTGCCTGGGACATACCTCCCTGGACTACGTGATAGGGAACATAGAATGGATCTCTCAGCATTTGGCACAGGCCAGTATGAGCCTGATATTAGTTGCCAACATACTCTCCCCAGGTATTCTACCACTATATGTGGGAAGGCTGTTGTATGTCTACATTATGCTCAGTCTCCACTGTCATTCATAGGGTATCCACTGGCTGTCAACGTGTGCTTACATGCTAGGACGCCACATTGCTGTTCACGGGTCATCTTGCACGTGACACACATGGCCCGATGTATACTGGCAAGGCTCCTTGGTACACACATACTGCCTTATGCTGCAGGACATGGTTTACATAGCGACCTCCGTGGGTATCACACAGGTTAGGACACTGACAGTGCTGCTACACAACTACAGCAGTGTACACCGGAGGATGCATGCACCGGACACTGCCCTCAGCACGGTGAACTGCAGAGTCTGTGCAGTACCAGATGCATGAGTCATGGCTCACAGGTGTTACCCATCACTGACAGGCTATGCCCCTTACCATGCCTGTCGTCCCCTACACATGTAATACACATGGATAGGGGTGTGGTATCCCGAGTCAACACAGATACACACACCTCCAGGTTGTTGGCACAGCACAAACCATCAGGGCCTACTCAGGTGCAGCTGACAGTGTGTCGGAATGCCATCTGGTTCATAGCATGGCACACACAACCCTCACATACACAGGAAGACCACCTATCCTCCATAACAACAGCAGCAATATGACAGTCCCATGAACTGTGTTTATAAGGCCATACTGCATCCAGCCGAACATTGTGTGTGAGCATTGCTGTAGCTACAACACTCTAGTTGACGGGTTCACAGCATGTGGTCACCGAAATGCAGTGGAATGACATGTTACCACTACCACAACAGGTGGGAACATACAGCACCTGTACATTGACTACATGTACACTATATGGGCCAGACCAGATGGGTATCCCCTGCTGTAGGTCTTTCACCATAGACACCCACACTGTCTAGGGACATACCACGTGCGGACCCTGCACAGCAGGACACACAGTCATATTGGTATACATTGCTAATACCATTTATCCACACAAAGCATGTGTCAGACATGGTAACTACTGCAGGTCTCAGGTATTTCTGTGTATGTGTCACACACATACATCATGTGTGCAATGCCATTGCTGGGTTAGGCAATGGCATGCATTGGTATGTACACACACCCGCGCAAGGTCATACTGTGTGACACAACCACATGTGATAGTTGTGGGTTACCCAAACATACCTATTTGTACTCTGACGATGGTAATAGACACAGTAGCAGAGCACACTATTGGCATTACTAGCCAACTAGCCCTGTCTGGCTGTGCTGATAGTGTGGTGACATCCCCTGTGTTTACTGGTGGGGTATGCAGCATCTGGTGTATAGTATTATTTGCCAAAAGGATCTGTTCCCTCACACTTGCATTTACACACACCCTACTACCCCCACACACATGCAAACGTGCCATATGCAGGATTCATTCCCCTACCTACCTATGTCATGACACGTGGGAGGAACGCATTAGCAAAGCGCACTGTTCGGTTTACTAGATAGTTCCTCGTCTCTGGATATACTTAGAGGGTGCTGACAACATCAGTACTTTGAAAGGGTAATGTGCATCAGGTAGTGTGATCACCCGATTGCCAAAACTAACATGTCTTTCATACGGACATGCACACACACACATGTATTTACAGGTTTCAAATTCCTACCTAATTACATTACGATACACAGGGGGAACACATTAGCAGAGCGCGCTATTCGCATTACTGGGAGGCTTCCCTTCTCCTGCTGTACCTATACAATGCTGACATCATCTGTGTTAAGAAAGGGGCGTGTGCATCCTGTAGTGTGTTCTCCCATTTGGCAAAAGGAACATTTTCCCCATACATTTCTGCACACACACAATCACTCCTCCCTCCAAACACACACACTTGGCATCTGCAGGATTCAAACCACTACCTAACTATGTTATGACACATGTGACGGATGCATTAGCAGAGCGCGCTATTCGCATTACTGGGAGGCTTCCCTTCTCCTGCTGTACTTATAGGATGCTGACATCATCTGTGTTAAGAAAGGGGCGTGTGCATCCTGTATTGTGTTCTCCCAGTTGGCTAAAGGAACATTTCCCTCTCACAGCCTTTCACACACACAAACCCCACTCACCCACACACATACACACACACTGAGCATTTGCAGGATTCGAACCCCTACCTAACTATATTATGACACTTGAGGGCGACGCATTAGCAGAGCACACTATCCAAATTACTGGGCATCTGTTCTCCACCTGTAGTATTTCTAGGGTGCTGACATCTTCATTTCCACAGAGGTTTGTGGTTGTCGTACTACCTGTCAGGTGGGGGATAGCATGTATATGCATTTGCAGCCACCTACATCAGGGTCAGGTGTGCACATCGCACTGGCAGGTTATGTTCTATACCATGCTTTGGGACCACAGGACCTGTAACACACAACACTACCAGTCCAGCACACCACACCCACATCCGGGACACACACCTAGCTTCCCTGGGAACAGTGCCAGGATATGCAGGTATTCACATACACCGTTGCAGTTGTTAACATCAGGTACAGGCATATTGTGTGTGTGACTTACTCAGGCCTCTACCACTATACCCTACCGCCACTACAATTTGAGGGTCCATGTGCTATGGCAGTACCACACACCACAGCCACATGGGTTAATACATATTGCACCTGTCCATCTGCAGCGTGGGTACCCACTGTACCACACCGGAGGTAGTCCACCACTGTTGATAGCTGCCCATGTCCACCTTTCCTGGACATCCATATCGCATCTCCTCCCACAGACAAGGTTGTCACTGCACACAAACTGTGTTTAGCACATGCAGACTCTACACTTGTGTAGACTGGGGTGAATTACTTCAGAGGACCCATGCTGGAGGACTATACTGGCCACGCAGCATATTCCTTGACACCTGCATCCTATGAGCATGTGTACAGTTTGCATTGGTCATTCAGATATTGGCAAAGGCTCTTGCTACCCCCATAGTGCCTATGTTAGGCAGGGCTCAGATGACAAACCCACCTTCATAGGTGTCACAAGGGATACAAAACTAAGAGCAATGCTACCCAGCCAGATATCTGCACCTCCAGATGCGTGCACCCAAAACACTCCTTGGCATGGAAAACATCGATATCTGTGCAGTTACAGATGCCTGGTTCAGGGCTACTGAGAGCACACCAGCACTACTGGGTTTAACCCGGTTGATTTCTTTGAAACAGTCACCAAGGCCATTGACGAGGGGAAGGTGGTTCACACAGCCTACCTGGACCTTGCAGACACCTTCACAACAATACCCCACTTGGGCATTCTAGAGAAGGTCACCAGCTGGAATATAAGGCCCTATGTCACTAGATGGATTGCACAGTGGCTCAAGGATAGATACCACATGGTTAGCATTGCTGGAGCCATGCCAGACCCCACAACAGTTACGGGTTGTGTCCCACAAGGCTCAGTCCTGGGACCCTCTTGTTTGGTATATATTTCTTGGAGGTACAGGCCAACACGGACGGACTGTGGCTGTCCAAATATGCAGATAACTGCAAACAGGCCACCATAATCGCCTCTTCAGCTGACACAAGCATCCTCCAAAGGGGCATCATAGCAACAGATAACTTGTGCCAGAGCCATGGCCTTCTGCTGAACAGTGTTTAGAAAGGGGAATGTGCATCCTGTAGTCTGTTCACATAGTTGACAAAAGGGACCTTGTCCTCACACACACTACCCCCCTCAGACAAACACACACACTTGCCATTCACAGGCTTCAAACCCCTGCCTAACTATGTTATGACACTTGAGACGGACGCATTTGCACAGCGCGCTATTCGCATTACTGGGAGGTTTCTTTTCTCCTGCTGTACTTATTGGGTGCTGATGTCATCGGTGTTTAGAAAGGGAATGTGCATCCTGTAGTGTGTTGTCCTATTTGCCGAAAGGGACATTTCCCTCACACACACAAACACCCCTCAGACAAGCACACACACTTGCCATTCACAGGATTCAAACCCCTACCTAACTATGTTATGATACTTGAGACAGACGCATTAGCGGAGCGCGCTATTCGCATTACTGGGAGGTTTCTTTTCTCCTGCTATACTTATTGGGTGCTGATGTCATCAGCGTTTAGAAAGGGAATGTGCATCCTGTAGTGTGTTGTCCTATTTGCCAAAAGGGACATTTCCCTCACACACACAAACACCCCTCAGACAAGGACACACACTTGCCATTCACAGGATTCAAACCCCTACCTAACTATGTTATGACACTTGAGACGGACGCATTAGCAGAGCGCGCTATTCGCATTACTGGGAGGTTTCTTTCCACCTGCTGTACTTATTGGGTGCTGACATCATTGGTGTTTAGAAAGGGAATGTGCATCCTGTAGTGTGTTGTCCTATTTGCCAAAAGGGACATTTCCCTCACACAAGCACACACACTTGCCATTCACAGGATTCAAACCCCTACCTAACTATGTTATGACACTTGAGACGGACGCATTAGCAGAGCGCGCTATTCGCATTACTGGGAGGTTTCTTTTCTCCTGCTGTACTTATTGGGTGCTGACATCATCGGTGTTTAGAAAGGGAATGTGCATCCTGTAGTGTGTTGTCCTATTTGCCAAAAGGGACATTTCCTCACACACACAAACACCCTCAGACAAACACACACACTTGCCATTCACAGGATTCAAACCCTACCTAACTATGTTATGACACTTGAGACGGACGCATTAGCAGAGCGCGCTATTCGCATTACTGGGAGGTTTCTTTTCTCCTGCTGTACTTATTGGGTGCTGACATCATCAGTGTTTAGAAAGGGAATGTGCATCCTGTAGTGTGTTGTTCTATTTGCCAAAAGGGACATTTCCCTCACACACACAAACACCCCTCAGACAAACACACACACTTGCCATTCACAGGATTCAAACCCCTATCTAACTATGTTATGATACTTGAGACGGACGCAGTAGCAGAGCGCGCTATTCGCATTACTGGGAGTTTTCTTTTCTCCTGCTGTACTTATTGGGTGCTGACATCATCGGTGTTTAGAAAGGGAATGTGCATCCTGTAGTGTGTTTTCCTATTTGCCAAAAGGGACATTTCTCTCCCGCAGACTTACACACACACCAACCCCACTCACACACACACACACACACACACACACACACACTGAGCATTTGCAGGATTTGAAACCCCTACCTAACTATGTTATGACACTTGAGATGGACGCATTAGCAGAGCGCTATTCGGATTACTGGGAAGTTTCTTTCCTCCTGCTGTACTTATAGGGTGCTGACATCATCTGTGTTTAGAAAGGGGCATGTGCATCCTGTGGGGAGGCAGACACCAAGCACACTCTGGCTAAGCTGTCATTCCCTAGGGCAAACGGCCTAGTGTTGACCTCTACACCCATATGTTTAATTGTCAAATGCACATTATTTGTTGCTGATAGACTGTTTGCACATCTTTATTGCCATAACATTCCCTGTTTGTATGATGCATCTGTGGAAGATGTTTGCATGTGGGAGGGATCCACTATATCACGTATGTCTCTGTAGTCATCTAGCTGTGTGCACTGGGCAGACTGCTATAATGTGGTTGGTTCCTGGATTACAACATAACAATACCAGCTATGTGTGTCCAACTGCTACACCGAAATATGGCCTAAGTGTGTGAGCATGCCCAGTTCAGCCTTCCCATGGCATGTTGTCAATGTGTGTGAGCATGCCCAGTGTGAGCATTCCATATGTTGGACTCTGCAGCCCACCACATTTGTGGATGGGTGTGAACTTCAACAACTATCACCCGTTTATGGTTGTGTGTTGTGTGTCATGTTGTGTAGTTACGGTACAACTGCTTTGTGTGTGAACACAACAGGGTTATACTGTGCCTGCAGTGTTTGCATGGGATACTTTGCATACAGTTGTCAACATCCTTTCACACTGACCTAACACTGTAGTACTGTATAGTGTACTGGTAGTACTTTGACTGTGGTGGGCAGTATCCTAGGCTTTACTGCTATCACTGCTTTACATTTCGATAGTGGGCACAACAGCCTGGTTACGGGCCAGTTGTGTACATCTGACCATGTTGCATTCTGTTCAGATATGAACTACTTACACCAGGCTTGTCCGACATTGGTAGTGTATTCCACAACATAGGTGTACATTTGCAAACACTAGTGATGTGCCCTAGTCCATGTGTAATGCTAGTTGGAGAGTATGTTTGTTCTTCAACACACATTGTAAGTGGAGTTTGCCATGACATATGTCATGGTTAGTATACTGTGCCTCTGTCTACCTGTGACATGACAGTGGTACCCAGGTTAAATCTACCATCTCCCATCCACTCATCTGGATTCCTATTGAGGTAGATTGATATGTGACTCTATGGGTAGCCTGTGCTGGGGGTGGCTTCTGTGTTATGGTGCACGCAGTACAGCTTGTCCTATGTAAGCCAGTGCTGGGGTTCAGGTCTCTCATGTGCATAGCTCACTGCCATTCAGATTGTGCAAGGTGCAGCATGTTTATTGATGCCAGCAACACAGGCAACACATGGCATCTGGGCAAGCTCTTTGATACTCCTGATGAGGTACTGTTGGGGACTTTACAGTTGATGGAGGTGTCTGCTGAGGTACATCCCACAGGGGCAATTGTAGTCAATTGTACCGCTGATGATGGATGACTGCAGAGCCACAATGACCTCCCCTTATCTAGATCTGGCAGCCTTCGTGATTAGGTGGGTATATGGTATGTTCCTGTAAACACTACAGCACATGTTTGTCCAATGCAGGATATCTATCACCTTGTGTCCCCAGGTCTCTCATTACATGTTAACTACATAATGGGTTAACACATATGTGGTAATTGGTGGGCACTTACTGTATATCCACGTGGGTTGACTATACACGTTTCTGCACTTAGCTTGCTGACATGGCTATGGCACCAGTTTTCTGTTTCTATGTGGCCCTTTTGTGGGATGCTTGTGTCAGCTGGTGGATCATATGTGGTGAGCAGTTTGTAGTCCTCTGCAACCATGTTCGGACACAGTCCTTCCATGTTTGCCTGTACCTATGGGACATATATAACAGATGGGGGAGATCCCAGGACAAAGCCTTGTGGGATGCCAGTTATATCTGGTTTGTAGTCTGACATGGCTGCAGCATGTCTGACCATGTCTGTTCTGTCCTTGGTCTGGTTTGCAACCCTCTACTGACATGTGGGTTTATATTTAAGCTGGTGAGCCTATCTATAATGAACACGTAGGGTATTGTATAGAAGCCTTTGCAAGGTCCAGATACACTGTGTGGAGCACATTGCCCTCATCAATGACCTTAATGGCTGTTTCAATTGAGTTAAACATGGTTAGGGGCAGGATCTGCACTTGGGTGGGCCACACTGGGTTGGGTCCAGTGTCAGTAGGTCCCCAATATCTTTATGTCTGTGGTACATGCTGATCCTTTCCATAGCTGTGCAAACCGAGCTTCTCAGGATTCTGGGGTAGTACTGTTCAGTATCCATTCAGGCAACACCTTTGTTGAGAAGGACCACTGTTGTTGTACATTGCTCTTTGGGTACATATTCTGTGGTAAGGCTGACATTGAGCAGTAGTGTGGTTTTGCATTCCATTCATTTTGCAGTCCATGTTGCACTAAGCCCAGGACAACATCTCATACCATTGCTGCTGTGTGTTTTGCTTTGTACATGTTGGCTGTTACCTCAGCATCTGCAATGTCAGGGGGCCAGCAGTCTGCTGGGATAGATATTATGCATTGGGTTTGCACTGCACCTGTCAGGATGTATGTTGGCAGTATGTGTGTGTGTTTGTGATATTTGTGTGATTCAGGGCATATCTGTGAATTCCCAACATGGTTCCTACCATCAGTTGTGAAAGCCTTGGGATTATCCTTAGTGTCCTGTACAATTTGTATCTTCATAGGTTCATAGGGTCATACTAGGCTATCCACCCTGGGCATTTGTTAGCCTAGCCAGAGTGTGTGTGGCTTTTGACACCGGTTGCTATGTGCATATTATGGCCATTTATGTTTTGCTTGGCTGTGCCTCTGTCTGGACATGACACAGTGAAGACCCCCAGTGTAACTCTACAATCATCCATCCACTTGGCAAGATTCCTGTTGAAGTGTGTCAGTGAGGGCTCTGCCTAACATGGAATGGGATTCTGGTCCAGGATGTGGGAGCCTCTGGATTATGTATCTGTCCCACCAGCACATCCTATTTCATTATTAGTTGAGGTTGACATCTCTCCCTCTCACAGCTCCAGTGGATTTGTGTTTTCTAGGGTGGGGCATGTCCATTACTCCTGTGTTGGGCATGGCCTCCTACAACAGGCATGCAATGCCTCTGTGTAGGCCGTATGTGACTGGATTCAGCTGGGGTGTCTACAGCCAGGCAGCATATGACATATATTTGTGACCCTTTATCCTATTGGTGAGGTACCTTTGAGGTCTTTCTAACTGCTGCAGGTGTCAGGTAAGATACATCCCATATGAGGCATTGTACTGGATTATGGGTGTGATTGGAGAAAGGTATAGGGGCACAATGACCTCTGTTGCCGTAGATGTGACTCTTTCCTGCTACGGTGTCAAATGTAGACAGTCTTCCTAGCCACATTGGCAATGTGGGTGTCACATAACAGGTTACTGTCCACGTGTGTCCCTAGGTCCCTGGTTCCTCTTTCTATACATACTGGTTTACCACCTATGTGGTAATTTGTGGTACCTTGTTTGTTATTTGGTGGGACATTCATACTGTCCATTGTCTTCAGGACGGCTGGGTGGGGTTATTGTGTGTGAGAGTGCGGTCTGTAGCATGCTACAGACTGCATAGCAGTCTTGCCTACAGTTAGTTGCACATGTGTGTACTCCAATGCCTTGTGCATTGTCAGTTACCTGGACGTATGGGTGTCTGTGCTGACTATGGATACTCACCCTCCTTTTATGTTTCGTTCCAGGGTTTGGGGCCATGACACATGATACGTGGTATAACCTTAGTGCTGGCGTGCTGTCAGGAGGCTTGCAGCAGGATTCTGTCACTGCACAGACATCGATGTTCTCCATTCTGGGGATGGCCTCGGGGGCATGCATATTGGGGTGTACACATCTGGCATTGGTCAGCATTTCCCTTATGTTTCTTCCCACTTATGTTTTGTAGGGTGGTAGGTCAGTCTTTTCAGCCTTGCCTACGAAAGGCTCTATGGAGGTGGCAAAGGCCTTATCCAATATTCAGGCCAGGGGTAACAGGTGCAGGCCATCCCAAGGACAGCTGCGTGGCTTGTCAAGCATGACATCCCAGGCAGACAGACATTGCATCCCCTTGGAATAACACCAGTAAGTGTGCCACTTGCTATGACTGATCATTTCGTGTTTGTACTGTGGCATTACTCTTGGTAAGGGTAGGATGCTGCAACGGTGAGTGTCATACCGGCCTGGACTACATAATCAGATAGCTCATCTATGTCTCTTTTCCTGTAGTCTAGGGTGGTACATCTCAGGTCATTCACACCAGCATGGACTATGACTGCATCATATTTCTACTTGCTTTGGAGTGACCTACATACTTCTGTTATGTGGCATGTTGTGGCAGCCTACAGGCAGCTTACTGTACCCTTTCCCTTGTTCAGTCTGGTGTGCAGGACAGCAGTGTGTCTGACTATGGAGTCACCTATTACAACTGTATCAGGCATGTTGTTTCTCCTTCTGGCCTGTGACTGTTTGGCACACCAGCTTTGTGTGCTATGTGTTGCATGTGCTATGTTTGGGGGCTGTTTGATTGGGTGTCTGCTTTAGAGGCCTCTGTTGGTGTGCTGTGTTTGTAATTTGTGCCTCTGGGAATGTTTGTCTGTGTTTATGTGTTTGGTTTGCAGTTGTGATAGGTCTATGTGGGACTGTGTTTGTGGTGTGTGTGGTTACCTTCTCCTACTGACTTGTTTTGGGAGTACTGAGTTGAGGGAGCTCAGCCTCCAGTTTGGATGGATGGTTGCATCTCTCACATATTTTTGTATTTCTTGGGTGGAGTTGGGGGTTGTCTGTGTACTTGGGCCAGGTGTGACATTGCCTCGGGATTTACAGATTCCACTTGTTGTGGCTGGCCTTAGTGGATTGCATGTGTGGACAGATGTTATTGCCATACTACTGATCTGTGCTTACTTCATTGTTTATGTTTGCTCTATCATGTAGTAGCTTCCTCGTTCTCTTGCATGTTTTGGTTATGGCTGGTGTCCACCATGCCAGATTTAGGCACTGTGTCTTGTTTTAATTTAGGACTGCATAATCCAAGCATTCCTGGCAGTGTTCATGGAATGGCTGTATTACAGGTTCTGAGGTGTGGCCCATATTTTGCACCTGCACGGGACCTTTAATGGATTCCACATCAGTTTGGAGGAGTGCAGGTATTGCTTAACCCATGTTTTCCACTGTGGTTTCCCGGCCAGGGACTGCGGTCAGGTTTTGTATATCCAGTGTGATTACTCTATGGTCTGGTTTTACCAGTGAGCAATACACTTCTCATCTTGACATCCAGTACCCATGTTGCTGATTATCACATCCGGTATGCTTACCCCTCTTGTGGGAGTGGTACATTGTTCCTGGGCCTTTTGGTTTGTGGATTCTATGAACCTTTGTCCGACACTGTTGGAGCTAGTATAATGTTCCAAGTCGATGTCTGGGTATTTGCAGTCACCCAATATAATGTGGGTTGGAGGACTTGATATATTCATGTATTTCAGCATAGGCCAGATGCAGTTCCTGGTGTTGGGACAGTAGTCTGTAGCAGGCTATAAACTGGGGGGCAGTTTTAGCCACTGTTACTTGAGCATGGCTAGTCCATGCTGCTTTTTGTTGTGGTACCGACATGGGGGTGTGGTTATCCTTGACAATTCTTGCTAGTCACCCTCCTTTTGTAGCTTGTTCCAAGTTTTGCGGCTGTACAGCACAGTATGAGGTGTAACCTGGTAGTGTTAGGGTGCTGTTGTGGGCCTTGCCTCAGTGTTCTGTTACAGCACAGTTATCAACATTCTCCATACTGGGTGAGTCCAGACTGCATGCATCTTGCTGTTTCAACTTATCCATTATCTTATTCTTATCCCTTCTGGTACCTATGGAGATAGGTTTGTCTTTTGAGCCTTACCTATTCAGGGCACACTGTGGGTGACGACAGCCTTTGCCAGTATCCATGGCCTGCACTGATAGGTGCACGCCAGTCCTAGCGGGTGGTGCATCATGTCATGCTCAGCATGTCATCCCAGACTGGCATACATTGGGTCCCCTTTGACTAACTGCGATACTTCAGTCAATTGTTGCACTTGATCATCTCATTGTCATGTTGTGGCATGATGCTTGGTCAGGATAGGATGTTAGTCAGGGTCCTCAGGTGTGCATATAGTACTTGGTGTTACATTACTTGACACATAGCATTCATGCCTCAGGTGGTGCAGCAGGGCTGCCTCTGTCGGATGCTCATATTACACTTCCCTGTACATGTTTGAGAGCAGGTTGTGTCATGTTAGGCATCCCTGTTACTATATGAGTGAGTCAGAGAGGGGTATCATTCCCAAGGTTCTTACTGAGCCAATGTATGTGCTATGCGTTGCCTCTTTGCCAAGGCCAGGGCATACTGGGCACACCTCCTTCTGCCTACTGGGACAGGCTCAGGTTGTTCCTCCTCCGAGTCACGCTCTGCCTGTGCTGGCCTTGGCAATGGTGGGGGGCTGTTTGGGCCGGCCCTATGCTGGTCCTGCTGCAGCTGTTTTCGCAAGATCATATTATGTAGCATAGCACATACCATGACAATTTGGGTACATGTAGTTGGTGTGTACTGCAAGGCTCCACCAGATGTGTCCAGACACCGGAACCCTGACTTGAGCAGCCCAAACACACGCTCTATCACATTACGTGTTTGTGCATGTGCCTCATTATGGCGTTCCTGTTCAGGTGTGTGTGCGTTTCTGATGGGTGTCATCAGCCACGGCTCCAGTGCATAACCTGCATCCCCCACTAGGTGTCCGTGTGGGATGTCCCCATTGGCAAATGTCTGGTACAGCTGCGTCAAATGCCAGATGTGGGAATCGTGATAACTCCCAGGGCAGCCAGCACACACATTCATTATTATGTCCTGGGCATCACACACGACCTGGCAGTTGATGGAGGGGAAGCCCTTGCGGTTTATGTAGGCCCTACCCCGCTCTCCTGCTGGTGCTTTGATGCGTATGTGCATGCAGTCTATAGCACCCAGTACCTCAGGGTATTCCGCTATTTGCTGGAAGAGACGCATATTGCTGGCCAATACCTCACGGGCATTGGGGAAATATACATGATCACCGACATGTGCTGACATGGCATCCAGGAACTGGTGTAGTACCCTGGAGGCTGATGCCTGTGATATCCCCATCATATCGCCAGTTGGTCTCTGGAAGGTACCTGTTGCTAGTATTCTTAGGCCAACACATACCTTGGTTTCCACTGGGATGGGTTCCCCTCTGTTGGTTCTGTGTGTGAGGCGTGGCCTGCACAGCTCAACAATCTGCTGCAGGAGCTCTCTGTCCACTCTATAGCACTCTACTATCTCCAGCTCATGTAACCCGTGGTAGGTGACCCTGGGCCTGTACACTCTTCTCCGTCTCCTCACTGTGGGTTGTCTGGCACCATCTGCATTGTCACCACCCTCCGCAAGTCGCCTATGTCTCATTAAGACAGCTATGGCAGCCCCTAGCATTTCTGCTCGGAGTTCAGCTTTTTCAGTTTTCACTTCTATTAGCTTACTCCTGTTTTGCAGTGTCTCTTAATGACAACATCCTGTACTACTGTTTGCAGTGTTTTAAGTGCTGGGCTGGGCTACTAATTTGCCTGTGTAATTGCCTGCTTCTAATTATTTTCACCTGCTAGCTTCAGCAGTTATCCCTGCTAACTTCCTATTAATTCTGTTGCTTTCTTTTTCCTCTCTGTTTCCTCAGGGGGGGGAGCAACTTGCATACTATCTGAAACACGCTCACAGTGGCTTAAACACGCGCACACGTGCTTACATGGTTAAGGATCTACTTATTCAGGTTTAAACGCGCGTACACCCGCGCAAACACTGTTACACATCTGCCAACAGCCTCCAACATACTCAGACTGTCTTACATGCGCGTACACCCGCGCAAACACTGTTACACGTCTGCCAACAGCTTCCAACATACTCACACTGCCTTACACGCGCGCACACTGCCTTACTCATGGTTCATTGCGCGCACACGTGCGCATGCACGGCCAGCAAGAAACTTTAGTGTAGGTAACAGTGTACACCTTCCATTTCTTGTCTTTCCATGACTTATCTAGTGGTACACCTCTTTCCATGATCTGTGCCTGTCATCTGTCATGTTACACTGGCCTCCAATGAACTGCATTTCTTTCTACCATTCCCCCCAGTGATGTCACCTATCTCCTACTCTATTCCTCCCCCTTTTGTATCTCTTACACTACTCAGGCCGTGCTCATTTGCTATGTGACTGTGGTATTCAGTATCCTAACCCTCATTTACATAAGATTGCCTACTAATGCTTAGTTACATGTCTTAGACTCAGCTTCCCCCCTTAGCAACCACTACACGGTGGCCATGTTGGTTTTGGTCTGCTGGTCCCTGCATTGTCATTCCATGTATTACATGAATCCCACATTTGTGGGTTTATACCCTTCTTTTTTATGCTTTTATACAGCGCAGCCCGTTTGCGCGGGGCTGCGCTGGGTTTAAACATCGGCGATTGCCGAAAAAAATATATATATTTTTAATATTTTTGCATCGGGTTATCTTGCCAATGGCCACATATTTGGCCATTGGCATGCTGCCTGATTCATATGCAACCTTTTTTGGGAGCTGACATCGCTCCGTTGTGGATTTTGCAGAAATGTACTCAGTTGTCAACTGAGTACATTTCTGCAGCTAAAATGTCTCCTACACGGACTGGTTTCTGCTTCGTGGATCGCTAATATACCTCATTTGCATACCTTTCTAATGCAAGTGAGGTATTTAGCTTGTGCACGCCCAGTCCCTGTAAGAGACGTTTTAGCTGGTCTCTTACACGGAGTTTAGGGCTGTTCCTGGATCGTGAGGCTTGCATGGAGTGTTGCCCGTCTCTTACACTCCGTGCAAGCCTTCGTGAATCCTGCCCATTGTGTTTCTTGCTACACTGAAAACTGAAAGATACCATATTTTATGGCCTAGCCGGAAAGTAATTTAACTTCAGTTATTTTACTAGACCAAGGTTAACCTCCTGTATCCCAGTCTCTAGTGTTAAAATATATACATTTAGAGCATGTACACTTCTGTTCTTTTCCAGTAGGGCACACTGTGGTTACATTTCAAACAGCACTTTGCAAATACCTTTTCAACACACACATCTGTACAAGCAGTTGGATATAACATGACATACAGTTCTAATACATATGTAACACAAGCATCTTCTATAAATCATTTCGATGTTCACCAATGACATATAATTATTTACAAAATTCTTGTTAACTGGGCTGGCAATATCTCCTTCTTCCCCCCTTAAAAGACTCAAGCTAGTTTATCGGGTCTATATTACATCACCGAATGCTTAAAAAAGCGAACGGTGATTAATCAACCCTATGTAAGCTGCACCCCCCCCACCCCACCCCTACTTAAATATACCAACTCCGAGACCGCACTACAGTGCCAAAAGTGGCAAAGTACCGAAGCGGCCAAGCAAATTCTTTCCCAGGGAAAGAATTTGCTTAACAGTCGCTTCGATATTTTGCATTTTCAGCCTTTTATGTTTGACCAAGACGCATTCGAAAGAATGCGTCTTCGGTCTTCTAATATAGACTCTAAGTCTTTCAAGTGACCCTTGAGAAACGTTGCTTGAGAGGAATGAGCCTATCTGGGAATACATCATCCTATTCCCGGTCTTCAGATTCCAGCTGCCTTTGTATTGCTGACCCCAGTACAGTGCTGCACTGTCCTCCTATCATATGCCAGCAACCCTACGCTCCACCACAGTAATTGAGATTTTGCTGGCTGGCTCCCTGCAGCTATGCATCACCCTCAGACTCCTCCTTCATTCTACTGCAAATGCTTAGCACCAAGGCCTCTGTATCATGGTAAGGTTTCATCATGTTAACATGGTACAGCTTGTGCCCCTGCCTCCTGCCTAGCAGTTCTACCATGTAGTTAACATCACTGACCTTCCTTATCATTTTGAAAGGTCCCGCCCAAGCTACCTGCAGCTTATTATGTCTGACAGGAATGAGAACCATCACTTCTGCTCTACAGCATACTCTCTAGCTTGAGCATTCCTGTCATACCAGAACTTTTTCTACTGTTGGCTTCTGCCAGGTTCTGCTGGGTCAAGCACAAGTTCCCTGAGCCTTGTCCTATGGTTTAGGATATATGCCATAACAGACTCCTTATGGGAGTCACACTCACACTCCCATTCATCTCGAACAAATCTAGAGATCCCCTCACCCTAAGCCCATACAGCAACTCAAAGGGTGAAAAACCCGTGGATTCCTGGGGTAGCTCTCTGTAAGCAAACAGATAGGACAAATATTTGTCCCACTCCTTCTTGAACTGGTCTACAAATGCCCGTAGCATGGTCTTGTGTGTAGAGTTTAACCTCTCAACAAGATTATTAGTCTGGGGATGGTAGAGGTGGTCTTTACAGGCTTTACCCCACAGTGCTTCCAAAGATAAGCCAGTACGTCTGAAATGCAATTGGCATCTCTGTCAGTCAGTATTTCTTTTGGGAAATCTACCTTGCTGAAAACCTCTAACAGAGCATTTGCCACCTTTTCTGCCTCAATGGATGACAGAAGCCACCGCTTGAGGGTATCTGGTAGCATAATCTACTACCACTAGGATAAACTTTATCCTTGTGGAACTTAGGGTACTCAGAGGCTCCACAATATTCACAGCTACCCTCTAAAATGGCTCCTCAAATCAGAGGCAAAGGTATCATAGGAGCCTTGACCTTGTCTCCTGCCTTGCCTACCTTTTGGCACTGCTCACAGGTCCTGCAGTACCCTGTTACATCTCTGGAAATCCCAGGCCAATAAAAGTTTGGCATAATGTGTCTCTTAGGTTCATATGTGTGTACTAGGCTAATGGCTCTGGATTCTTTACAAGCCTAGCCCATAAGATTACCCTGGCATCGTGCCACCTGACCAGTGCCTCTGTTACAGCCACTGGAGTGATCCCCAGGGTGAATTTTCTATTGCCTATCCACTCTGCAAGATTTCTCTTGAAGAGGGCCAGTGAGGTGCTCTGTTTGACATGTAAGGGAAGTCTATTCCATAGCATGGGCAGTCTCTGGGTTATGAACCTGTCCCTCCAGCTTGTTCTGTTGATTGTGGTATTGAGATTGAGGTCTCTAGAGCGTGTGGTGTGGAGGGATTGGGATTTCTTTATATGCAGCATTTCTGACAGAGCTGGATCAGACATGGATTTGTAAGTCAAGCAGAGATTGCCTCCAAGTAGGCGAAATGGACAGACAATAGTCGGAGTTTTTTGAGTCTGTCCATATAGGACAAGTGTTTAAGGCCTAGGATCCTCTTTGTGAGGTACTTTTGCAGCCTCTCCAGTTGTTGCAGGTGTCTAGTGAGGTACATGCCAAATGGGGCATTGTACTTGATGACTGGCCTAATGAGGGAAGAGTAGAAGGACAATGACCTCTTTCTTCCTGGATGCAAAACCCTTACTAATGAGATGTGCCACATAGAAGGACTTTCTGACCACAGTGGCAATGTGATGGTCAAAAGAGAGGTTGCTGTCTTATCACTCCTGTGTTCAGTGGACTACCATCAATGTGGTAATTCATGGGAACCAGGTTTTTCCCAAAGGGGATGATGGCACACTTTTTGGCATTGAGCTTAAGGTCATGGTTCTAACACCAGTCATTTGTCTCAGTGAGGCCTTTCTGTAGGATGTCAGCATCTCTTAGGGAATTAATAATAGCTCCCAACTTGCAAATGTCTGTGAACTTTGTCAGCCAGAGTCCCTTCATGTTGGCCTGGACTTCAGAGAAGTAGATACCAAACAGGAGAAGACCCAGGACCAAACCCTGTGGGACTCCATTTCTGACAGGTTGGCAGTCTGACTTGGAGTCAGCTGCTTTCACACTGTGGGTTCCATCTGTGAGCCAGTTTGCAACCCACCTAGTGATATAGGGGTTGATGCCTAGCTTAGTGAGTTTTTCTATGATTCCCGAGTGGGAAATGTATCAAAGGCCTTGGCCAGATCAAGATAGGCTGTATGCATCACATTGCCCTCATCCACAGCTCTGGTGACTGATTCAAAGAAGTTGACCAGGTTGAGCAGGCATGATCTACCTCTCACAAAACCAAACTATGTGGGGTCCAGAGTTTGGAGATTGTTTATTAGGTCCATGGTGATGTGTTCCATAGCTTTGCATATCAGACTCGTCAGGATAATGGGGCAATAATTCCCAGGGTCTGCAGTCGCTCCTCCTCTGTGGAGAGGGATGACTGTAGCAGTGCCCATATGACCTGCAAAGGGAATATCATGGGCTATAGCTAGAAGTGCTAGACAGCAGGCTCTAGGCACTACCAACTGCTGTATTCTCTCACTCTCTAGCAATCACTCAGGGGTCCACTCTCTATACAGTAACCCCCTGTCCTAGTATACATATTCCCTCTTTCCTTGAGAGTCAGGTGCCTCACTAGCTACCTCCCTCAGAATTTGTAATGTAGGGTCTGAGAGGTGACCCTATTTCAACTCTCTCTTTGTAACCTTTCACAGCTCCGCTTGTACAGGAACTCTGGTATCCTCTGACAGCGGTGCCTCACTCTCAGCCTGGGTACTACTACTCACATCTGCCCTTGCAATCACTCTGTCCGAGGAAACACCAGTACCCACAAGCAGCTGTGGCTCACCTTCAGTCTCACTGCTACAGGGTAGTTCTCTCTCTGAAGTGACCACCACACTAGTCCTGGTTTCAAATCTGCCATTTGTCTGGGTCCCTCCCAGGCTACCAGACCCACAGGCTTGTCTCCAAGCCTGTCTGTGTGTAACTGCATTATCAGAATCATTCCCTATCAGGACATCTGAATGTATATCCTCAAACACACTTACTTGCTTGCTTCCTTTTCCACCCTCCCTGTCAAGATGAACCCTAGCCAAAGGTATTTGGAATGGGGACCCTCCTAAAGCTCTGACTGGAGTAGACTGGCCAAGGAAGTAGTGCTCCTCTTTAACCACTGCAGGCTTCACAACAGTTAGATCAGAGATTGTGTCTCTCATAGCAGCAGCCTCTTTTCCATCTACTAAGATAGGATATAACCTCTTCTGGTAGTTTGGTACCCTTGCTGTCTCCAGACAACTTACTGCTGGCATTCTGTCATTCCTACTTACTGGCTGTCTCACCTTTTGCTCCCCACCTTGCCTCCATGGACATCTATAGGTTACATGGCCCCACTGGTTGCATTTAAAACATTTAACCCCTAGTCCTGGCCATGTACCTGAACTAGTGGCTTCCCCTGCTACTGGTGGACTCTGTTGAAGCGGTTTAGGCTGCCCATCACGCGTTCCCTTAAATCCATAAGCAGCACTGGGTATCAATTTCCTGTGCAATGATGTCCTGCTTGCTAGGTAGAGGACTCCCTTTTTCCCCCAGCTCATCTGCTGTGTTGCATTGCCTATCTGCTAACCAGATTCTCGTGCCTTCAGGCAAAGTTCTAAGGGCTTGTTCCCTCACCAAAAGGTCTGCCAGCCCTTCAAAAGTGGTGACCTGACACCCACTCACCCACCTATGAAAATAAGTGCTTAGTTCAGCAATATATTTACACACACTTTCATCTACCTTGTGTCTATGCCCAAGAAACTTTTTATGTAAGCTTCAGGTGTTAACTTAAAACACTCTAATAAACAATCTTTTTAACAGTACTGTAATTTAAGCAATCAGTATCAGACAATTCAGAAATAAAAGTTAAACCTTTACCATGGAGTATAGCGGTCAGGAACCGTGCCCAGAGCCCTTGGTCAACATTATACTACTTACATACTCTTTCAAACATATGAATGGAGCCTTTGGTCAACATTATACTGTTTACATATTCTTTCAAACATATGTATGAAACTATCAAAATTATCACCCGCTGTAAATTGTGGAAGAAACTTGCTGACCTTTGTGGCTTCTGGGATTTGGTCATTCCCTTTCCTGTTACCTCCATGACCCTGGTAAAGAGTCAGCATCTCCTCCTCATGTTGCCTCTGCCTCTCATTCTCCTAAGCTTCTAGACGTCACAGTTTCTCATTTTCCTCAGCTTCCAGATGTCTCAGTCTCTCTTCTGCTTCTGTTTCCAAACACCTGGCCTCCAGTTCAAGTCTCTAACTCCAGACAGATTATTAAGTCCTCTGTGGAAAGGTTGAACTGTCCATTTTCTGAGAGTTGTACATTCCCAAGGCCAGTATGACGGTCTCCCTGGCTGCTGTTCTATGATGCAGCTGTGACCAAGGCTGCAACCATCTCTGCTTTAGTCAGGTTGGCATGCACCAGTCCTTTGTCTTGGCACATCTCAGCCAACTGGCTCCTTGTCAGCTTGCCATACTCCTCTGCTGACATCCTTGCCTACTCTCCTTGATAACTAAGCTAACAAAACAAAAAACAAAACTACTTTGATATGAAACTCATGTTCACTGTGTGGCTGATTGTCAAACACCTTCCTCAGTTACCATGGTTTACAGGCTACAGGAGTTCAATATCCACACCACTGAATCCTAATATGTGGATAACCCACCACTGTCAACCAATTAATGTGTGACGCCCCACCACTGGGCCAGTAATCATGTAGCCTCAATCCTTACCACTGGCACCTGTGGGGAATGTACACACTGGGAAGATGACAGGTACACACTCAGTATTTCCAGATGCAGCTCTGTGCATCAAGTGCAATTTCCCTTAAGAGCACACAGGGACCACAATCAGTCTGGGACTGGTTTCTTTCTCCTTCTCCAGATCTCCAATAAGACTTCCCACTGGCACAGCTATAGCATTGAGATTTCAGCTGAGTAACCAAGCCAAGGCCTCCAGCACCTTCTCCTTCCAACCAGTGCTTCGTGTCCCTGTCCAAGTAGCTGACACACACACTCTGAGGTTTGATTTATATACACTCAGACAGCCAGACAACACACACACACACACACACACACACACACACACACCTGGGAAAGGCTGGCACAAGTTTACTAGCTATGCCCCCTTCTGCCCAAACTATAAGGTAGTTTCCAGTGCCATCAGTCACTCCTTATCAGCTACTTTATGGCCCTTAACAAAGGGTATCAAATCTTACTGTGTAATGCTACTATCAATACAAATGGTAGTTTGACCAAGAACAATGCTATTAGGAGTGGCCCACAGTGTCACCAAATAAATATGCAAGTACTCCCAGAACTTAAATATGTCTCATAAATATCAGCCACAATCATATGTTTAAATATATTTAATAATAAATAATTAAGAACAAAGAATACTCAGCTAATAAACACAGTTACATCACAGCTCAAAGTCACAGGAAATACTTAAAACAACATTGCAGGGCAGTCTCAAATAAAGAAAATATCTAAGCTATACTTCACTATATTTCTGTCTATATCGAAGAGAAATTACTGTACCCTAGTTAACTTACTTACAGAGCCAGGCAAGACAGATGTGGCGAGTGGGTCTTCCAGCTGATGTTGTCAGGTCAAAGACAAAATGCAAAATGTTCTCACTCTGTCTCTCTCAGCGAGTTCTTAAATTAATATCAATATTACTGCTGGGTTAGCTTGCAAGATGATATCACTTCTTGTCATCTGACTTTAGTTCCCAAGCTAAACCCCCCACCATTGCTAGAAACTGCCAGCATTTAGCATTTCCTTGTCAAAATACATAGCCCTCAGATGTTTGCAGCTGCTGAAAGACATAAATCAATAAAACACAAGACAATGCAGAAGGCTCCCTAGTTTCAGACATCCTGTTTTCTTGCTGCACTGAAACCACCTTTTATGGTGCACTTATAAAATAATTTAATTTGCACTATTGTTTTGAAATTTTGCAAGTAAACCCTCTATGTTCCATTTTCCACTGTTAAAATATATAAATTTACAGTTACAATCGTTTATATACATTTCTGTTCTTTTCCAGTAGGGTACACTGTGGATACATCTTTAAGCTGAGTACTTTACAAACCCTTTCAACACACACTTCTGTACGAGCACTTTAATATACAGACTACATACAGTTCTAATACATTTGTAACACAAGCATATGAATCATGTTGATATTCACAAATGACATGATAAAATTCCAGCTAGCTGGGATGGCAGTATTTCCTTTGTCACAAAGAGGACTTTGCAATGTATCAGATCTAAACCACAACGTCTTTTTCTTCTGAATAAGTAAAATTAGACCGTGTGAAACACTCTGAAACATATATTGCAGACTTTTTTTTTCATGCAAGTCTGAAGTATCACACCATTCTGAAGATGCATTATAAAATGCTTTATTACCCAAATGAATAATTGATCACAACTCTAAAATTAAGTATGATCTAGCAGCCTCATATCTGACTTTATGAAATGGAATCACATATTCGGCTTTGCACAGACCCACTATCCTTTTCTTCTCCACTTTCTGCTTCAGCGAATACCTTTCATGAAGTGTATATACTCTAACCAGTCTGTTCTTCCAGTGCAGACACCCTTATAATTTCACCAGCTTCCTTTTGCATCAGATATCATGTGTTGCACAATGTTTTTCATTTATTTGTTAACTGGGGTTGACTACTGCTGTCTCAGCCTGGGATACCCTTACTCTCCCTCTCTTTAAAAATGTGACTTGCGTGGTATTCATAAAAGTTTTTCAGCGTGACATACTTCTGTATATTCAGACCAAGTATTCTCAAAATATAAGGGGCTCTCACCACTCCATGTCACCTTGAGTTCTGGGATGTAGGCACCACATCATCCCAACCAACCAACCAACCAATCAATCAACCAATCAAGGAGCATTGTGGTCATAAACACGAATAGCTTTTCTAAAGGACATGAGTGCAAAAGAAACAATATATAGATATACTCACTTGGCTCCTGAAAGCTGGAAGACATTTGCCCAGTGGTGTGGATCAAAGAACTCTGCTGTAAACATGGGTCCAAAATCAGCGTAAGTAAAACCTGGAGGGTAATTTTTTTTCATGAAGTTCACTGTAGAGTTATGCTTTTCATGCCAGTTATACCAAAACCACTCATTTTCGAAACTAGGTACTGAGAACACACCCCAGTGAATAAAGATACCAAACTTGGCTTCATCGAACCAGGCAGGTAAGGGTCTAGCGTCCAACGACTTCCAATCGGGTGTATATCCATTACTGGGGTGACTCTTATGAGTTCGGGCTACATCAAAAAGACCACCCGTCAGGCTTAAGAGGACAGACAGTGCTCCCGGTGAAGTGGCTATCTTCATGATCCGTCTCCTGGAGAAGAAAATATCTTAAAAAAGAATTAAAAAGATGCAATGCTGCGCTACAAAAGTTCGGGTCACTGTCTTGAGGTATTTTGTCTGAAACAACGCTTTGGAGGAAACTGACAGTGAATACAGTAACAGCTGAGGGGAAATGATCACTTAAATTGAGCAGCAACGTCTCCTCTGTAATAACTGCAATACTTTCTCCGATGGAAAGTCCCTTGCAGTTCTTCCAGACTGGAAGTTCCAGTACCTACCAAGTCCTGCCCCACCTGAAACTCACATGATAAGAGCGACAGCAGAAAAAACAGCTAAGCTACTTTACTTCCGTGTTGGTCTTTTGACAGATCATGTGTAGGAACTGCAAACCACTATTTCTCTCCCATGAAGTGCATGAACTCTGACATCTGAGCAATGAGCGAATTGAAGAGTTACCGGATTATCGCAAGCCTCGATATGTAGTTTCAGGAAGTATAAATTAAAATACAAGCGACGTCCAGCGAAACAAACGCGTTATTTAAGGTTCTGTCTTTAAGAACCTATCAGGCAGTTGTTTACGAATTTTAGTTCATACAGCTAGGGTTACCACCTGTCCCACTTTGTGAGGGACAGTCCCTCTTTGGGCAGTTGTGTCCTGCAAAAAAATTGAAAAAATGGCAAATGTCCTGAGATTTTAGGACAAAAATATTTCCTATAGTTTATGTAATAGTTGCATAAAACAGTCATTCTTTATCTGAAACACCTGTTATAAGAAATAGAATAAGCAACTAAAATGCTACAAGAATAAGCTTTTATTTAGGCAAAAAAGTGAAGTACTGTCCTTTGTACTGGCTGTGGTTATGTTTTGCCCTGCAAAATCTGACATTTGTACCCAAAATGTCCCACTTTGGGCATTTGAAAAGGTGGCAACCCTACATACATCAGTACAATAAATTGCAGTTATAAAACAAATAGGCTTCATTCTTGCATGTCTGCTCAGTTCCGTAACTGTTTTCAGAAGTGGTGCTAGAATACAAGGCACAGTAGTTAGAAGCAATTTTGAGAGGTTAATCACTGAAATGTTGATTTCTTGTATCTTTCTAGAGTGAAGTAGTATTCCATCTTTAGGCAATTTAGAATCATATTAATTTGGGCAATTCTGTCGGTGTAGCTAAAGGCATGGGCGCAGCTCAAGGATTGACATTGGGGACTCCCA
Organism: Protopterus annectens; assembly: GCF_019279795.1. Taxonomy (NCBI): domain Eukaryota; kingdom Metazoa; phylum Chordata; order Ceratodontiformes; family Protopteridae; genus Protopterus; species Protopterus annectens. Next base: position 669,162,911 of record NC_056732.1, read on the forward strand.
CCATCAGTGGGTCAATTGTGTTCTTTTCCTTTCCTCTGAAAATCGTGACATGAGTCTCACTCCGGCACCCATCATGACGTAAATTATGATTATCACAATAAGAAAAGTCGACGGGCAGTTCTTTCTGGAACTAGCATTGAATTGAGAAATACTACTATGTTTGATAAGTACAGTACTGAAGCATCATGAGTGTGTTTGGTTACTAAACATTGAGCTAGAGCATACACTGGCAGTGCTACATTAACTAGGAACAATGTGGAATCCCTCATAGCTCTTAACCAACAACCAATCGGGAAGTAGCAGCACTATTAACTTGAGACATTGACAGAATAAGATAATGTGAATTAATATACATTGATCGAACTAAAAGAAATCTATAATTCGAATTACTGTCAATTTATTCGCCACCTTTTCTCCAACAGTCACCAGTTTTAAGAGGGAGAGAGCACAAGTTTGAGTCAAAATCAAGGAGAGTTAAGACGTATGTAGAGCACTGCCTAGTACAGCATCATTTCAATCTAGTGGATGGAGGAAAGAAAAAAAATGCTCTGTCTTGTTACGGGTAAAATGATGGCACTGAAATAAAGTGCTGTGTTTGAAATGTAATCACAGTGTGCCTACTACAGAGAACAGAAATGTACATGCACTATTGTGACTGTTTAAATGTATATGTTTTAATAGAGGAAACTGGAGGGTTAACTTCAGTCCAGCAAACTAGAAAAATATCTGAAATTAAATGGCTAGGCCTTAAAGATGCTATTTTAAAAGTTTTCAAGGCAACCAGAGACACAAAGTCTGTACTAGGAAGCTTTATGTAGTGTCTTTGGGGTGAACTAATTACTAGTCTAAAAGCATGAATTTGTTTGTGTCTTTCAGCTTTTCCTGGTTAGGGGTCGCCACAGCGGAACTCCGGTCTGCTAATGATTGGTAGTTGATTTTTACGTGCCAAGTTACCAGCCCTGATGCACAACCTTCAACGAAGGTACGCCCATTCACTCATGTCTCCACACAGAAGACGCTCTAGCTGAGAATCGAACTGGACAGCGTCTTACTGTGAGGCGACAACGCTACCGCAGCACATGAATGCAATTTTTTTATGACTTCCAACACCTGCCAAAGATCCGAGCAAAAGCCCTTGCATGTGTATTTTTAGGGGTAGGTGCTAAGTACTGCCAGCTTCAACAATGGGGGGGGTTGCATGAGAACTAGAAGTCAGATGACCAGAAATGATGCTATTCTGCAAGCTATCCCAGCAGTAATATTTTACATATTACTTTGAGAAGTCTTTTACTGAGACATAGCATTCTGTATTCTGTCTTTGACCTGACAACACCAAAAATAACTATTCACTATATCATCTGCCTTGCTCTATTTGTAAATTTTTAGGATATAGTAATTCTATTAGATACAGGCAGGAATATAGTGAAGCTTAGTTTAGGTATTATTTTTCTTTATTTATCTTAGCCTGCCCTTCAATGTTGTTTTAAATATTTCCTGTGATTTTGAACTCTGATGTCACTGTAAATATATACTTAGTATTTTGTTGTTCTTTTATTGTTAAATATATTTAAACCTTTCATTGTGGTTGATCTCTGTAGAGATATTTAAGTTTTGAGAGTACTTGCATATTTATTTGGTGATACTGTGTGAGACACTCCTAATGGCCTTCCTCTTGGTCAAACTACCATTTGTATTAATATTATACAGTAAAATTGGTCAGCCTTTGTTAATGGCCTTAAAATAGCTGTCGAGGAGTGATTGTTGGCAGTGAAAACTACATTATAGTCTGGACAGAAGGGGGCATAGCTAGTAAACCTGTGCCAGCCTTTCCCGTGTGTGTCAGCTACTTGGGCAGGAAACAATGCACTGGTTGGACAGAGAGGGTGCTGGAGGTCTTGGCTTGGTCACTCAGCTGATATCTCAACTCTATATTGTACCAGTGGGGAGTCTTATTGGGGATCTGGAGAAAAGTGAGAAACCAGCCCTAGACTGACTGTGATCTCTGTATGCTCTTAAGGGAAATTGCACTTGATGCAGAGAGCTGTATCTGGAAATAGTGTGTGTGTACCTGTTATCCTCCCAGTGAATGTCCCCCCACAGGTGCCATTGGTGAGGATTGAGGCTTCTTGATTACTGGGTCCAGTTGTGGGTCGTCACAAACATACATACAATTTCAACCTCTTAGATGAAGAAATCTGGACAAACCCTAAAATGTGTGAGTATGTGTATGTGTGGTGGGGTGCGGGGGAAGGGGTGGGCAAGGGACCAAAATAGGGGCAGATTTTAAATATTGCCGTTATAAACTTAGGCAGTTGCTAGATTAACAGGATTTGTGTTAGCATGCATTTTCCGAAGGATATGAAGTCTGAAACTCATTTCATTATCTAGTGACTTCAGCCCACAATGATTTTCTAGAAAACCATAAATATTATGAGGCACATACCAGAAATATGAGGCAAAAATATGGACATTCTATGAAAATCTGGACAGTTGAGAAATATGTCCAAGATTAAGGATCAGCGAGAGGTGTAGAAGAATCAGATGGCAGATAGAGGAGACACTGTCCCCAGATGAATCTGTGTTATACCCCTCAACTTCTTAGCCCAAGAAGAGTGTAACATTTTCTTTACTTTCTCTCTGTTCTGTGAGTTTGTGCAATCTTGGAACTGATATATAGTTTGGGGGATTGCCACCCCTGCAAAAATATTTTTTTTTTGTATTTTGCAATCTTGGAGTGTTGCTATTTTGACTAGTGACCTCCCAAGGTTTTAGGTGTTCAGGTGTATGTTCAGTTAAACAAAATGCAGTTATTCATAGTGAGCCCATTAATGACATAATGACATTGATATAAGTTTTAAACGTGTTTATTTTTCCACTGCTGCCCTATACTGTGCTGTCTTTTTTCACAATCTGTGTCAGGCATTGTTAGACTTGGTAATCTCTTGACATATCAAGAAGTAGGTGGCTAAAGCATACTAAATAACAAAAAAAAAAAAAGGCAAACTGAATACTGGAACAGAACACATTTGATTATTGAAAGGTTTAGTGTTGTTGTTTGTATCATGGGTGAAATTTCTTCAAGGAAAACAAAAAGTCCACATGAAACTTTCAGGTAGTAAAAGTCTTGTAAATCATATGATAAAATCTACCAGTCAACTTTATAAAAGCCCCCAAAACAAAAATGTTGCACGTACATTTCATTTTAAAAGCACTTTATATATTTTGGTTAATATTCTTTACACAATCCGTAACCACTTTAAAATATTGTCTACTTGCTTCATTTAACAATAACATATGAAAGTATGCATAGGCTGGTCCTTGTATAACATTTGCAATACCTGTAGAAAGGTGGAATCATCTTGAGAAACCATGCTTGTATATAGGGTCTCAATTAAAAAAAAACATTTAAGTTCTCAATAGATTTGGAGGGGGTGATAGGCATTTAGATAAGTTTGCCATTGCAGCTCACATGCTTCTAGTAGACTGTTAAAATAAACCCCTTTTAGGTTAATCTCACCTAGTCCATCGCAAAGAACAAACATTTTTTTTTAATTGAAACATGTCAAGCAGTGGCTGTAAAATGTATAGTTTGTGCTCTTTGTTCTCAGAACATATAAGTGGTCTTACACTTTCTAGCATGAGAGATGTGTTGCTGTATATTCTACAATAAGATAGGTTTTCTTTTTTGACAATTATCATTTACTCCAACATTTCATAAATGTATCACGTCCTGCCTTCCTTTAAATTTCATTCCTCATCCTGAACATTATTTTGCTTGTAATGTTCCTACAAGTTTTATGTATTTATTTATTTGCAAAATTGTTCCTTCCTTTTTATAAATATTCCACCTCCAATTCTTTGTATTACTATTGTAACATTCGGTATTTCAGTTACTGTTGGCTTAGATTTTGATTTTCAGTTTTCTAGTAATTGCTTTTTTGACACCTAGTAGCTCTAAATACAGTTAAATCTTGATATGTCTAGACAACTGAAATTCTGTTATCTCTGCAATTTCCTTAATTATAATCATTTGCTTCCCCAACATCTCTGACAAAGTTCTTTGTAGGGAATATTTAACATCTGTCAACTGATTACATTCCCAAAAACATGTTCTCAATTATCTCTGTCTTTTCCATCACACTTCCATCATTTGCTGTCTTCTTGAGGAAAAATTCTATGAAGTCTACTTTGGGGTATACAATTACCTGTGGAATCACTTCCATGCAAAAATTCTAAACCTTCTGGACTTTACTGCACATTTGAGAATCATACAAATGTTCTCCCCACTGTTCCCACCTCTCCACTGTTTTTCACTATCTTTTCTAACTTTCTTTAATTAATTCTAATAGCTCTCATGCAATATTTCATATGCCCTACTAAATGTCCCTTTTTAACAGCAAGATGTGTTCTAGACTCAAGTAAACACTAAGCAATGTTGATATTTCACTTAACATTCCCCTATCCCTTTCTTTTTGCCACAGATTAGAACATCTGCATAGATTCCCCCAGGTTTAAATGATTATGCTTCCATTAAGTGTATTCTCAAGCTTAAAGCTTTACTGAGATGAATATTTAGTTTGTGAGTATTCATCACTTAGGTCATTAAATTTTAAAGTTTATGAAGGTTCAGGATCTAAATTAAATTATTTATAAATTAATGTAGTATTATAACCAATGTCAAATTTGAGTTGGTAAGGTATGTTTGTTTTTTTCACTTTTCCATTTTTTATGTCTTGTGACAAGTCAATAATAGATATTTATTTATGGTGGTTATTTATTTTTTATAATCATATAAAATGATTATTGAAAAATTAATTTTATTGTATGGCTGAAATTTCAGCCTTTTGAAGTTTGAATGTTAATGTTTTATAAGTCTTAATTGATTTTGTTCTTTGATAGGTTAATTGATTTATGTGTTTTAACTTGAGTTGTTATATATAAGTGCTGCTGAGTGTTACGTACGTTGTCTGATGAAGGATGAGTATTATTTCAGCCGAAAGCACTTACAGTAATAAACAGTCCATGCCATTTTACTAGTTTGTTTCCGCTTGGTTTTGTTTTTCCTTTCTTTTTGCCAATACGTTATGAAGTCCTGGTAGGGAAGGCAGTTTCTAAACTGCAACCTGAACTTCTGATTAATCTCATCCCACACTATTACATTTCCCTCCCCAGTTATTTGCTCCCAGTACTTTGGTTCTTGTGCTAATTTTCTGAAATAAAGTCCAGTCCTCTCTTATCTATTTTCTGTGCCCCTACTTGCAGTCATCCATAATGGTAAACTCTCTTTTTCCATTCCCATGTTGGCTTAGTTCTTAAAGTATTTTCTGCTGGTTTATAACTATAAAATTCTGTATGGTTGTTGTTATTCTCCTTAATGGCTTACATCCAAAAATCCTACTTTTTCCTACATTTTCCTTATTTATTGACCCTCCCAGTTCTATCATCATTCCTTTCTTTTTTGATTTGTAACTGTTAACTTGTTACTTATGTATATAAACATTAACTGCTTAGTGCTAAAGTATCCCTCCAAATCAGGTAATCCTAAACCACCTTGTTCTATGGGGAAAATATCTTCTACCACTTAACTATTGTCCTCTTTCTTTCTCTCCCAGATAAATTCCTTTAACTCTTTATTATGGTCAAAATCTCACGTGGTTGACAAAAATACATCTGACTAGCATGTAAAACTTAAAGAACTAGAAAAATTTCACTGTTAACAATTTACTATCCAAATACATAATCAAGAGAGTCCAGCATCTCAGTTTTTGTAATTATCTTTTTGTCGAGTCTTCCCACATAACCTTAACTGACATAATAGAATCCAGGTTCAGGCGCTTGGGCAGTGAGACATTTCCCTGTGGTACATTTTGGCTGGGGACACATGGCTGAAGTGACATTCAGCTGTTGAGAAATATGGCTGTTTGTAAATTCCATGTGGGCAAAGAGCAGCACATACTGCCATGCCCACAGCTTTAATAACCAAATGCATGGAGGCGGAAGAACTAATGATTGTTGTGCTTAGTGTACAGTACATACTTGTGTGACTAAGTCATGTAGAAGTGTGCTACAGTATGCAGAAAATCCTGCCTGGTTCTGTAGTCACATTTATGCTCCACTATGCATTTTAGGTAATGTTCCCTAGACACTGTGAAGAAGGTAGTGGTCCACACACACTGATTATAAAGGCACTGCCCATTGTGCACTGCATTTTTACTGCCACTGACATACCCTCTGGCCTACCTGCTGCTTATGCCTGCCATATTACCTGCTGTCTCATGTTCCATGGGGACCATGGACATTGTTTTCCCCCTGTGCATTTGGTTATTGAAGTTGTAGGTATGGCAACACATTCTTCTCTTTCCCCACAGGGAATTTGCAAACAGCCATATTTCTCTGCAGCTGAATGTAATTTCAGCCATTTGTCCCCAGTCAAATGTACCACAAGGGGAAATGTCTCATTGCCTAGGTGCCTGAACCCAATATAATCCTTCATCTTCTGTCCTGTAAATATGGGCATTGCTAAACCAAGTAATGTGTGAATACATAGTTTACCACTTTAGCCTTTGTTTTATTTTCATTTATTTTATGTCGTGTAAATATGGGCATTGTTAAACCAAGTAATGTGTGAATACATAGTTTACCACTTTAGCCTTTGTTTTATTCTCATTTATTTTATGTCGTGTAAATATGGGCATTGTTAAACCAAGTAATGTGTGAATACATAGTTTACCACTTTAGCCTTTGTTTTATTTTCATTTATTTTATATTTCAGAAATACTTTGAAACTATCTCATAATGTTCCACAGCACTAAAACATAAATTTCTGGATTTATCAAGTAGAAAATATATCATCTGTGAATAAAGCTAACTTTTCTTTATTACCATGCTAGTTGCATCCTTCAGTCTGTGAGTCCCTTAATTTCTTTGCCAGTGGGTCAAAGTATAAAGCAAATAAGTAAGGGGAGAGAGAATACCCTTGCCTCATTCCTGTGTTCAAATGCAGATTGTCAGAGAGGGGCTCTCCCACCATAATTCTTGTAATTGCACTTCATGTATTCTATCAGTGAATGCAAATGCCATTATTGCCTCCCACTAAAATGCCAACCAACCCTGTAAAAATATCTTCAGTGCATCAGGACCCACCAACAAGAATGGCATTTTCTTACACTCTGCTTCCCTCTGATCATTATTGTTCTATTAATGTTAAAAGTTTGCCTCCCCTCCACAAAACCACACTACACTTCTGCCATTTCTGTATAGATATATGCACTTTATATTTGGGGTTTACATTGAAACTTGTCCACTTGAAGCGGAGTCTGAAGGGTCTTTATCCTCTTTTGGTAATGCAGCCACCATAGCTTTCTTCCAAGATGTTGGTACTGTCCATATTTTTCAACCAGCAGACATGGAAAAATGAAACAAAGGCCAAACAATCTTGATGACGTCAAATTAGCATAACATTTGAATACCAAATAGCAGATAACTCTTCCCACTTCCACTAGGAAGGAAAGATACTACTCAGAAATACATATTTAATAAAACAGAAAGACAAAAATGAAAAGGAAGGCATAAGATGCATGTCCGTTTTCTTTAAATTATTAGTGCTAATAGTATGTTGGTCATATAGTGTGGTTTTCTGTGTACCACCCAGCTTAAAAATCATATGTGATGAGGGGGATTTAGGAAATTATGTGAAAGAGCAAATCAAGCCTAAAAAAAGTGACATGCTTCCAAAAATAGGAGCATCATTTGTAGGGGTAAACCAGGCCTGAAAATAGGACTATCCTTGTAAATAGGGACAGTTGAGAGGTTAGTACTGCACCTCCTTTTAAAAATATTGTTAAACAAAACCCTGTAGATCTTCATCACTCTCTTCTCTCCTAACTAACAAACTTCCGCAAGAATGCCATCTAGAGACTTCCTTGTTGACTGTTTATGCATTAACATCTTTATTAAATCCTTCATATCTTAGCTATTAATTATTGAGCCTCATATTTCTGTAATATTGGTATAGTTAAATCTTCCAATTTTTTTCCATGTGTGCCTTTTCTTGGTTCCCCGTTCCCCTGATTTATAAATATTTTCATAGAATGTTCTAAATTTTTCTAGTAACTTTGTAGGATCTGGTTATGTATTTATGTATGTTATGTATTTATCTATATATGTTATGGGCTGTCTTGGCAACAACCCTTTCTACTTTACTTTCCCTAAGTCTCTGCTATGAGTTCTTGTGATCTGGAGTTGTTATCAAAATACTTAATTAACAACAACTTTTCTAAACTCATTAAATTATTGAAATGCTCCCCTTTTCCTTTTAGCACCAAATTGCTCCTACACTTGTTCTGTGATTTTTCTCTTCTACTCTAGTACTTTAACTTTTTACAACCCTTCTAAATAATTCATATTACTTGTTTCTTATAGTTCTTTCTGTCTTTTTTCTACGATATGTTTAAAATCCATTTTCATTTCCCCTCTCTAGCTGTCCCCTTATGAAGTGATTCCTGTGTTCCCTAATAATTCTAGAATCATTTCTACCATCAATTTGTAAATGTCTTTCTTTTTTTAACAAAGAAGTGGGGAAATGTCAGCAACTCATTTTTACTTCATTACCTTATTATCTTAGTCCTTATTTGATCTGAAATAGTTACTGAATGTGTTTTCAAAGTGTTCAATTAAATATCTATGCTTTTGGGAAATACAGTTTCTTTCCATTTTAGCTCAGTTATTGTACCTTGGGGAATGATAGGCACATTCTTAGTGTCTGCAAGTAAATGAACATCTTGCATTCCATATATTCTCATCTGTTTTTTCAGAACTCCACCCTCAAAGTAAATATTTTCCCTTCCTTGTTCCTCAATACATCCTCACCATTGCAAATCAGGTTGTAGTCTCCAACCATAAATAATATTCCCTGTTAAAAGATAATTATTTCTTTAAAAAATATCTAAAGCTCTGTAATTATAGCTTAAGGTGACATATAAATGCATGCCACTTAATACCACAAACTACCATTGTTGTCTTTCTTTTTTATTTTCCTATTCTATCACTGTTGGTGTCCCTTTTTCAATCAGTAGTATTATACCCTTTTCCTTTGACATCAATAATCTGCTTGATATCCATTCTGAAATCCTTTCTCTGCCAAATCCACATGCTTATTAATGCCCAAATATGTCTCCTGTAACATTGCTATTTGCAATCAACGCTTCTTAATATAATTTTCTATACTTTGCTTTTTTGTCTATACCTGCAATGCTATTTACATTCTATAATATAATTGACAGAGTAGTAATTCTGATAAGAAACTATTATTTTCACATATTTTGCATGCAACGTCTTATGAAAGCTTGGAAGTTAGGAGGGAAGAACGTGATAAAGATCTGGAAGGTTTTCTTTAACAATATTTTAAAAAGAGGGACAGTACCAGACCACTAAACTGTCCCTATTTTGAAGGAACATTCCTATTTTCAGTCCTTTTACTATTTTCAGTACTGGTTTACCCCTGCACATGATGTTCACATTTTAGTACTTTTGAATGTATGTTTCCATTATGTAGCTTACATGCACGTATTAATGCTTGGTAAGCTAATTCTGTGTGGAGGTACTGCTTTTCATCTCTGTCTGTGACATTTTCCCTGACATTTCACACTCAAGGAAAAAACAAACAAACAAAAGAAAATAATAAATACATTTATAACCCCAACCCCTTTGCACCGACAGCAAACAAAGCAGAATTGCATATACTTCCCAAAAAGGGAGATTGCCTCCCATATAGGGGCAAATACCCACAATAGAATGCCACAGGCTTTTACCCAGATTTAATCATACTGGAAGTGTTCCCCACCCAAAAGTGAAAACCAGCTTGCAGTCTCTCAACTAACTGATTTTTTCAATTAACTGATTTTTTTAGCCTTAGAAAAACTACACTGGCTACAGTAAGTTTAGCACTATTGAAGAGTCAGAAGTGCTGGGAATGCATCTACTTGCAAAAGTATTCACTTTCATCAGTGTTCAACTTTATTTTTACAGAATTGCTTACCCATTACCATTCAAGTAATAATTATAGTGCTTCTTATTCAAATGTCACAAAGCACAAGGTTCAATGATTTTGTGATTAATTGCCTGCATCTTTTGACACACCATCTCCAACTGCAGGCATTTCCTGTTGTAAAAAATAAATAAATTAACTAATAACTTTACAAATGCAACAGATAGCTCTTTTCAGATGCCAGAGAACTACCAGTGATCACTCTTTACATTTTCTTGCCTGTTTGCTTTGAAATATTTAAATAAAAAAATGTTTCCCTCTTCTGCAGCATAAACCGCAAACATCAGTATATACGTCCACCAGTATAATACCAGGAGAATTTATTGTACGTTAATATACATATAATATGATCAATACACCTTTTATACTTTTACATCTCCCTACCTGCAGCCCAAGATCACAACATTATACTCCTTATATTCAGGCTTTTTCTTTTTGCAATATAAACCTCAGCTACATTACATTCAAGAAAAAGTACTTTCTTACTTTAATATCAATAGCATATACTGCAGTTAGTGATAAAACTTCCTCACCTCACTTTTTTAAAATACCTGTGTATAGTACACAGAACTACCTTACAATATCACATGAGGTTTATTTAAAGACATTTATTATACACATATTACTAAGAACAAAAACTTCTGTACTTACAGTCATATCTTCAGTCCCTTCATTATCCTTCTAAATCTAAACAGTAATGGTAAAGTGGGAAATATGCTTAAAAGTCCTACCACCAATTTGGCATGTTCAACAAACTTCCAGACTTTTTTAACCTCTCTATTGTAGAAGCATGGTTCTCATATCTAAACTGCATGTTATGAAAGTGACACTTTACAATTCTTCTATTTATTTTGTACTTTCATATTATTGCTGGTCTTCTTCCTCCTCATATTGTCCAACCAACATTGGGTCTTGGTTCAAATTCAAAGTACTCATGATATTTCTAGTTAGCTACTGGGTATTGTATATATATTTTTTTTTTTTTGCACTCAATCATTTTCCTTTGGAACAATGGGAAAAGGTTTTACTGGCAAGTTCTAGTTATAGGCTTTTCTGTTGTCTGACAAATGAGTATCAGAGTCCCCTTCAGCTTGCCATCTTAACCGTCGCTAGGTAATTTTTTTCCTTAACTTGTTCCGTATTCAAAATATCTTTGATCCTCCAGGATGAAAATATTCAAAAGACTATTAGATTTAACAATTTGAACTGCACAAAAGACTCTTAACACCCCCTGTTTGCAGTGATAAACGTGCTTCTTTTCTGCCTGATGTACATCAACTAATCATTTTCCAAAAACACACTCTGATGTCCCAGTTTTTAATACTTACCCACTCTGTCACAATTTGGTCAGGAGCAACTCTTTTTACTGGTATGACTTCATGTTTACTAATGTAGATCTTGTCTATTTTGTCTTGGCCACATTTGGAGCATACAGACAGTAAGTATGCTTTTTCATTTAACAAATCCTGCTATGGAATACTAGTCTAGTTGGTTATTTGTACTTTCAAAAAAATAATGCTTTCTTTTCCCACTAGTATTTGTGATATAACAAAAAGCCTTGGGTTTCTTGGTATGTTCTGCCTTCTAACTATTTTAAAGCAACGAACAAACTAAAATCGGTCACTGCAATTCTTCAGAGTAACAAAGCAAGAGAAACCTTATTATAAAAGTAAATTTAATTGAAGCGCTTTTCGTTTGCTCAATATGCAATATATGCAAACTTCCTCAGAAACCATGTTAACATTTAAAACACATATAAATAGACTCAGCTGTTGCTGGTTAACCAATCCAGTCACTCAAGGTTACTTTACCTCTTTCTTAAAGGCATATTAGATATATTAATACTTTACTCTAAAACAGTAAACATACTGCTATGTGCCTATTCGTGTCCATAAATAAAAACAGATTTACAAAGGTGTAAAAAAATATAAAAATGTAAAAATAAGAAAATAAAAGTATGTATATCATGATAAAGATATTAATTAACAAATACATACATACAAAAAACATACAATCAGTATACAACTAAATTTATAATACAAAAACTCCAACTTATCTCTTTAAACTCTTCAATTTTAAAATGCTACTTATAGAACATGTCTCGTTCAAGCCTGGATGATTATACACATTTAATCTAATCTGCCAGGCTAACTCCAATTCTTCCAGACATAAAGGTGCAGGGCCGCCTCTTATGTCTTGGTATACCTAGTCAATGACCAAGAATTTAAAACTGTGATCTGCATAAAATTGAACGTGTTTGGCTAAAGCATTGTCCTGCTTCTTCAGACTGATGGCATACTGATGTTCATTGCCTAAGCCAGGTAATCCTTGCCTCAGGTAATCCTTGCCTATGTTTGGCAACTGACATTTTAGATTCAGACTTGGTTGAAGTTGACCACATTGTCCTTGACAGCTGCAGAGAATTTATTGAACACTGTGTTGAACCTATTATTGTTAAACCTGTCATTATTACCAACACGACAGGAGATCTCAAAGTGTACAATTTTTCATCTGCAGTTATTTCTTCTGACATTGTTGATTTTCTATCCAAAGGGTATACTTATGCTCCAACACAAAAGCTTGACTTAGTAAAAATGGTCATTGACATCAAAACCTTTACTAGGAAGATAAACTTGAACTTAATGATGGGTAGTAGTACTAATGAATCTTGCATTGACCATTTTAACATACCAAGCATGTATAATCCTCCTTTACACCCGTTGTTACAAATTTTTGAACAGTTATGTGAATTAGACATTAGACAAGGCCTGAAACAAGGTTTTACTACCAAGAGTAATCAAAATATAAACAAAACTGAATGCGACTATCTTGACTACATTAAATCTCTAGACATCTTCATTTGTAAACCAGACAAAGGTGGAGGTCTCGTAGTCTTCGATAATATAGATTACCATGAGCGTATGGCAATATTACTAGACAATTCTGCCTACATATTGAGCTCACAGTCAGAAGTTAACAGAACATATAGTTTAATTAAGAATAGCATTGAAGACATGTTTATAGAGGGTAGAGTTGAACAAAACATTTACAACTACATGTCCACGACATACCCTAGATACCCCTGCATGTTTGGTATACCAAAGATTCATAAAAATGTGACAAATCCCCCTATGAGACCTTTAGTGGATGGCGGAGGGTCTCCAACATATCCATGTGCTAAAGTTGTCAATTCAATATTACAAAAATATTTGATTCAGGAACACCAAATATGTAAAGACTCATGGTCATTCCTTAAGAAAATAGACGGTTTGGAATTTAACATGAATTACAATTTACTCACAGTAGATGTGAAGGATTTGTATACATATATTCCTCATGATATAGGGATTGAATGGGTTAGCTTGGTGTTAAAGAAAAGCGGCGCTTCGGAAAATGAGATTGCATTAGTTACTGAATTGTTAGAGCTTATACTTTACAACAACTTTTTTATGTTGGGTGACAACTTTTATTTACAAAAAGTTGGTGTTGCCATGAGTTCCCCATGTGGGGCAAGTATAGTGAATTTAGTAATGGCTTATTGGGAATTAGAATATGTGTTCAAAAATACAGGTCTCATTGACCAGATAGTTTTTTATACACGCTGTTTGGATGATATTTTCATCCTTCTTAATGGTGATGCTGAGACCAGTAATTCTATCTTGGAACAATTTAATGAGTCAACCCAGTTCCTGCAGTTCACTGCTACATATAATACGGAAGCAATAGCTTACCTTGATATTTGGTTATCCTAGAGCAGTAAACTAGGTAGTTTTGTAGCTAATATTTACAGAAAAAGCTCATATTCCAATTCATTCTTACATTTTTCAAGTTGTCATCCATACCACCAGAAGCGATCTGTTATCAAGGGCCAGCTGGTGAGAGCTGCACGTATAGTGAGCCAGGACCAAGATTTTATGATAGAATGTCAATTATTGAAACACATGTTTTTGCATAGGGGTTACCCTGAAAGCTTGATAGATAACTTGATAGATGAAGTTAATTATAAGATATTTAACAGTATATATAAACCCTTATTGTGTATTAAACAAGAGTTCAATGAGCAGTCAACAAATTTAGATGCAGAGTTGTCTAATAACATAGAACACACTCCTGTTGTATCTAGTTATTTTGGGCCAAGTTTTATCACTACATATAATATACATAGCTACTCCTGCATAGACATTATTCGAAAAAAACTGGGGTTTGTTTAGAACTAACCCTAACATCTGTGTTAAAATGGGTGATAAGCCTAGAGTTATATTTAGGAGAGGTAAAAATTTGAAATCACTACTTGAACAACAACGTCGGACTTTCCCTAAAAAACAGGGATGCACAAATGTCAAAGTTGCAATTATTGTTAAGTTCGTGGACGTTACAAATTTGTTATGTTCTATAAGTAGCATTTTAAAATTGAAGAGTTTAAAGAGATAAGGTGGAGTTTTTGTATTATAAATTTAGTTGTATACTGATTGTACATTTTTTGTATGTATGTATTTGTTAATAGGTGATATTAATATCTTTATCATGATATACATACTTTTATTTTCTTATTTGTACATTTTTATATTTTTTAACACCTTTGTAAATCTGTTTTTATTTATGGACACGGATAGGCACATAGCAGTATGTTTACTCTTTTAGAGTAAAGTATTAATATATCTAATATGCCTTTAAGAAAGTGATAAAGTAACCTTGAGTGACTGGATTGGTTAACCAGCAACAGCTGAGTCTATTTATACGTAAATGTTAACATGGTTTCTGAGGAAGTTTGCATATTGAGCAAACGAAAAGTGCTTCAATTAAATTTACTTTTATAATAAGGTTTCTCTTGCTTTGTTACTCTGATGAATTGCAGTGACCGATTTTAGTTTGTTCGTAGTTTTTTGAGTTTTCTTGGTTATTGTATTTTAAAGCAACGCTTGATAAGGCTCACATTTAACTAGTATTTCCTTCATTTCAAATGATTTCTGCATATTTATCAGTTTATCTGAACAGCTAATTGAGGTGCCTTCTGTTCTTTCCAGCCTTTTGTCATTTGGCTTTATATTCTTGTGATGTCTCACTTATTTTAAACATCTCTGAATGCATTTATTTTCCCTCTGACTTCCTGGAAGCCATCTCGTGTACCAAAGATGAAACCTGAACTTTTTTTTGTTTGTTTCTGAACAGCTGCAAGGCTCCTCACCACCAGAGTTTTTTCTCTTACTTTTCTAGTTGGTTTTCTCCTTCCCCAGATACCTTCTTTGTTGACATCCAGCAGTGTGTAGTGACTAACCAGTAAATTAATTTGACCCAAATTGTTAGCTTCTTTGGGGTTTTTATTCCACTTTTCTTTTTCAGACATGAAGACCTCTAATTTAATTGCTTTTTAGAGAGCAACCATCTTGGAATTCATATCATCTCTGCCATTATTGATTTTTGTTGATGAACTACTATATCATAATTCAACAAATAAGTCAATATGATTTCATCTTCTTTCAGAAAAATATCTGTCTAGATGTTAACAAGCAAATGGACGTTGCATTTTCTTGTATCAAAAATTGCAGCTCAAGCTGTATAAATAATTATTTATAAAGGTGTTCCTTCTTTAAGCAGTATAATAAAATCTGTCATTGTCTGTTCAAATAAATACTGACATTCAGAATTTGCATGTAACAGCAGGATTGCTGATGTTTTATTTCCATGTAGTTTTATTCCCAGAAGATGGGATAAAGATCCTACTATAAACTGGAAAACCTTATATTAGATAGTATTATTTGCCTGAATGGAAGACATTTTGTCATCACTGCAAAAATGAACATTTTAGATGCAGTTCAACATACAAGTGTTTTAAGGTCTTTGGCACCATTGCTGAGTTAGAAAATGTCATATATTTTCAAATTAGCTTCACTGAAAAGCTTTGTTTGTGCATTGCTTTGGATGCCTACTTTAACTTCTCTTTAGAAGAGGATATGGGAGCATTGAGAGAGCACAAGGAGTTGGTTATTAGAACTACAGGCAAAGGGGGAGGGATTGTCCTACATGATTAGAGCACTATTTTGATAAGATGCTACTGTTACTCAAGGATGAAAACACATATGCTAATATTGCATCTATATCACGTTATCGAAAGTTTACTTATCAAATCAATAAACATCAAACTTTATTGATCAATTTAAGTAAAACATCAAACAATGTAAAAAAAAAACAATTAAAAAAAAAAACTAAATGGCGTAGGCAGGGGCATGCCCCCCTGCACCCCCACACACCCCCTACTTAAATATACCAACTCCGAGTCCGCACTACATTGAGGTAAACAGAAATCTCCCCTTATGGAGATTTCCGTTTACTTGCACAATGTTCTTCACTTTCGATATTGTTGTGCCGACAATATCAGACTCTATATTGTCAGCTTACAACAACGTGAAGTAGACCCTTAATATTAACAAACCTCAAGTCAGCACCATGGTTTACAATAGTAGGGCACATTTGCAAGCCCTTCAGCATGAGCATGCAATTACACAAGGTTTTTTTATAATTACCTTGTAGTCCAGTTACCTTCTGATCCAGTTTTTCCAAATATGAATGGATTACCTAAAATACACAATAATCTAATCCACCAATGTGCCCTAAGGTATTGGGCAATGGATGGGCCATGGAATCCATTTTGATCTTCATAGAACATCAGTTAAAAGGTGTAATGGATCGCGCACCAGTGGTACTGAAATATACTGGACATTTTCTACGAACTTTATATGACATGACAACTTTAGAAAATGGTGTCCATTTTCTGATGGTTACCTTAGATGTTAATAGTTTATTTACTGTCATAACCAATACGTCGGTAAGATGGATAGGAGATTTAAAGAGCGGATATACCAGCATTGTTATGCCATTAAGAATTTGAAAAGTGAAAATGCATTGGCCAAGCATGTAGCTTCCCATTCAGGTCATGCATTTGTTTTTATGGGTATTGACCATTTACCAACACCTTTAAGAGGGGGTCCTGTTTCAATATTGTTGGAAACGCGCGAGTTATTATGGCAGTTGAAATTGGACGCTTTTAACCTCCCTGGCTTAAATGACAGCTGTAATATAACACCTTTTTTAAAATTAAAATCTTACATGAGGTAATAATTTTTCTTGGGGGTTAAGTTTAGCATTTCACCTTTTTTTAGGTTGTTATTAGTGTTTTTGACTAGTTTAAGACCTTGCCTGTCAAAAGACAGGAAATGTTTTGCTTTATGTAATGGATTTCTAGGCATCAATACAATATCCTTTTTAATAGTTTATTACTAATTTTTAACTTAATTAATAAAATCTTAGTATTGTTTTTTGAAATTTAAATAGTTGCAAGCATTTTAATAATAAAGTGTCCAATACAGATCTATTAAATATGATTTGTACTGACACATCTTAGTTTTGTAGCCATAAGCACAACACATGTTTTAATATGTATGCTTGATGTAGAAACTAAAACATTCTTTTGGTTTCAAAAGGTGCATCTGGTTATTTTGTGCTTGTACTACTATTATTATTATAATAGCATACTTTTTTTAGTATTTTTTATTTAGCTCTCCACACATGATTTTTTATTCATACATTTGCATAATTCTATAAATTAGTAGTTATAAGCATTTGCCAGTTTATCAAAGTTGTTTATTTATGTTTATAATGACATTTTAAATCGTTTATAATGATTGTTCTATGCTAAATTGCTTTAGTGCAGTGCTTCAAACTGAGTATGTATTCCATTCATTTATTTATTTATTATTGGAAGCACTTTTTTATGCAGGAAGTGATGTAATAACATTTCATATTGTGATGTGTATTTAAAAGAGCGTTGATTTCGCGCTCTTTTTACCTCTGAAGAAGCTACCTTGTGTGAGTAGCGAAAACGCTGTTTTTTTGTATTTAATAAATTTGCGTTAAGGTTATACTGGTCAAGGCTCTCTATTTCTTGGCTTGAAGGCTTTGTTTCGCTGGTTCGTGGAGTTTTTTTTTTTTATAACCAATAAGTATGATATAGGGGCTGTGAAACATTTCTTGGTGAAGAATAGTGATCTGGACAGCAGTAAAATTGATCTCATTGGTGTTCTGTTGGATTTAGTATCGGAGAACAACATCTTTACTTTTGGTAAACTTATCTGTTGGCAGAGATGGGGAGTTGTGATGGGCACTTCCTGTGCCAATAGTTATGTCAACCTGGTATTGGCCAACTGGGAATCACAATTTGTTTTAAGTGCAACCAATCCATATATATATCATCCTTAAGGTTTTACAAAAGGTTTGTGGATTATATTTATTTATTATGGGATGACACTCCTGAACAGCTGGATGCTTTTGTGAAGTACTTAGAAACCACAAAGGAATTTTTGAGATTCACTGTACGTTCTTCGAAATCCACTATGGACGTTTTAGATACTAGGATCTCTGTTGATGAAAGAGGTGTTATGCACACAGAGTTGTTCAGAAAAGACTATGACAAGAATACAATATTTCACAGAAATTCCATACATCCCAGTCACGTGTTTTCAAATGTAATGAGGAATCAGTTTTATAGGGCTTCCAGATTACCCACTGAAGGTGCTAAATACAATGTGTCCATGACTGGAATGAAGAAGAAACTTAAAAACAGAGGCTACATTAAATGGGAGATAAATAATGAGATGGCTGTTGTACAATTAGAGAGAATACAGCAAAACCACTTTTCTCCAACACTTCAATAACTTCAGCCCCCTTGAGTAATAATCGTACGCAGTCCACTCAAAACCACAGTGTGGTCCTAATATATGCCAGTAATGTTGAATATATTTGTGACATCATTAAAAAGAATTGGAAGATCTCAATGATTGATCCAAGCATCGGGGACATTGTAAGGGAGGCCCCCTCTTTTTATTTTAAGAGGAATCTAAATGTAAAACGGAGCCTGTGTCATGGCTTTCAGTCTAGAGACTACATCCAACCTACAAGAGTTGGTACATTCCCTTGCAGGACTTGTTCATCATGTAAACATCTTGCGTCCAAAAATGAATTTGTGAATCTGATTTATTTTAGAAAATATTATTGTACTTATGCAGACTACAAAACTAGACACATCATATATGTTGTCATATGCAAAGCTTGTGCAGCTTTTTATATAGGAAAAACTGATGGGTAATTTAAAGAATGCATTTTAAAGCATAAGAGTGACATTAGATTGTGTGATGTTACAGACATATTATGCAATGTCCAGGTCATGCTTTTCAGTTTATGGCCTTAGACGTTCTAAAGGTAGACTTAAAAGGTGGCAATATCACTGATAAATTGGAACAAGCTGAGATGCAATGGATAGCAGAGCTTCAGGATGCAAGTTTCCCAGACTCAATGCTAATATATCTCTGAAGCCCATCCTTAAGGGGTGTAGGATTTTTAGAGGAGTTTTATTGGTAGTTTTTAAATTCATGCCATTGGAGTTCTTGAGGAAATGAGTCTGAAGCATGTCATTGATGGGCTGTTGCCTTACTTAAATAGACTTTGGTCCCAAAAGCACTCATCTCTGTGTTTTACTTCATTGGATTTCCTCTACTTTGGTGGTTTACTTTGTTGGACTTCACTTGGATTATCTCTGTGATTTACTTCGTTGGATTTTATCTACATTTGTGGTTTATTTCGCTGGATTTTAAAGTGTATGTTTTTGCATGACAGCCTGGTGGCTACACATATATAATGTGTGTGTGTGTGTGTGTGTGTGTGTGTGTGTGTGTGTGTGTGTGTGTGTGTGTGTGTCTCTCCCTCTATGTATATATATATATCTATATCTATATCTATATATATATATATATATGTATATGTATATATATATATAAACATCAATATATGTGTATATATATATATATATATATATCTATCTATCTATATATATATATATATATATATATATATATATATATATATATATATATACACATACATACATACACGTGTGTGTGTGTATATATATATATATATATATATATATATATATATATATATATATATATACGGGTCTACTTCGAATAACTGAACCGCCACTTCACCGACACGCAGAAGATAGAGACGGAACGACCGAACAGGTAGGTGATCGAAAAGGCGATATTCCGACAGCCGAAAGACCGACAACGGCAATGTGTGAGCGCGATCCGGTAAGTGTGTGATAGTGACGGATTTAGGATTGGGGAGCGGACAGGTAAGTGTACGATAGTGAGGGATTTTAGGTTAGGGTGTGTGAAAGGTGAGTGTGCGGTAGTGTTGGACTTAGGGTTCCGGTAAGGTAAGTGTGTGATAGTGACGTAGTGTAGTGTAGGGAAGGGTTGAGTATGTTAGGGTTAGTATGCGGGTGGAGTGAGTGTGCGATAGTGACGGGCTTAATGTTTTAGGGTGGGTTAAGTGAGTTAGGGTTAGGGTGCAGGTAGGGTAAGTGTGCGATAGTGACGGTGTTGAGGTTTAGGGGTGGGTTAAGTGAGTTAGGGTTAAGGTGCGGGTTGGGTAAGTGTGCGGTAGTGTCAGACGTTAGGGTTAGGGTTTAGGTTAAGGTTAGTGGATATGTTATTGTGTGCAATGTGTAGTTTACGTTTTTTGTGTCGGTGTAATGGTGTTCGGTTTTTTGAGTTGTTGGTGTTTGTCGGTGTTGTGTGTTTTCGGTTGTTTGGGGTCGGTAAATTGTGTGTCGGTGAATCGGAAGTTCGGTTATACAAAGTAGACCCATATATACATTTATTTCCATCTGTACATTTATTTCCATCTGTTCTGCAAATTCAATCTGTTTATTTTTATTTTAATTTATGGGTAGACTGGACCTCCAGTGTCTTCTTTTAGTCATGACATAGTACTAATAGAAACAGGAAAAGCAAAAGGACTCAGAGAGGTTATACAAGAGACAACAGGTAAGTAAACAGTCTGGCAAAGCAGCAAGGAAGACCACTGAACTAAAGGAGTGTATAAGAAGAGATTTTCAGAAGAAAATAAGAGTTTATTCTTCTGCCCAGTTAGTAACGCTCATTCTGTAGTGGTCTTATACAGTTCTGGAACCTAATCAACATATTAACATAGGATAGAAGCAGTTTAGAATCCGCAGCAAAAGTGTTTAGAGGTATGCAGCAAAAGCCACATTCACAAAAGGAACACATGCTTAACATAGATTATCCTGAAGAAAGGTGGAAGGGGGAAGATGAAATAAACATTCAAAGTCTCAAGTATCTGAACAGAATCTACAGAGTTCAAGTGGCTGTCATATTCATAGGTTCATAGGTAGGTACTAGGCTATCGGCCCTAGGGCCTATACAAGCCCAGCCAAAAAGATACCCTGGCTTTTACCACCCCAAAAAAATATTTTCCTGTGCCACTGTCGAGCAGAGCCACAGAAGTGATCCCCGGGGTGAATTTCCTATTTCCCATCCAGTCATCAAGATTTTTCTTGAAGAGTGCTAATGAGGAGCTTTGTTTGATAGGTAGTTTATTCCAGAGTATGGGAAGCCTCTGGGACAGAAATCTATCCCTCCGGCATGTTCTGTTTATTGTGGTGACAAGGTTTAGGTCCCCAGAGTGTGTAGCTCAGAGGGATTGGGATTTCCTTAAGTGGAGCATGTCCAACAGCTCTGGGTTTGACATAGTTTTGTATGTTAGGCAGAGATCACCTCTGAGTAGGCAATATGCAACAGAGTAAAGCTGGAGCTTTTTGAGATGATCTGCATAGGGCATCTGTTTGAGGCCGGTAATCCTGTTTGTGAGGTATTTCTGCGGCCTTTCCAGTTGTTGTAGATGTCTTGTGAGGTACATACCAAAAGGGGGGGGGGTTGTACTCTATAATGGGTCTAATGAGTGATGAGTA
Source organism: Protopterus annectens (assembly GCF_019279795.1). Lineage (NCBI taxonomy): Eukaryota > Metazoa > Chordata > Ceratodontiformes > Protopteridae > Protopterus > Protopterus annectens. Next base: position 669,184,783 of record NC_056732.1, read on the forward strand.
GAGGGGAACAATGACCTCTCTTTTTCTGGATGAGAAACGTTTTGTGATGAGGTGTGCCATGTACAAGGATTTCCTGACTACTGTGACGATGTGATTATCAAAGGAGAGACTACTGTCCACCTGTGTCTCAAGGTCTCTTATCACACTTTCGGTGTTAAGTATACTACCGCCTATGTTGTAGTTCATGGGTACAGAGTTTTTACCAAAGGGGATGACAATGCACTTTTTGTTACTGAGCTTGAGGCCATGGCTTTAACACCCAGGCATCTGTCTCAGTGAGGCCCTTTTGTAGGATGTCCACATTGTTAGGAGTTTTGATTATGGCTCCTAGATTGCAGTCATCTGTGAACTTTGTTAGCCAAAGACCTTCTGTGTTAGCCTGTACTTCAGAGAAGTAGATACCAAACAGGAGAGGACCCAGGACTGAACCCTGTGGTACTCCACTTGTCACTGGTCTGAAGTCGGATTTGGAGTCTGCTACTTTTACAGTGTGGGTTCTGTTAGTGAGCCAGTTAGCAACCCATCTTGTGACATAGGGATTTATACCTAGTTTAGTGAGTTTATCTATAATTCCAGAGTGGGGGATGGTGTCGAAAGCCTTGGCAAGATCTCGATAGGCTGTGTGAACCATGTTACCCTCATCTACGGCTTTGGTTTGAAGCGATCTGGTTTAGGAGACATGATCTGCCTTTTACAAACCTGAACTGGGTGGGGTCCAGAGTTTGGAGATTACTAATGTCTTTGTTTTATAAGTTCCATGATGATACATTCCATGGCCTTGCAGACCAGGCTCGTTAGGCTAATGGGACGGTAGTTCCCATGGTCCGTGGTGGCTCCACCTTTGTGGAGTCATTCAGTGGGCACAAAGCCTGAGGTGAGGCTATGATTGAACATGGTACTTAAGTGGGGTGCCAGTTCTTTCTGTAGTTCATGTAGAACGCAGCCTGGGATGTTGACTGGTCCCATGGTTGCTGTGTTTTTGGCTTTGGAGAGTGTGGTTTTTACCTGTGCAGCCGTGATAACAGGAACTTTGCATTCCTCTGGTATAGAGATGGGCCCTTTAGGGGGTGAGAGGGGGGTTGGGCCCTTTAGGGGGTGAGAAGGGGCTTTAAGTTAGCACTGAACCTATCTGCCAGGATGTTGGCAATATCAGTTGGGTGTGTATATTTAGTGCCATTGTGCGGTAACTCAGAGCAGATCTGAGTGTTGCCATTGAGATTCTTGACATAGCTATAGAATGCTTTGTGGTTGTCTTTAGAATCAGTGGTGATTTTGTTTTCATAACTAGATTTGGAGGATTTTATCAGGGATCGCAGCTTCTTACTGAGGCTGACCAGGGAGCTCCTCCACTCATGGGATTTTACTCTCTTTTGCAACAGTTTCTTCCTTCTGTTGTACAGTTTATGACAGGGGGCCACCAGATTGGCTTCCTTTTTTTGAGGCTAGCGTCTTGGTTCTGTTTGGGATAGAACGTTCCAGGCACTCGTGTAAGTACTTGTAGAGTGCAATTGTGTAGGATTCAGTAGTTGTAACTGTATTGTCCATCTGCATGGGTGTCATGATGTTCACCACTTCTGTCTTAAGAAGCATGAAGTTGGCTTTGGAGAAAGTTTTTACTGTGGTTTCCTTAATGGGGGGTGGGGGCAGAATCTGGATATCTAGGGTAATTAGCTTATGGTCGGATCGGACCAAAGAGGCATTGACTTCAGGTGTGGAACACTGGTCACTCATGTTGGTAATGACTAGATCTAGGATATTGTTGCCCCTGGTGGGGGTGTGGATAAGTTGATCCAGGGCATTGGAGTTTATGAATTCCAGAAAGCGTTGAGCAAAGGAGTTGGTACATGAGTAGTTTTCCCAGTTAATGGTGGGGTAGTTGAAATTGCCCATTATTAGGGTGTTTGGTTGAACCCTAATATTTTCCAGTACATCAAGAAAAGAGGAGTGGGAATCCTGGGGCATGGTTGAGGATCTGTAGCAAGCTACAATTTGGATTGCAGTTTTGCCCAGTGTTAGTTGCACTTGGATAACCTCAAATGCATTATGCTGAGCAACTAGCCTGGAGGTATGGATATCCTTAATGAATATGGACACATCTCCGCCTTTGGTGTTCCAGTCCAGGTTATATGGCCGAAAAGTGTGGTATGAGTTGCAGCCTGGTAGTGCAGGGGTGCTCTCTGGAGCATTGAACCAGGTCTCAGTCACTGCACAGATATTGATGTTCTCCATTTTAAGGAGTGCCTCGAGTGAGTGCATTTTGAAATTTAGACTTCTAGCATTGAGTAGCATCGCCCTCAGTTTTTGCTTGCCTGTTCCTGTTATGGTGGTGAATTTGTCATTTGAACCTTGCCTAAAAAAGGCACTATAGGGGCGGCAAGAACCTTGGCCAGTATCCAGAATCCCAGGGGTGACAGGTGCAGGCCATCTCTGGCAAAGCATCGTGGTCTGTTGATTATGTCATCCCAGGCAGACAGACACTGGATCCCTTTAGAATGACACCAGAAGCTTAGCCAATTGTTGAAGTCAATCATTTTGTCCTTGTACTGTGGTATTATTCTGGGTGATGGCAGAATGCTCCTTGGGGCTCGGGTCATACCTGCCTGGGCTACAAGATCGGAGAGCTCTTCCATGTCTCTTTTCATGTAGTCCAGAGAGGTACATCTCAGGTCATTCACACCAACGTGGACAATGACAGAGTCATATTTGTACTAGTTATGGAGTGACCTGAGTGCTTGGGTTATGTGGCGGATCCTGACACCTGACAGGCAGCTGACAGTAACTTTCTCTTGTTTAGCCTGGTGAGTGGGATATCAGTGTGCCTGACTATAGAGTCACTTATGATTAGTGTGTTGGGTATGTTGTTTTGCTTTATTGGCTGTGGTTGAGTGGCACACTGAGTCTGCAGCTATATGTCATTTGGGTTGAGTTGGGGGGTGGAGGTTGCTTGCATTTCTGCTTTGGAGGTCTCTGTTGCTTGAGCAGATTATTATTGAGAGCCTCCATAAATGTTTTTGTGTTTCTATGTGTGGATTTTGGTGGTGTAGATTTAGTGAGACTATGTGATGAGTGTGGTGTGGTGCAAGTGTTTACCTTCTCCTCTTGACTGTCAAGTTCAGTCTTGGTTGGAGAGAGAGCTTTTACCTCCAGTTTTCCAAATTTATATCTCTATGTATCTATTATTTATCTATCCATGTATGTTTAGACACACATATATAACAGCCAAAGGTGACAGCGTGAAGATAAAAGTGTTGATAGCATATGGGAATACAAGTTTAATTTCACAGAAGCGGTAGCAGATGACTGGAAAAGCCTTTCTAAAAATGTAGCAGGTTCAAAACAGTGAATTAATTGAAGAATGCAAAAGGTATGCATAATGACTTCCCTGAGTGACCAGAGAGCAGGTAAGCTAGTGTCTTTAAAGATCTATATCATTTAATCATGTGTGAATGTTATCAATTGAAGTATTGCAGCATTAGCAAAAAGATAACCTAGAAAGTTTATGATTTAAGTTCATTTGGATTAATAAGTAGTTGCTTTACTGAATTAAATGTGACACAGTCTTAATAGAGATGAAACAATAATTTAAGCAAACCATAATTATTGTATGGAATTAGCTGTTAGATATGAAGGACATGTAGCTTCTCCTATAAGAAAATAAGCAGACTCCACAGACTAAATAGACGATGCGGCCCTTATCTGGTATTATTTTATGTTTCTATACTGCTTTGTTACAATTATTAGACTATGTTGATTACAGATTTTTTTTTTCTGTAGGAAAAGATCTTTCCTGTAGCTTCACATTTTCATTAAGGATAGTTTTACAGCTTTTTCTCACAAACTTGGTCACAGAATCTCATAAAAGAATTTGTTGCTGTGTGTATATACAGAAAACTGGACATATATCAAAAAACATTCCTGTCGCTTTGTACTTTTATTATGGAAAACTGTGAATTTTCACTTGACATATATGTTAACTGAATCCTAGGCTGTCATAAAGGCTTTTATAAAATTTTTTATTCAAATGTGATGACCAGTGCACCCTTTATAAGAAAAATCTAGTAGAGAACTAAACATGAAAATAAAAAAGGATACCCATTCATTAATAATGAATATTGTTAATTACTTATGTGACATCAAAATACAACAAAATATAGAACTTTATAGTTCATCTGGTTCATCTGCATCAACAATGAATATTATAGTTCTATAATTCCTTTTCAGAATTACTTGGTTTAGCATATAAACTGCCAGACTCAAGAGTGGTGGGGGAGACCTTGCATGGATTAGTATGGCTTATTGCCTTAACATATGATCGACATCTGCCTGCAAATCCAGATTTGGACACTATGGGCTGTTCAATTAATGATGTGCACAATGCTCAAAGAACATCACCATTGTTGCTTCTGAAAGAGATTTTTTTTTTTACTCCTCCGACCTCAGAGGGACCCTGCCTGATGGCTCCATTACTTGTACCCAATAAGCCTTTTCATTCAGCAGGGGTAAGAGCTACCTAGGCTGCCTGTGGACTCACAATGGCTCCATGGTCAGTGGAGAAGGTGTATGTGCACTGCCACATGCATCTCTTATTCCTTGACTTAGCAGCTAAGTCCCAGCCAGATGCAGTGCAAGCTAACATTGCCAGTGCCACAGGTCTAAGAGCTGTCCTCCTTTCTGAAGATGAAATCTGGAATTAGCCACTTTGTCAACCTGATCTACCCACTCCCTCAGATGTCTATTCCACTAATTGAACACAGGCCATCTGAGATGTAGTTAGGGCTTCATTCCTCTACCCCACATGACTGGATCTGCTTCCAACAGAAGGTTCAGGTCACATGTTCTTTGAAAGCATTCCCTGCTTTCAGTGTGAGGCATTCAAGATACACACACACACACACACACACACACACACACAAAAGTGTTAAAATGGCTAAGATAAAAGATGGTGAAACAGCTATTTACTGGACAGAGCAGTGATAGCATTGTCACCTCACAGCAAGAAGTTATGTGGTTCGATTCTCTGCTGGGGTGCCTTCTATGCATAGTCTCCATGTTCTCCCTGCATTCATGTGTGTTTCCTCTGGGTGCTCTGGTTTCCTCCCATGTTACAAAGATATGTATCTGGAGCATTTCTCTCTGGGCTTCCGCTGAAAATTGGCTTTGTTCCAAGTTGGACTTTCCCGGTTAATGAATGTTAAAAAAAAATAAATAAAAGTTAGTCTTTTGTAGCTCCAGAATCTTCTAGCAAAAATAGATGGTGTGTTGCTTATGGTGATGTACAAGTCCAGTGAAGAGGATTGAATGTATAATGCCTTAAGTTCTACTCCAGCCATGTATTATTTGTATTATACAATGATTAAGGCATTTTGGGTTTTATCACGTTAAGCAAGTAAAATGCGTTGCAAATATTTTTGTTTTTATATATATATCTTTTTGTGCAGGCTAAGAATGCAAATCCAGCAGCTCAAATTGTGAAGGATTTAATGTTCTGTCTTCCTTTTATTTTTTGACAAGAGAAATTAATTATGAAAAAACTGAAGCTGTAGTGCAATTTGCATACAGAGATAATACTTGTGTATTCGTGATTTAGGAAGTCTGAGCAGTGTAAAATGTGCTGTGGGACTTCTTGATGCACTAATGGAGAATGTTGGAAGTTAAAAGTTTCATAAATAAATGGCTTTTGCTTTGAAGCAGAGGTGTTGTAATGACTATGATCAGTAGTTTAGTTGATGTGGCTGCGCTGGGCTTTTAGCTGCTTAGTTAAGTAAACAGCATGACATCCATTTCCTTGCTAAGTGGTTGTGATGTGCTTTATACCTCAAACACTGCCTTAGTTTTTCTTGAGTTAGGCAGATGTAACCTCATGAAAAACATATAATGTGAGAGTGGTGGTTGGCTGAATTGAGTATATCATTGTATAATAATAAAAGCATTCATAGCTTAATCCTGTGACAGAGTTATCGTATGAAGACTTTTAACAGTAGCAAACAGGAAATGTATCTGTTTATTATTATACTATTACAAAAAAGTGATTTTACTAGTTTAATACACCTGGATTGATGTTCAGAATATGCATGTCATGCTAATTATAATATCTTCCACAATCTCTACATTTTCTTCAACATATGAAACTAACTGCATATATATAGGTGTTTGTGTGTGCATATAAGGGTAAAAGCTTATTGAGAATTTTGTCATTGTTTAATAGCCTGTGGTCACTGTATCTGACTTTGGTATTGCAGGAGCTGTGCCACAAGGCCTTACACCTACAAGCTTATTGAGAATTTTGCCATTGTTTAATGTAGGCATATTTATCACGAAGAACCTTGCTGTATATTAACTTTAATCAGTTAAATACTTGCCTGCTCTGTGACTGAACATCTCCGTGTATAGTCCATGTACTCTAAGGACATCATACTAAGTTGGCCACTGTTCCCCTTTGCTTGACCAGTAGACTATACTGCATATGCCAGTTATTTAGTCTCAGGAAATGACAAGCAACCTGTTTTACTCACATATCTTTGTTTATTGCTTTGCTCTGGTTCTAAACTAATTGCTCTAACTTAAAATTTGACCCAAGTTCTTGATTATTAACACAAATATGCAGAAGCACTAAAGTAAAAATTATGTCTGGAGCAGAGTATGTGGTGGTCATATGCAAGAAGACAATGGACCAAGTATTACAGAGAATTTCTGAACAAACGGTCCAACTTGGGCAACATATTGGTGAAACATCAGTATGATGAAGACAGTTTGAACAGTCTGAACAAAGTCCTGGATGGGCTAATGCAATGTACTCAGTCAGTCAGAACAAATACAGAGGTACTGTGTATATATTAGTGGCTAAAATGGACTGAGGAAATAAACAGTGAAGGTGGAAACTATGATGAAGTAATTAGGTTTAAAACTGTTACACATTTGTGATCCTGTCTTTAATTGATGAATTACTGTTGTAAACTGTTGCCTAATTACACTGAAGGAAAACAGTTATAAACTGGGGAAATGATAATAGTTTTTACCAAAAGGAAAATGTATGAAAGGTGACATAGCTGTATTAGAGCTGTATTAAATGAAAATGTGTGCAAGTAATTGTTTAAAAAAAGTTTAAGAAAGTGCTCTGCTTCCCTCTTCACTAAAATGTAGTATGTGAAAGAAAATGTGTAAATGGTATATAAGTGCATTTGCCACTGTGAAACTGAGGTTCAGTTTAAAAGTAAAATTAAACCTTACTCTGCAGATGTATGGATGATTGCAAAGTCTGCTACTCAAAGATTCCAGATAGGTTGCATGAGGACAGGGATGCCTTGTTCGAGCAATAGCTTGTTGGGACTCCTCCTTTCCAAAGTAGTATGCAACTGTGGAAACAGGAAAACATCTACTGAAATAAAAACTAAAGGTACAGGAAATACTCTCTGGGGACTTATAAAAAGGGGAAAGTACAGTAGATGACATTGCCTTTACTGCTGCAGTATTCCTTACTAATGAGATTCCCTACTGGGAAGCCCTCCATCCGGCCAGTTTACAAAAGATTTCCCTTGCTTTAAGGTATGCTGAATGTCACCTGCTTACTCCTTGTATAAGGTAGGGCATAAAGGTGATGTTCAGGGATACCATCCTCAGAACAGATTGCCCCAGTAGGAACAGCAGTCCAAGGAAAACCAAAGAGAGTCCAAGGAAAACCAAGGAGAATCTGCACATTCAGGAAGGGAAAGAGACCAGGGGGATGGAGGGATTAAATACTGCAGTGGTGAAGGCAAGGACATCTACTATTATGGTAAGATTTTACACAATATTACTATCTCCTTACATTCACTGCTGTAGTATTCCTTACTAATGGGAGAGTGCAAAAGCTCAAGAAGAAACCTGGGAGGAGGAAGCAGCAGAGCCGTCCAAGAAGCCATGAAGAATGGCAGCAGCAAAACCAGCTCTAGCCCTGGAGATACCATCTAACTGGTAATGTTTGGTAAAGGTAAGCACAGAAGTCCAGGTAGCAGCTGCAAGAATAGAAATAGCATTTAAGCCTTTGAACAAAGCACCAGAAGAAGCCACAGCTGTAGTGGAATGAGCCTTTACAGAATAAGGAAGGCTCTCGCCATGAAAAATATAACAAAAGGGAATAGCCTTTGAAATCCAAGTGGAAATAGTTTGCTTGGAAACAGACAAACCTAAAGACCTAGGATGAAAGGAAACAAATAATTGGTCAGACTTCCTGATAGCTTTAGTTTTATCCAAATAAAATCTGAGCTGTCTATGTACATCTAAGGTATGTAGCACCCTCTGACTGTCAAGATTGTGGAGAGGGAAAAAAGGTAGGCAAATTAATATACTGATTAAGAAACAACTCATTAACTACCATGGGCATAAATGAAGGATTAGTATGCAAGGGCACCCTGTCCTCATGAAATATCAAAAAAGGTGGACAAACCATAAGGGCTTGCAACTCAGCACTTACTTCTGCCAGACAGGTGTCTAACAAAATAAGTGTCTTCCAAGAACAATGTTGCAAGGAAGCTGAAACAGCAGGCTCAAAAGGAGCCTGAGTCAATTTTTCCAGAACAAAATCAAGATCCCAGGGAGGAAGAACAGGCTTCCTGGGAGGTCTAATATTAAGGATACCTTTAATAACCTGATTAGCCTCAAATCTAGAAGCTACTAGGGGAATTAAAGGCAGACATGCAGAAACAGCTGATAAGTAGGCATTAATAGAAGAATAGGCCAAACCAACATTGAGCAACTCACACAAATAAGAGAGAACCAAGGGAATGGCCACAGAAAGTGGGTCCAGGTCATGAGCAAGACACCAAAATAGAAAACCTCTTCCATTTAGATAAGTAGGATTTCCTTGTAGTAGGTTTCCTGGCCTCCTGCAGGACCTGCAGCATGTTCTCAGAAAAAAGGTGTCTATGAGGAATCAGGGTCACCCACAGTGCCACTTGAAGCATGGACAGGTGGGGATGGATAAGAGACCCCTTGTCTTGTGTGAAGAGAGCCACCCTATGAGATAACTTGTGATGATTGCACCTGGCAAGGTGCAGAAGTAGAGGGAACCAGTGCTGTTGCAGCCAAAAGAGAGTCACCAACAAGATTTTGGGAGCATCTCGTTGAATCTTGAACAGGACCCTCGGAATGAGAGGAAGGGGAGGGAATGCATAAAGAAACATCCCCTTCCAAGAAAATGAGAGGGAATCCAACTTCCAGACAGAGGACCTGGGACTCTGGCACAAAACAGAGGAAGTTGTTTGTTCAAAGGAGAGGCAAAGAGATCTACTTGAGGAGTTCCCCACTGGTGAACAATGTCCAGAAACATCCCTGTGAAGCATCCATTCATGGGATTGAGTGAAGGACCTGCTCAGACTGTATGCCACAACATTCTGACCTGAAGGAATGTAAGCTGCCTGAAGAGTTGCATGATATTGGATAGCCAGATCCCATACCAGAAGTGCCAGCTGGCAAAGATGGTGGCATCTCGTACCCCCCTGTTTGCTGATATACCACATGACTGTGGTATTGTCCGTGAATACCCTGAGAGGCCCTGCAGAGAAGAGAGAATGAAAGGCCCGAAGAGCCAGCAGAAGATCCCTCATCTCTTTGATGTTGATGTGCTCCATCTACTGATGAGGAGACCACACTCCCTGAACCTTCAGGGAGCCAAACGTTGCCCCCATCCCACATCTGAAGCATCCTTGAACAGATCGTGGGAGGGAAGCAGAGACTGAAATGGGGGTTCTGGATTCAGGGACAACTACTGAACCTACCACAGAAGTTTAACTTTGAGACACAGGAGAAGAGGAACAGGAAAGTCTAGAAGATGCACATGCTGAAGCCACACAGTCTTCGGAAACCATTGGAACATCCTCATGTGGAGCTTGGCCAGAGGAAGCATCAGAATGGTGGAAGCCATGAACTCCAGAGCTCTCAGAAATTCCCTGACCAAAATGGAGGCCAAGGGAAGAAGAGTTTAAAAGAAAAAAAATGACAATTAATGCCATTGGAGGAGGCAGGGATGCCAGCATTGGCACCGTTTGAAACCTACAACCCAGAAATACATGATCTTGAGAAGGAGTCACAGAAAACATGTTTGAGGTTTATTGCGAAGCCCAGGCTCTAAAGAAGAGAAATGGTAAAATGAAGACTTTGCAAAAGGACCTCTGGGGAAGATGCCTAAATCAGCAGGTCATCCAAATAAGGAAAGATTCTGATCCCTTGAAGCCTGCAAAAAGCAATCACAGGAGTGAGGCATTTGGTGAACACCCTTGGGAAAGTAGAAAGGCCAAAGGGCAAAGCACAGAACTGAAAATGCCAGGAAGCAACAGAGAAACGCAAAAATCTCCTGAAAAGAGGATGGATTTGAATATGGAGATAAGCATCCATGAGATCTAGAGACACCAGAATGGCCTGAGGGAGCAAGAGAGGAAAAAGGGACTGAAGGGACAACATCCAAAAGGAAGGCACCTTCAGAAAGGTGTTCAGATGGAAGAGGTATAGAATAGGTCTCCAAGTACCTTTGTTTTCTGAGCACTAAAAACATTCTGGAATAAAATAATTTCCCCCTTTGGGACACAGGCACTTCTTGAATAGTGGCCTGAGATAAGAGGTCCCAAAGAACCTCTGGGAAAAAAGGAAGCTGTTCCCGAGGAGGCTGAGGAATTCCCATAAAAGGAGGATGGGAAATCCAGACCATGAAGTACCCTTGGTGAATGATTGACAAAACCCAAAAATCCTGGGTGATCTGGAGCCAAACAAGAAGAGACAGAGAAAGGCGAAGAGACAGAGGAATGTTGCTGGCAATGGTTGGATAGTCAGACAGCACCTGTTTTGTCAGGAAAGGAAGGCTTAAGAATCCCTGCAGTTTGAGTGGCTTTAGTAGGAGGAGTCCGTTTACTACCCTTTTTACCTTTAGAAGGAAGGTGAGACTGCCTCTGAACAAAGGCTGACTTAGAAGGGTAGCTCCATTGAAATTTACGTACAGGAGAAACAAAGATATGCTCCTGTAAAGCCTTCCTCTTTTCCTGAAGAGACTTAAATAAACCAGCAGTCGCTTCACCAAACAAAAGAGTATTATCCAGAGGAGCATCCAGCAACTTAGCCTTAATATCATCAGGCAAAGGCTGACACCAAAGCCAGGAATATCCCCTCAGAACCGAGCCAGAAGCAGCAGTCCTTAAAGAGGCATCTGCAGCATCATAACTACACTTGATAGAATGGTGAACTACCTGAGAGGAAGTCCCAAGCAACGAAAGAGCAGAAGATTTACCCTCAGAGTCTGGCAGATCAGAAATAACCTGACAGGCCTGAGAAAGAAGAGCCAAGACATACCTAGAAATATGGGTCTAATAATTAACAGCCCTAAAACCCAGGGTAGAGGATGTATACAACCTCTTACCCAGTCTATCCATGGTCTTACTGTCCTTGTCAGAAGGCAGTAACTTAGATGAAGGAAGAAATTGAGATGGCTTTTCAGAGGCTGCAGTCACCACAGAGGGGTCAGCAGCAGGACATTTAAACAAAAAGAAACAATCCTCAGGCAGGTAACAGGTACAAGCATGCAAAATCTGAAGGTAATGCTACTCAATGCTAGAAGTCTAAACCTCAAAATGCACTCTCAAGACACTCCTAAAAATGGAGAACATCGATATCTGTGCAGTAACTGAGACCTGGTTCAAGGCTCCAGAGAGCACCCGTGCATGAAAAGGCTACACCTCTTACCACACTTTTCGGCCACTAAACCAGGACCAAAACACTAAAGGTGGGGGAGTGTCCATATTCACCAAGGATATTCACAACACCAGGCTAGTTGCCCAACACAATGCATCTGAAATTCTCCAGGTGCAACTAACACTAGGTAAGACTGCAATCCAAATTGTAGCTTGCTACATATTCCCAAGATTCTCATTACAGTTTTCTAAACATACTGGAAAATATTAAGATATAACCAAACACCCTAATACTGGGTGATTTCAATTACCCTGCCATTAACTGGGAAAACTACTCATGTACCAACACCTTTGCCCAACGGTTCTTGGAATTCATAAATTTCAATGCCCTGGATCAACTAATCCTTAGTCCCACCAGGGGCTCCAGTATCCTAGACCTGGTCATAACCAACATGGAAAATCAAAGCTCCACACCTATGGTCACCCCCTTGTTGATCAGGAGTGACCATAAACTAATCACCCTTGACATCCACATCCCACCCCCCAGTAAGCAAACTTCCGTAAAAATATTCTCCAAAACCAACTTCATGCTACTCAAGTCAGAAGTGACAAACTTCATGACACCCATGAAGACGGGAACTGAAAGTTCAGCTGCTGAATCCTACACTAAGGCACTGTACGAGCACATCCACTCGTGCATGAATCGTTCCATTCCCAATAGAACCAAGACGCTCGCCTCCAAAAAAAGAAAGTCAATCTGGTTGGTCCCTTACCATGAACAAACTTTTTCAACAAAAGGAAGAAACTTGCAGAAAAGAGGAAAATTCCCAGGATGCAGAAAAACTTCCTTACCCAGCCTCAATAAGAAGATGAGATCCCTCATAAAACTCTCCAAAGCTACTTACGAAAATAAAATTGCCAAAAATTCCAAAGACAACCACAAGGCATTCTATAGCTAGGTCAAGAATCTAAATGGCAATGCTCAGATCTGCTTTGAGCTACAACAGAATTTTTATTTATTTTTATTTTATTTTATTTTACATTTGTTGACCGGGATAGTCCAACTGAATGCATGTCCATTTTCAGCAGAGGCCCAGGGAGAAAAGCTCCAAGGGTAAGCAGATACACATTACATAATACCAGCATTACATATTACAAATAGACTATTTACAGAGATTACATAAGTAAGCAAGTTAAACAAGTTCCACAGGTTAGAGTTAATCCCAAGCGTAAGTCAGGATTAAATTAAATTACACAGTAAGATGGTTAACAGATTTTTACACATTCTAGAGAGAGTTAGCCAGGCTTGATACATTGACATAGCCAGTTAAGTGACAAATGTTGTTTGAGTCTAGTTTTAAATTGACCTAAGGTGGAAAGTAAGGTAATAATGGCATTAAATATACTGATCCCAAGGATATTGCCAATATCGTGGCAGATTGAGTCAGTGCAAACTTCACCCCCCTCACCCCCTAAAGGGCCCATCTCAATACAGAAAGATTGCCAAATTCCAGTAATAATGGCCACACAGGTAAAAAACGCACTCCAAAGCTAAGAATACAGCATCCATGGGACCAGACGACATCCCAGGTTGTGTACTACATGAACTGCAAAATGAACTGGCACCTCACCTAAGTGTCATGTTTAATCATACAACGAAATGAGAAGAAACAACCAGCTGGCAATAACTCCGCTGCAACCAACAAGCTACACAAAAAGTAAAAATAACGGTGATATGAAGCATGGCTCCAACCAGCATATATCTTTTTTTCATATTAGGCTGCAAAGGTTTTTAAATGAGCTATTAATATAGGAGTTATTTTATAAAAAGTTTACATTGACTATGCATTTAAGTATAACATATGTGATTGCCGAAGTCACCTACCTAGCGTAAGGACGTACGGCTGAATGAATGGCTAGGATCCATTCATAGTAGGGAAGTTATATCTGTCCTCTAGAAGTCATCTTGAGTATATCGTTCTTTTTACTGATTTATTAAAATTGTCTTGCTGATTAGGATGGCGATTATTATAGGAATACAGAGCAAAGTGAAATGTATTTAAATATTTTTTAGGAGGGCAATCAAACTTATTTATTGGACGATATATTGTTTTTATAGATCTTTTTATTGATCTAACACATTTGCTTGACAATCAGCATTGCGAAGCATCAGTTTATGAGCAATGATGTTTTTATTGCTTTATTGTAACTGTTGTTGATCATTTTGGGAATGTTGGGGTAGGGATCTGTATAAGTGCCTCTGTATATATTGGGTACTGATATAGGTTCATAGGTAGGTATTAGGCTATCTGCCGAAAGGCATTTATAAGCCTATCCGGAATGTGTTGGCTTTCGCTGCCCCCTTAGATTAGTTCCCTGTGCCTCTGTCCAGCAGAGCCATTGAAGTGATCCCTGGGGGTAAACTTTCTGTTTCCCATCCACTCGTCAAGGTTTCTGTTGAAGAGGGTTAGCGAGGAGCTCTGCCTAATGTAGATTGGAATCTTGTTCCAGAGCATGGAAGTCTCTAGGACAGGAATCTATCCCTCCAGCACGTCCTATTTATTGTTGTGGTGAGGTCTTGATCCCTGGAGCATGTGGCTCAAGGGGATATGGTTTTCTTTAGGTGTAGCATGTCCATCAATTCTGGGTTGGACATGGCCTTGTAAGTCAGGCAGAGATCACATCTGAGTAGACGGTATGCAACTGAGTACAGCTGGAGTTTCTTCGGTTGAGCTGCATAGGGCATCTCCTTGAGGCCAGTGATCCTCTTGGTGATGTACTTCTGTGGTCTTTCCAGTTGGTGCAGGTGTCTTGTAAGTTACATCCCAAATGAGGCATTGTACTCTATGATGGGTCTGATGAGTGATATGTAGAGGGGCCCAATGATCTCTTTCAATCTGGATGCAAACCCTTTTGTGATTAGGTGGCCACATAGAAGGATTTTCTAACCACTTTGGCAATGTGATTATCAAAGGAAAGGTTACTATCCACTTGGGTCCCCAGATCCCTTATTACGTCTTCTGTATTTAGTGGGCTACCACCTGTGTGGTAGTTTGTGGGTACTTTTGTTTTTTCCCAAAGGGGATGACTATGCACTTTTTGGCATTTAGCTTGAGGCCATAGTTTTGACACCAGGTATCTGTCTCAGTGAGACCCTTTTGGAGGATGTCTGTGTCAGCCGGAGAGTCAATTATAGCCCCTAGTTTGCAGTCGTCTGCGAACATGGTCATCCATAGTCCTCCTGTGCTTGCCTGTACCTCTGAGAAGTATATGCTAAACAGGAGGGGTCCTATGACTGAGCCCTGGGGAATGCCACTTATAACTGGTTTAGAGTCAGACCTAGCTCCTGCAACTCATACCATGTGGGTTCTGTCCATGAGCCAGTTGGCAATCCATCTCGTGACATAGGGGTTTATGTTCAGGCTGGTGAGCTTGTCTATAATACCTGAGTGGGAATGGTGTCAGAGGCTTTTGCAAGGTCTAGGTAGGCTGTGTGGACCACCTTTCCCTCATCTATAGCCTTGGTAACTGTCTCAAAGAAGTCCACCAGGTTTAGGAGGCATGATCTGCCCTTAACAAAGCCGACCTGGGTAGGGTCCAGTGTTTGGAGGTTCCCAATGTCTCTGTTAATGAGATCCATAACAATGCACTCCATAGCTTTGCAGACCAAGCTAGTCAGGCTTATAGGGCGATAGTTCCTGGGGTCAGTTGTGGCTCCACCTTTGTGGAGCGGAATAACCATTGTGTGCCACTCTGTGGGCACGTAGCCTGTGGAGAGGCTGAGTTTAAACAGTGTGTTTAGGTGACAGGTTAGTTCATCTTTGAGCTCATGTAGGACGCAGCCTGGGACACCGTCCGGTCCCACTGTTGCTGTGTTTTTGGCTTTGGATAGGGCTGTTTTAACTTGAGTGTCTGTGATTTCAGGGGCACTACATTCTTCTGCTATAGTTATGGGTCCTTTTGGGGGTGAGAGGGGGGTGAAGTTTGCACTGAACCTGTCTGCCAGGATGTTGGTTATATCGGTTCAGTGTATTTTGTGTCATTTTGTACTAACTCCGAGCAGATCTGAGAATTGCCACTTAGATTCTTGAAATAGCTAAAGAATGCCTTGTGGTTATCTTTGGAGTCCATGGCAATTTTTCTTTTGAAGCTAGCCTTGGTTGATTTTATGAGGGAACATAGTTTCTTGCTGATACTGATCAGGGATGTCTTCCCTTCTTGGGATTTTACTCTTTTCTGTACTAGTTTCCTCCTTCTATTGTATAGCTTGTTTATGGCAGGGGTCCAGCAGACTGGTTTCCTTTTCTTGGAGGAGTGAGTCTTGGTTTTGTTTCGAATAGCATGATCCATGTATTCTTGTAGGAGCCCATAGAGTGCATTAGTAAAGCATTTTGCAGCATGGACAGCGTTATCCTTTAGCATGTGGGCTTTAAGACTTCCCACCTCGGTCTTAAGTAACGTGAAGTTTGCTTTTAAAAAGTTTTTCATGGTGGTTTCTTTGACCGGGGGTGGTGGCAGAATGTGGTTATCTAGAGTGATTAGTTTATGGTCAGATCTAACCAGCGAGGGGCTGACCTCCAGTTTGGAACACCGGTCGCCCATGTTGATGATGACCAGGTCCAATATGTTGTCACCTCTGGTGGGGGTGTTGACCAGTTGATCCAGGGCATTTGAGTTTATAAATTCTACGAAATGTTGGGCAAGGGAGTTGTACTTGAGTAGTTCTCCCAGTTAATGTTTGGGTAATTGAAATCTCCCAACATCAGGGTGTTTGGTAGGAGGTTTGTTTCCCACTGTTTCCAGGAATGTGGAGTGGGGGTCCTGGGACATGATGGGTGATCTGTAGCAAGCTATAATTTGAATAGCAGTTTTGCCCATTGGTAGTTGCACGTGGATGATCTCTGAAGCATCGTGCTGTGCCACTAACCTGGAGGTGTGGGTATCCTTGATGAATATGGGTACTACCCCGCATTTTGTATTTTGGTCCAAGTTTTGTGGCCGAAATGTATGGTATGAGTTGTAGCCTGGTAGTGCTGGGGTGCACTCTGGAGCCTTAAACCAGGTTTCTGTTACTGCACATATATTGATTTTCTCCATACTGAGGAGTGCCTTGAGTACGTGCATTTTGAGGTTTAGACTTCTGGCTTTGAGTAGCATTACCCTCAGATTTTTGTTACTTGTGCTATTTATGGTGGTGGGTTTGTCATTTCAGCCTTGCCTAAAAAAGGCACTATGGGGGTGGCAAGAGCCTTGGCCAGCATTCGAAAGCCTAAGGGTGACAGGTGCAAGCCATCTCTAGTGAAGCAGCGTGGCTTGTCGAGCATGTCATCCCAGGCTGACAGACACTGTATCCCCTTTGAATGACACCAGAAGCTTAGCCAATTGTTGAAATTGATAATTTTTTCTCTATACCGTGGTATCATTCTTGGTGAGGTATGGATGCTACTCAGGGTCAGGGACATACCAGCATGGGCTACGTGATCAAAGAGCTTCTCCATGTCTCTTTTCATGTAGTCCAGGAAGGTACAGCTCAGGTCATTCACACCAACATGGACATTGACAGAGTCATATTTGTACTTGTTCTGGAGTGACCTGAGTGATTGTGTTATGTGGCGGATCTTTGCACCCGACAGGCAGCTAATAGTAACCTTCTCCTTGTTCAGCCTAGTAAGTGGGACGTCAGTGTGCCTGACTATAGAGTCATCTATTACTAGTGTGTTGGGTATGTTATTTTGCCTTAAGGGCTATGATTGCGTGCCACACTGGATTTTGTGAAGTATGTGTTTCATGGTTTGTGTTGGAGGGTGGAGGTTGCTTGGATGTCTGCTTTGTAGGTCTCTGTTGCTTTTGCAGATTTTTATTTTGAGCCTCCGAGTATGTTTTCATGTATCTGTGTGTTTTTTGCGGGTGCTGGTTTCATAGGTCTATGTGAGACTGGTGGTGTGATGCAAGTAATTCCCTTCTCCTCTTGACTGCCTGGTCCAGTCTTGGGTTGAGAGAGCTAAGCCTCCAGTTTGGCTGTATAATTGCATCTCTTGCATATATTAGTGTTTGGTGGAAGGAGGAGTGGGTTGTCTGTGTACATGAGGCAATTGTAACATTGCCTCAAAATGCCCAGATTCACCAGTTGGACTGGAGTGTACACCTGAAACTGCCCTTTGGACATGCCTGGATAGGTACAGTGAAGTGTTTTACTGATTGGCTGGTAAAGTCAAATAGAGAGCCTTGTCTTTCACTACAGTATAGGCTGGTCTAGTGTTAAGGTTTATTAGTGCTTGCTATGAGTTTTGAGCAAGTGCCGGGATGAGAAGTGAATGGTTTGAGTGCTTAAGTTGAAAGTTTGTCTAGTTCCAAGGGAAAAATTGAAGAGTACACTTTGTGGAGCCAGGAATAGTTATACCCTAGCTAGCCAAATGTGGGTTTTATAGCAGGGAAATGAAAGAGATAGAAATTAGCCCAAAAGGGCCAATAAACTACTCATTTCTGGGCTGAAATCACTCCTCCAGGGACAGATAGGCTGCTCAAAGCTCCCTCTCTCACAGTGAATAGAGAAACTTTCTTCTATCCAAGTAAGTTATGGGCAAACACAGAAACTTGTAACACAGCCCTGAATTCAGCACTAACCTGAAAACTGGACTATACTAGCTTAGAAAGGCGGGAAAACAAGTATTTTTCTTGTTTTTTTTGTGCTAGATAAAACTTAGATGAATAATTCATTAGATTATGCCTTTAAGCAGCAACTGGATAGGAGTGTTGACATCACTTACCTTGCACATTGATGCAAGGTTAATTGAATGGTTTAATCAATTAAGATTTGAAAGTAAGGGACGTTAACTATAAGTATATATAATATGCTTGCTTTCATTCTCATTTGTGTTTATGGTCTGATGAAGCCACATTACGTGGTGAAAGCGCTAACCTGTGATTAAAACTTGTGACTTGAAAGTTTTATAAAAAGATATATGCTGGTTGGAGCCGTGTTTCGTATCACTGTTATGTTTAATCATAGTCTCACTTCAGGCTTCATGCCCACTGAGTGGTGCACAGCTACAGTTATCCCACTCCACAAGGAGGGATCCACCTTGGATCCCGGTAACTACCGCCCCATCAGTCTGACGAGCCTGATCTGCAAGGCCATGGAATGTATTATCATGGAACTTATAAACAAAGACATTGGCAACCTTCAAAACACTGGACCCCACGCAGTTTGGGTTTGTGAAAGGCCGATCTTGTCTCCTGAACTTGATTGACTTCTTCGAATCAGTCTCCAGAGTCGCGGACAAGGGTAAGGTGGTCCACACAGCCCATCTGGACCTCGCCAAGGCCTTTGACACCATTCCCCACTCTGGAATCATAGATAAACTTACTAAGCTGGGCATTAATCCCTACGTCACTTGATGGGTTGCCAACTGGCTTACTGACAGAACCTACACTGTAAAAGTAGCCGACTCCAAATCCAGCTCCAGACAAGTGACAAGTGTAGTACCTCAGGGTTCAGTCCTGGGACCACTCTTGTTTGGCATCTACTTGTCTGAAGTACAGGCCAACACTAAGGGACTCTGGATAACAAAGTTCGCTGATGACTGCAAACTGGGAGCCATTACTGAATTCCCCAAATGATGTGGATCTTCTGCAAAAAAGCCTTACAGAAACAGTTGCTTGGTGCCAGAGCCATGGGCTCAAGCTCAATGCCAAGAAATTTATAGTTATCTCCTTTGGGAAAAAACATGTACCTGTGAATTACCACATAGGTGGCAGTACACTAAACACTGAAAGTGTGATAAGAGACTTAGGGACACAGGTAGACAGTGGTCTCACCTTCGATAACCACATCACCACAACAGTCAGGAAATCCTTCTATGTAGCACACCTCATCACTAAGGGATTTTCATCCAGAAAAAAGAAGGTCATTGTCCAACTGTACTCATCCCTCATTAGACCCATTATAGAATACAATGCCCCGATTTGGTATGTACCTCTCAAGACATCTGCAACAACTGGAAAGGCCGCAGAAATACCTCACTAAAAGAATCACAGGCCTAAAGCAGATGCCCTATGCTGACCATCTAAAAAAAAATCCACCTATACTCTTGTCACATATCATCTACTCAGAGGCGATCTCTGCTTAACATACAAGGCCATGTCAAACCCAGAGCTGTTGGACATGCTACACGTAAAGAAATCCCATTCCCTCAGAGACACATGCTCCAGGGATTTAAACCTTGTCATCACAATGAACAAAACATGTTGGAGGGATAGGTTCCTGACCCAGAGACTCCCCATACTCTGGAATAGACTGTCCATATATGTCAAGCAGAGTGCCTCTTTGGTCCTCTTCCAAAGGAACCTTGATGATTGGATGGGAGATAGGAAATTCACCCTGGGGATCACGTCAGGGGTCCAGGGAAGTAAATACTGTGGGAAGAAATAGCCAGGGAATTGTTATGACTAGGCTAGTATAGGCCCTAAGGCCAATAGCCTAGAACCAACCAATGAACCCTGTACAACCTATCAGACTTATTGGGAGCAGGGGGCAGAGAATCTGGCGCTTTAGAGGCAGTGGAAAAAACATCCAACAAAGCAGGCAAGACAGGAGGAATGGCCGCAGGTTTAGGATATTCCATTTGCAGTAACTCATAGTATCTCTTATTGACATCCAAAACTTGGGCACAATCCCACTTAAAGTCCATCATCCTAGAGATAGTGTCCCCAAAGGAAATTTCCTCAGAGGGATTATCAAGAGTATGAGAATCCTCCTCCTCAGACCCATAGCCTAAAGGAGAAGGAATCTGGGCACAATAAGCAAGGGAGTCATCATCAGAATCCACCTTAGTGGATTTATCTTCAAAGGGACAGCTGGCCTGGAAACCTGAGAAGGCCCAGACTCAGGATGGCATTCATCAACTGCAGTAGGAAACTCTTCTCGAAAGAGAAACTGCGTAACCCCATTAAACCCCATTGTGAATGTCTGTGTGTGTGTGTGTGTGTGTGTGTGTGTGTGTGTGTGTGTGTGTGTGTGTGTGTGTGTGTGTGTGTGTGTGTGTATGGGCATGCGCACAGTAATTTTTGTCAATGAGAACACTGTTAGGTTGGTGAAATCCTGGGGAGGAAAAAAAACTCACCTCAAACAAATGACAGTTGTTTTTAGTTTAAGCTCCAGAAAAGGAATTTTATAAATGATTGCAGTGAAATTCCAACTTTGTTTCTTGATCATGGACATACCTCTCAACTGTACAGATTTTCGCAAAATGCCCAGATTTTTGCCTCATATGTTTTATGTGTTCCTCCTAAAATCTGTACTTTTCTGGCAAATAGCTGAGGATTGAAGTCATTAAATAATGACAAACATTTGAGTTTGAGTCCACATCCTTCAGAAAACTAATGCTAATGCAAAACTTATTAGTTTATCAGCTTTCTAAGTATGTAATAGCAATATTTAAAATCTGTCCCTATTTGTCCCCCCCCCCCATCAGTTTAGGCTTGTCCAGATTTTTTGCTCTAAGAGGTTGAGAGGTATGATCATGGAGTCCCATACATATAAAACTGAGTATAAAAGAACCAATAAAACTGAGTATAAAAAAACAAGAGTAATGTAATGCTGATGAGCTGTTTAGATTACTGTATTATGAGCCACAACAATCTACACTGAATATACAGTAAATATATACTGTTATTTATACTTTATTCTTTAACTGTGTAAAACAGTAAGGCAGAAGTCTCATCTTAGAAGCAACTCAGTAGTATTGTATGGCTAGGTGACTTCCTCAGATTTACACAGTTGGCAAATTTTGGAAGGTGAAAACAAACCCTGGGTTACAGAATGAAGTTTAACAGCCCATAGCCTTAATCCTTTGTTTTAAACTCCCAGATATCGCTTTATTATCACAGGTATCAAAAAAGTGTATAGCTATTAGTAACCCTTATTGAATAACAACTGTCTGAACATAACTTACTAAGCTGCAATATTAAAAAATATAAAAAAAATGTACAACAACAAATATATTCAATGTATTGCCTGAAAATCATCTGAATGTACACAGTGGGCAAGTCCCTCTTCACCAACCTGCAACCTCACAAAATTGCTTAAATACTATAAATCTGAAACTATGCACCATTCCTGGAGCCTGGATTCACTCTTGTGCTCTTCAGCACATCGGGCAGTGAGTGCCCTTCAGCACTCATTTCCGTAGCAGGTACAGGTTTTACTAGATCGGGTTGCTAGCCCGAGGCTCAACCTCCTCAGAAGGTGCACCACAAATTCACACCTAGGGCCAAATTAGACTGTCCAATCCCCCTATTGTATGTCTTTGTGAATTTGGGAGGAAACACACAAGAATGCAGGGAGGACATGCAGACTCCATACACCATTAGGAAAAATACATATTTTTGCTGCAACCCCCAAACTCTTATCCTAAAGGTACAGCACCTCAGAACATTTAACTATAGGCTGAAGTACAGTCCTTCACATAAGAGAGTGCAGGGGACTTACTCCTTGCAAAATCCAGTTCCTTGTGCATGTTCAGGACATTATGATTTGGTATGCTGTATTCAGGCAGATGTGATTTAGAAGAGTTTAATATTTGCTACAAGCACTTGCAGAGAAACTTGAAATGGCTCTGTGCTGTCAAGTATGCATGATTGTCTGATAAATGAATGGTAATTAGCAGTGCTCATCTGTTGCAATGTGAAACTGAACAGTTGTTGATATGGCAAGGTACACTGTTGTGCAGTTACAGGGTGACAATTACTGAAAACTTGCAATGCAATATGCTAGAGAAAATCTATGAAGGGCACCTTGGTGTAGTGAAAATTAAATCTCCAACACGTTTTGTAGGGGCCAGCTAAAGGTAAACCAACAGAAAAATTACAAATATTTCAGATGCCAAGTGGTAGGAAATACACTTCCAATAAAATCACTGCATCAGAAGAATTAGCCAACAGCAGTACATATATATAGACTTTTACAGGCCCATCCAGAGACGGGTATTCATTTTTCAAAGGGTCCTGATATAATCTGTATTGAATCAACTACTTCCAAGAAAATAATTGTTGTTCTAACAACAATATTCAGAAAAAACAGAATCCAGAATAAATTGTGGGTGAGAACAGGCCATATCAAATCTGTTTAAATTGGTCAGGAAACATAATGAAACAAAGCATTTCAATTCAACCTTTCCCATTATTCAGTCATCAATACTCTAGCAGAGAGATACGTATATACACTTTTAAAAAATGCATTGATTACTATGAGCCCAGACAAAAAAAAAACACTGTACTACATACTGGGATTCTTTTTTGTTCATACCACAAAAGAAATCCTGCTGTATTTCTGAAAAGAAAGGTACATTACCATTAGACTTACTGAAGCTTGATATTCATAGACATGTTACTGACAAGCAGTTCAAGGTAAGCATAGCAGGTTCTTACAAAGTCTTGACACAGGCCAGGAGAGGTTGTCAAGAAAAGACTGAAATGACAAATGTTGCTGAGTCTATATGGTTGCAAGCACTGTAATATTAATGCATGCAGGAGGCACTGGATATGGCATCTGGAAGAGGTATACGAAACAAATCCAGCATGCCAGCCGATCTGGTAGCCTAGAACAAGTTGGTAGGTGAATTTTGATTAATTTTTATTTCAGAGCTCTCCTAGAACTCATACCACAGCTAGAGAAGAATGGAGTTCTCAAATCATGATCAGAAAAGGAAAAAAGTAGCAATATGAAATCAAGTTCTAGATAAGGGGAACATATATAGTGGAAGACATGTAGAGCAAAGGAGAAATGAGCAATCTCCAGTCCGTGAATGTAAAAGACAGAGTAAGGGTAGAGAAATAGAGAAAAATCAAATATTTCCTGTTACCACTTGAGTGGATATGTAATACACAGAGGTCCTACAAAGTAGAGAGACTTACCAGATAATGCAGTCATAGAAATACCGACACCAAACATGAGCATTGATATAGCCAGAAATATACAGTCAGTCGTGACACTGCCACGGAAGGCATATCATCAAGCAATGACACAATGTAACAAGGAAGAGGAAGGTATTGGACAAAAATTGTAGTCTCTGTGCCATGAATTTGACAAAAAGACAACAAAACAGTGTGAGAGAGACCTGGTGAACACCAGCAGAAATGTGTATAGCTATGTGCAAAGCCAGAGACACAAATGCCTGCTGTTAGTGGAGGGCTACCTTAACATATGGGAAAAAGACCATGGAGGACAGATCATACTGGGTATGACATTTAAAAGGCAGAGAGAACAGCAGATGTCTAGTGGTCAGCAGTGTAATACCCAACAATGAAGTTTTGTAGTGCTCAAGCAGTCACTACCATCATCTTGATATTGAGGAGATAGAGGTGTTTATCATGCTAGACAGCATGCAGAAACATTCACTGTAAAGTAGGGATCTTCCATATCAGGTTTTTAGGGGCTTTAGTGACTCTGGTCATACTGGGTGTCCCCATGCATCGCCAACACAAAGAGCTTTAGTTAGTATCCACTGACTATATAGAAAGATCATATGCATAGGAATCCAGCAGCAAGACAAAGAACTTAATTTGTCACAGAGCACTGGCTGCTAAAGCCTGGGGTGTTCATTAGTCACTGTCATGCCAAACAGCAAACATGTGTGGTGCTGCTGATCCTCAGAAGAACTGTAGACCTCTTGGATCTCAATGCACCATAGCAGTGGTTCATTGACAGTGACTTTATAACAAAGAAAAGTATCCTTTGTCAGCTGTACAACATCCACATCTACGTCTGTTCTGATTCCATCAAGGGTTTGCCACTTGAATATGATCCAACGTCACACAAGACACTGAAGTCATATAATGTGATGTGGACTTTGCTTATGGTATTACTGGAGGAGCAGGAGCTGTCAGCATGTCCAACATGGCAGCAGCTGCTTAGAGTATAGTCCATCTTTCTGGGTGTATGGCTAAAGGAGTGCCTCTAACTTTTCACAATGTCTGTAGTGCAGAGTATGATGCCAGGGGCTAGCATTATTGCATGGATCTGAAAGCATATTTCAGTTTCATGTGAAATGTGTTGTGGCTACAGCCTTCCTACAGCCTTTGGAGGTTTCAAATGCTCATGCTGTACTAAGGACAACCTACTCTGAATTGGTGATACCAGTTCTGGATTACATGGTCCACACTTTCATCCAAGGTAATATGAAGAATGTTGGCAAGTCATGCTTTTAAGAATCTCTGTCCCTCTGGAGTATGTTCTTGATCTGTGGACTGTGTCAGATCTATGAGAAAAGGGATTACCAAACAGCCAAAATTCAGTGGAAGCCTGACATGTTTATTTTTTTCTGGGAAGGTGCCACATTGAGTTCCACATTCTTCCAGGAAAATGTGCACATGCCTGTTTGCTAATGGGTATTCCCACACACCCTCGAAGAAGCCTTAGGAGAGTTAATAAGGAATGTTTTAAGAACATTATCTCCAACCTTGCAGATTACGATGTGATAGAATTCTTCAGCAATATGGCTACCTGCCTAAAGTTCAGAGTTTTTCCCCCCACTGGATTTGGTTCTGTTCAGGTTGGTTTGAACATTGTATGTGTGTGATCTGAGTACCTTACGCTTGTCGGTAAAATAAAGGCTTCTCCTATCATTTGTGTACACAGAAGTAGACCACTACAGATAGGCACATTCTCAGCTGGTGCTTCTATGGATACCATCCGCAGGCAAGTGTTACACTTCTGTTGTGTACCTCTTGTGGTGTAGTCCATTACCATTGTTTGTCTACACCTCTTCCCGTGTCCTGTTCGGCTGCCCACCCACTACCACTTCTTCTCTTATCTCATTTTTCTACTTCTTTCTTTTGATTGATCCCTTGACTATTTATACCACTTTTTCTTGTCTTGATTTGCAAACATCGTCTTCCTGTTTCACATCTGATAGCTCTGCTTTACTTACTTGGAACTTATGCTGTACCTCATAGTTTGTTGTGTTAGGTTCACTTTTTACCCCATTATGTTTCTTACAGAACTTTTTCGTTGTCTCTAGCATTACTAATCTTTCAGTCAATATATTAACATGAATCCATGGATCAGACATCTACTTGAGTACTAGATGGGTTGGGAGGGTGGCCTAATGGTTAAGGTGTTTGCCTTACAAACACAAGGTGCAGGATTTGAGTCTCACAAGGGATAATTGGCTAGGCTTAAAATGGCTCACAAGGGCAGTTAGCTTAGTACTAACCTATGAGCGCAGCCAACAAAAAGGATGGGAGGTTAAAACAGAGTTCCCGAGGGACAGCACACAAAGTGTTCAGCCTGGAGGGTTCAGTGCTCCAGCAGTGATCTGCATCATCAAGCAGACCCAGTCTGACACCTGATATCTACATCAGGTTCCACAAGAGAGCCTATTTTGATTGTGGCACATGATGCAGACAAACTGCAATGGTGCTATCCTGAGAACAGCAAAGGTACTAATAGTTTACAAGCACAGAGTGCCACAAATACACTAACGTCTTAAACAGATTGTATCCAATGCAGTGTAGAAATCCCCTAAGACGGAAGTAGGCATTTTTAATGTTTAGTTATGAGATAGCATACAGTAAGGTGATAAATTAGTGCTGTCAGGAAATCATCCTGTTCACTATTGTTGAACTTATGTGTTTTTCTTTCAGACTCTTAAAATAAGTATACATACTGCACTTAATTTTTGGTGTAATTAAGCCAAATGCCCACTGCCAAGTAAAACTATGTGTTTATGCTTTGCCAGCATGAATTTTGGCATTAGTTTTAGTATTAGTGGGGACAAAGTGCTATGTATTAGCCTAAAATGCATGTGTGCTGAATGCAAGTGAAGTCGCATTCAGTCTGCAGTTCTTCCAGTTTTCTGCATTCATTTTATCTAAATGCATGCTATGCAAGCTTGGACAAATGCACAACAGTGTGGTATATACACAAAGTGGATGTGGGGGGGCACACATTCCTGTCAGCTCTGAGATTGTCATTGAAACTACAGAGGTGGTCAGTTTGTAACTTGATCATTCATTCTAAAAAAAATATTTGCATACTACAGAGCAAACAGCTTCAAGAAATAGGTAAACAGTACATACAAATGGGAGCTAAGTGTTCAACATGTGTTTATTTGTTTGTATGAGTTTGCTGAGCTGGAGTTTGAACTGGATAGAACCCACTTACAATGAAAGCCCTGTGAAATAAGCTTCAGACAGAAGATTTACTAACAGAAATTCCACTATATAAACACACACACACACACACACACACACACACACACACACACACACACACACACACACACTCTCTCTCTCTCACATATAATATAAAACATATTGTATGGGGTACATAATGCATACAAAGACATAAAGCAAGCACAGTGACAGTGGAGTATGAGTTACGTTATAAATGCAGTGTAACTTGTTGCTACAGAAATTTCATGTACCAAAAGCAAGGCAGTATACCGTTAGCTCAGCACATTGCTGAAAGAAGTGTCTGAGGGATTAAGATGGTGTGAGAGAAGGTACACATACCTCTCAACTATTCAGAGTTTTGGTTCATATTTTTGGTCTGTTCCTCATAAAAGAATGTTTTTTCTGGAAAATTATTGAAGACTGAAGTTACTAAATAAATAAGATTTTTGAGTTTAAGACTTTACATCCTTCAGAAAATGCATGCTAATGCAAAACCTGTGATTTTACTGACTTTCTAAGTTTATAAGAGAGTATTTAAAAATTGTCCCTAATATTCCACATTTGGCCTCCATTATTATTGGCTTCCACCATAGTTCTTACGTTAAGAAGCTGAGAAGTTGAGAGGTATGGAAGGTGGAAAGGAGTGTGTTAGAAAAGAAGGAGATGAAGAGAGAAAGATAGGGAGAGCAGGTCAGTGAATTTAATAACAATGGGAACGGGGATCTCATGGGAAAAATGAGCATTACAGAAGTAAGAAGCATATCTCTCTCAACCTCTTAGAATAAGAAATCTGCACAAAGCTGTAAATAAAAGTGGGACAAAGGCCCAAAAATAGGGACATTTTTAAAACATTGCTCTTAAAAACGTAGAAAGTTGATAGAATAACAGGTTTTGTGTTAGCATGAATTTTCAGAAGGGTATGAAGTCTGAAACTCAAATGTGTGTCATTATTTTCTAACTTCAATCTTGAATAATTTGCTATTGATCTGCCAGTAAACCACAATTTTATGAAAACCAGACCAAAATATGTTACCAAAATCTGGACTTTCTGCGAAAATCTTTACAGTTGACGGGTATGTAAAAAGTATGACAGAAAGGGTAAGTGGAAAGACTGGAAAATGGAGAGAGAAAGAAAGACTTATTACAAGGAGTCAGGACTATGGAATAGTAAGACTAAGGAAAAAGAAGATAATATATGAGACTGTCCAAGGTAATGCATTAGAGGGTGTGTGTGTGTGTGTGTGTGTGTGTGTGTGTGTGTGTGCGTGCATGCGTGCGTGCGTGCGTGTGTGTGTGTGTGTGTGTGTGTGTGTGTGTGTGTGTGTGTGTGTGTGTGTTTGTGTTTGTGTTTGTGTGAGAGAGACAGAGAGAAAAAAATAGAGAGATATGGGTTAAGGTGATTAGAAGAATTTTTAAGAAATCAGGTAGACTGGAAAATAAAGGTGAGGGTGCAGTGGCCTATGGATATTTAATTATGTCAAGTAAACTTACCTTTACACTGCCTGCTATTGCCAGGGAATTTTTTTCTGTTATTATCAAATGTCATTATACAATTGTGGCCTCACCATCTAACAGGCCTCTTCAAACCAAGTAATAATGCACTCTTGAACAGATTCTACACCAACATGTTTGAAAAAGAAGGCAGAGTTAAGCCTCTATTTACCAGAGCATGACCTGTATTTCAGGCATTCTTTAATTATGATTTTACATAGGATACTTTTCAAGTGATGATCTTTCCAGGGATTAACACATTTGTCAGTCAATATTAATCCCATGCTCAGTTTCAAAGCATGGCAGGTTTTGCAAGTGCCATCCTATTACGGCTGTTCTAGCATTCTTCCACCTGCATGGGGGAACATTAGGTATTGCAAGATATAATACCCATTGGTTATTACTGTTGCAGCTCTTCAGACCTTTACTGTAGACTGGGTAAAGCATTAATGTTAACACATAAATCAAGACAGAGTGAGAAAGAGAGAGGGAGGGAGAGTGTTACAGAAAAAAAGGAGGGAGGGAGAGGATGAGAGAAAAAAAAAAGAGTGACTAAATGTAGCTTTTCACCTTTCTTCTATTCTCTCTAGGTTTTGTTGCTTTGTACATAGCTGCTCTTTTTTATTTAATATAAACATTTATTTTCTGTGATTGTGCCTTAGTTTATTGGGTAGAGGTCACATCTTTACTGGGCTTTAGAAACATCTGCCACAATATACTAGACTATTTTGTATAATGAGTATCTACACGCAAGGGAGTGTTTGATTCAACGATGCACACAACACATGCAGTGGAGAACATAGCTACTCAAAGTAATGCTAATAGCAGTATAATCAGATGATAATGAGGAACGTATTAAAATGAGGGACTGTGTATGTAATGAGGTAAAATAAATTGAGCTGTTGATTGTAGCTTACATAATAAACATTTTACAAAAATGAAAAAAAATTGCAAAAAATGAAATGCAGAGGTCATTACATTTCAGTGAGAAGTGTAGCTTACATATTATGGGTAGTTTTGTTGACATGCTGGCAGTTGATACTTCTTACAGCAGTAAGTATTGCAATCAAGAAGTACAGGGATAAAGGTTAATGCAGCTGGTTTATCTAGTTACAATTTTTGTAGGTAGGCTGATAGAATGCAATTATAATGAAAGTTTGTACAGTTTAAGAAGGGTGTCTACAGGGGTTTTAGGCAGTCTGCAGGTAGATCTCTGGAAAACAGATTAAGGGAAAGTAAAGGTTTGGTTAAAGTACGTTAGTAAGACTAGGAGCTAATTCGTAGAGGGAAATGTGGGAGATAAGGTGAGCTGGGCTGATTGGAACAGGGGTTGCTAGGTTGCTGTGGAACAGGGGCAGAAGCTTGTATCTTCCAGGTGTTTTTTTAGCATGAGTTTGAAATTCTTGTGGTCTATAATTGTCCTGATGGTGCTTAGCTGGGTGTTCCAGAGTTTTGCTACAGTGTAGGAGTATAAGGACTGTCAGGCTTTTATATTTAGTCTGTGTAGGGTTACTTGTTTGTCTTCAGATCAAAGATTTCTGGTTGGTATGTAGGTTTGGAGGAGTGCATTGAGTGCTGGGCAGTTATCAGGTTGGTATATAACTTTGTGTGCCATATTTAGTTGTAGGTGATCTAGGAGGAGTAGGAATTTGACCCAATTGAGGGTATTGAGAGCAGTGCAGTGGTATGTGTTCTGGGGTGCATTTATTGCAAATTTTGTGATTGTAGCAGGATTCCAGTTTAGTTTTTAAGGTAATCTGAATGTTTGTCAAAATCGGAGCACCATAGAGAAGGGAGGGGAGTAGACAGGTAGCAGCCAGGGTGGTTTTGGTGGTTGAGTTCATGAAGTTTTTGTGCCGGTATAACATTCCTAGTTTGCAGTGTTTTTTTTTATTGCATTATGAATATTTAGATCAAAGGAAAGCTTATTGTGTGTGGTTACTCCTTGTAGTTTAGCTTGGGTAACAACTTCCACTTGAGTATTGTTCAGAGAAATGATCTTGAAGTCAGCTAAGTGATTATTGGGTGTGAAAAGGAGAAGTTTTTTTTTTTTTATTGGGGTTTTGCAGGAGTTGCCTTGTTTAGCCAGGTCTCTATGAATGTCAAGGCAGTTTGGATTAGATGTTGAAGATGTTTTACACTGTTGGAAGAGGAGATGATAGTAGAATCATGGGCATATTGTATAAGGTAGCTTTGGTGGGAGGTGGTGTGAAGCTTGTTAATGAAGATGTTAAAGACTAATGGTCTGAGAATGGACCCCTGTGGAACTCCAGTGTTATTTGGTAGATAGTTTGAGAGGGTTCCCTGCCATTTTATGCATTGTTTCCTGTCCGTTAAGTAACTGTTGAACCATAGTTGAGAAGTAGAGGAGAGACCAAGGTTAGAGAGTTGTTGTAGTAGTTTTGGGTGGGAAATGGTGTTGAAGGCCTTGGATAGCTTTCTAGCCCAACGGTTCCTGGAGTTCATAAATACAAATGCCATGGAACAGCTAGTCACTGTTCCCACGAGAGGAGAAAATATACTAGATCTCATTATCACAAACATGGGGACAAAATGCTCCACACCGGAAGTATATCCCTCATTGGTGAGATCTGATCATAAACTAATCTCACTGGAAATCCACATCGCCCCCACCCCAAACAAAAAAGACCACAGTGAAGAACTTCTCTAAAGCAAACTTCACACTACTCAAGACTGGTGTGGTATCCTTCAAGGCCCCTGAGCCAGTGGAAACCACAACCCAAGCTGCGGAAGCCCTTACAAATGCCTTCTATGAACACCTCCAGGACTGCATGGATCAGGCAATCCCAAATAAAACCAAGACTCTTTCCACAAAGGGCAAACGTCCAGTCTGGTGGACCCTAGCCATTAACAAACTTTACAATAAGAGGAGAAAGCTATTACATGATAGAACAAAATCCATAAAAGGAAGTCACCCTGATCATTATTAGTAAAAAATACGAGCACTCATAAAATCAACTAAGGCCAATTTTGAGAGAAAAATTGCCATGGATTCAAAGGACAATCATAAGGCCTTTTTCAGCTATGTTAGGAACCTGGGTGGAAACTCCCAGATATGCTCAGAATTAGTCCAAAATGATATAAACTGAACCCACAGACATTGCCAACATACTGGCAGACAGGTTCAGTGCAAACTTCACCCCTCTCCCCTAAAGGAGAGATAACTATCCCAGCAGAGTGTAGCCTCCCAGACATCTCAAATGCGCAGGTGAAAGCTGCTCTCTCTAAAGCTAAAAACACAGCATCAATGGGACGGATGGTGTCCCCGGCTGTGTGCTACCGAGCTAAATGAGGAATTAAACCCGCACATAAGGCAGCTGTTTAATCTCAGCCTTACCACAGGATACATGCCCAAGGAGTGGCGTCGGCAACTGTGGTCCCACTCCACAAAGGCGGTGCCTCTACAGACCCTGGTAATTACCGCCCCATAAGCTTAACAAGTCTAGTCTGCAAAGCTATGGAGAGGATCATAATGGAGCTCATAAACAAAGATATAGGGGACTTGCAGACATTGGACCCGACCCAGTTTGGCTTTGTCAAGGGCAGATCATGCCTTTTGAACTTGGTCGACTTCTTTGAAACAGTCACCAAGGCCATTGATGCGGAAAGGCAGTCCATACAGCCTACCTTGACCTTGCAAGGCCTTCGACACAATACCCCACTCGGGTATTGTAGAAAAACTTACCAGCTTAAATGTAAACCCATATGTCACAAGATGGGTTGCAAACTGGCTTAAGGACAGAACCCACAGGGTTAGAGTTGCTGGCACTATGTCAGACTCAAGCGGTCACAAGTGGTGTCCCACAGGGCTCGGTCCTTGGCCCCTATTGTTCGGCATCTACTTCTCAGAAGTACAGGCCAACATGGGAGGACTTTGGCTGACAAAGTTTGCAGACGACTGCAAACTGGGCGCCATAGTGGAAAGTGCATCGGACACGGATATCCTTCAGAAGGGACTCACAGAAACAGATAGCTGGTGCCAGAGCCATGGCCTGAAGTTAAACGCCAAAAAATGTATAGTCATACCCTTTGGGAAAAACAAGGTAACCCCAAGCTACCATATAGGTGGCAATCCACTAAGCACAGAAGAGGTTATCAGGGACCTGGGGACCCAAGTTGACAGTGGCCTTTCTTTCGACACTCACATTGCTAAAGTGGTTAGAAAGACCTTCTACATTGCCCACCTGATCATGAAGGGATTCACATCCAGATCTAGTGAGGTCATTGTTCCCCTGTACTCTTCACTTATCAGACCAATGATCGAGTACAATGCCCCATTCGGGATGCATTTCACCCGACATCTGCAGCAATCGGAGAGACCCCAAAAGTTCCTCACCAAAAGGATAAAGGGACTCCAAAATCTGTCATATGCTGCCAGATTGAAGAAACTCCAGCTCTATTCAGTTGCATACCATCTGCTCAGAGGTGACATGTGCCTGACATACAAGGCCATGTCCAACCCGGAATTAATGGACATGCTCCACCTCAAAATATCCAAATCCACCAAAACCACTAGAGCAAGCGACTTAAACCTTAGCACGGATATAAATAGGACATGCTGGAGGGATAGATTTATCACTCAGAGACTCCCTATGCTGTGGAATAAAATCCCGATCCATGTGAGGCAGAGCACCTCGCTGGCTCTGTTCAAGAGAAATCTTGACCTGTGGATGGGAGATCGTAGGTTTATCCCGGGAATCATCTCTGTGTCACTGCTGGACAGAGGCACAACAAACTAATGGGCACAGTATTTTTTCATATAAGGGGTGGCGTAAACCACAAAAATTTGGGCTAGGCTTATAAATGCCTTAGGGCAGATAGCCTAGTATAAACCTATGAACCTATGAACCTATAGATCAAAAAATATTACAGATGTCAGCAGTCTTGCATCCTTTGCTTTGTTGACTGCATCTGTGAAGGAGTTTAATGCAGTAGTTGTACTATGTGACAGTCTAAAGCCATGCTGAGTGGGGATAAATAATTTGTTTTGTAGGGCATGATTGAGTAGCTGTTTATCTATGCATTTTTCTAGTAGTTTGGATAGTGGAGATAGTATGGCAATGGGGCGCTAATTGGAAATGTCATAGGATTTACCACCTTTGTGTAGGGGGGTTATTATGGATTTTTTCCAGAGGGTGGGGATATAGAATTCTGTGAGAGATCAGTTGATGAGTATACTGATGGGATAAGCTATGGCTTTTTGTTATTGTTAATCAATTTTTGACAGGTTGCATACTTATTTGTACTTTGGTAACTTGGTTCACTTTCAGTTTGTTGCCATTCTTGCCAGGCTTTGTTCCTTGTCACTAGCAGGTTTTTGGTGTCCTTAGTTAACCCGAGAGCTTGATTTATTTTTATTCTTTTAGTATGAAGGGGGCTAGGTTGTTAAGGATGATTCCACTTCTAACCATCGAAATTTCAAAACATCGAAATTCTGATCATCGAGACCAGAACATCAAATTTTGAAACATCAAAGGTTACAAGTGCAACCAAAAGAAAAATACATTTTAACAATTGTATGCAGGGGGGGGGGCTTCACCCCCCCCTACTTCAATATTCCAACTCCGAGAATGCACTACAGTGGAGTAAAGGGAAATCTCCCATTTAGCACTATATGCAGAAGCGCTAAATGGGAGATTTTCCATAGCCTAGTTGTAGTGCCATCACACAGATGGCACATAGACATGCACAGAATGCAGGGCACCTTGGTGCTCTGCAAAAACACAAACATTCTCCCACCTACACTTACCTTTTTCTTCCCCTTCAAACCCTCGATGCTTTCAAACTCTATGTTCTGATCTCGATGATCTGAACTTTGATGTTTTAAACATTCGATGGTTTGAAGGGGAACTGTTAAGGGTATCTAGGAAAATGTTGCTGAAGTAGCTAACGGGATCATCTAATGGTAGGAATTTTAGTGAGGACCAGTTCATGGATTTTAGTACTGAGTTAAATTTTTTTTGGTTGAAGTTAGACAAATTATGCAAGGTTTTACAGATTTTTTTGGTGGTTTGGGATATGGTTCTGCTAGTATAGGTGGGTAGGTATTCACTTAAATTATTAGGTAGGGTTCCATAGTTGGTGTATTTGTGGAGATCCAAAACTAGGATCCAGTCTAGTGTAGTCCCTTGGTCTTTATTGTTTAAAATTCTAGCGCGGGTATAAAAGTTAGGTAAAACTGCATAGGTTTATGCTGTTGGTGGTGTTGCCAGAGTTTAGACTTTGCCAATTTATGTTTGTATCCCCTAGGGCAAAGGTTTCATTGGTGATGTTTAGGGAGATCCAGGAAAGTAAATCTTCTAGTATGAGGATGTTATTCCCTAGAGGAATATATACACTGCAGTGCATAGGTGTTTGTTATTATTGATTTGTAAAGTGGCTAGGAGAATTTCAGCAGTACAGAAGGAGGTGATGGGTTTAGGATATGGGAGTAAGGTGAGAGTATTAGGCTAGATTAGTGCTACCCCCCCTTTTTTATGAGTTTGGTCTGCTCTACTTATGTTGTAGCCTGATGGGAGTAGTTTGCTATCTTTAATATGTGGCTTGAGACATGTTTCAGTGAGTGTTAATATATCAGGAGAGTGTTGGGTTAGCCATGCATGGAGTTCTGTAGTTTTGTTGCAGATGCTACACAGGTTAAGAGTGATTAAAAGAAGATTTTGATGAAGGAGCTTTGGAAGCAGTATGGTTACAGGAAGGGCTAGGGTTTGGATGAATATCACCACATTGGCCTAAGTAGGAGTGCATTTTTGTGTGGTGGTTAAGGAGGGTTGCTTTAAGTGCTTTCATTTTGTTGTAAGTGGGGGTATTGGTTTAGATGAGTCTTGGAGAATTTTCCATCTGGTGAATAATGCTATGTTGGACTTGTATAGTGAGGGTGATATATTAGAGAAGGTTTTGTTTTTATTTTTAGGGAAGTATTGAATGTGGAGGATTTTACTAGCATGATAAAGCCCTTATAGTTTAATGATGTAGGGTGTATAAGAAGGATGAGAATTAGTGAGATGAGAGGTAGTTTGGTGGAACTGTGGCATGACATGCTAGTGAGATCAGAGGGTGGAAGGGAATGTAATGAGTGACTGTGGTAGGGGTTAGGTGGGTGTGGTTTTGGAGTGATGTGGTGTGGGATGTGTTAGTTGATTGGTAATGAGTAAAGAAAATTGGAGAGTATGGATAAGGTGATTGGGCAGAGATTGTTGGTAAGTAGTGATTGGGTGTTAGAGATGCTGGTGGAAGGGTTAGGTGAAGTAGAAATGTAACTGGTGTGGGGGTAGGGTGGGAATGGGGGTAGGGGAGCAGAGTGAGCCTGAGCAAAGCAAGGGGGAATGGAAAGGGTAGACCCAGGTCCAACATGGGTAGCAAAGAGAACAATAAACAATCATTAAAGTTTTTGTGCAGAGGTTTAACTTCTTGTCTAACTTCTAAGTTCAGTATTAATGGAGAAATTATAGGAGAAAGATGAAATGGAATAGCTTTATTTTAAGAAGTATATTCTACAATACAAAGGGGTACCTTTAACACTTTTTTGCAAGAGTCTCAATTAGAGAAATCTGCAAGGACAAGTGAAATCAGAGAGGCAGGTGATTTACTGTTATGTGGTGTTCCTGGCTAGAGACCGTGAAGAGTAAGGATGTAAAGAGATTATAGATTGGTGGAGATGGTACTAGTGGGGGGTGAGCTTAGCAGCTGTTGCTCTGGCAGAATGCTTGCTGGTTCAGAGTGGGTTAAGAAAACTCAGCAATGGCAGCTGGCAGTGGTTTTATACTAATTAATATCATTAGCTAATTAGTATCCCAGCAATGGCAAATGGACGTGGTTTTACCCTAATTAATATCATTAGCTTTTCAAGTAAATTAAAAAAACTTCACAGTATTCAATAGTCTGCAAAGTGGCTTGGATTTTAGACACCTACTGTGTAATTATCTTGGGCTCCTTCTCCTTGTGGGCAGTGAGGGTGCCTGGTTCAGAATAAAGTACTGGATGGTGTGAAGACTGGTAGAGATGGGTGAAGGCTGCTAGCCTAGTCAAATAGATTTGGTACATAATTCTATCATTTGTAAATACTATGAAGTGTTGAACTTAAAACAATGTGGCAACATTGCCCTCTTCTGTAAAA
Organism: Protopterus annectens; assembly: GCF_019279795.1. Taxonomy (NCBI): domain Eukaryota; kingdom Metazoa; phylum Chordata; order Ceratodontiformes; family Protopteridae; genus Protopterus; species Protopterus annectens. The sequence continues at coordinate 669,221,236 of NC_056732.1, forward strand.
AAAGATAAGTCAAACATTTCTTGATGATCCTTTGAAATTAAAATTACTTTAAGTCTGTTCCTTTGAAGTTAGAATTTGGAGTCGATGAGTCCGGAATAAGCATCCTGCCTACTGTTTTAAGGCTAAAGTTAATGACCAGAATTTACATGTGGAATGTCCTTTATTGCTTTAAGTGTAAAAGCATGTAAATGCTGTTTCTGTCAGCCTGGAAACACAAGGAAAGGGTAAAAGATGATGTAATGTTTTATCAGAACTGCAGTTTCAATTTAAACAGTGAGAACCAGAGATTATTAAGCATTTTTGACTTGACTATTTAACTCACAGCAATCTGCCTTGCTATATAAGTAGGTTATTTTAGAAGTGTGTTTTCTTTTAGGAATAACTAGAAATTAGAAAGATTAGACTAAGTGGTGATGGCAGAACTGTACTACTGATTTATTTTAAGTATTTCTGTGTGATCTCTGAACTTTTGACTAGCACTGTGTAGTAGAAACTATTGTCTTGTGGTTTTAATTATTTATTATTAAATATTTTAAAACCTTTTAGCTATGGCTGGTTTGTGTAGAGATAAGTTAAGCTCTAAGAGTACATTGCATGGATTTAAGGATCCTTTATCAAGTCACTCTAATAAGCCTTTGACTGATTAGTCACATCTACCAATTGGATAATAATATTGCACAGTAATAATTGAACATCCCTTTTAAGGACCTTTGAGTAGCTGAGAAGTATTAGCTGGGTGGTGGCAGTAATTTCTACCGTATAGTCTGGGTAAAAGGGACACAGCTGGAGAACCTGTGCCAGCCTTCCCAGGAAGTGTCTGTGTGGTTGTATAAACTCTTATCTCAATGTGTGTGTGTGTCAGCTACTTGGGCAGGGACATGAAGCACTGATTGGACAGAGAGGGTGCTGGAGATTTTAGCTTGCCCATCTAGGCTGAGATTTGGACCCTATAGCTGTGCCAGTGGGGAGTCTTATTGGGGACCTGGAGAGCAAGGGAGTGACCAGCCCCGGACTGACTGTGATCTCTGTGTGTATTTGTTATCCTTTCCTCATATATGTGACACCGTCTCTGGTGTTAGTGGTGAGGATTGAGGCTCCTTGATTGCTGGGCCAGGGCATGGGCGTCACATATTAATTGGTGGCAGTGGTTGGGATATCCTCACATATTAATTGGTGGCAGTGGTTGGGAGCGTGGCCTAATGGTTAAGGTGTTTGCCTTACAAACACAAGGTGTAGGATTTGAATCTCACAAGGGATAATTGGCTAGGCTTAAAATAGCTCGCAAGGGCAGTTAGCTTAGTACTAATCTATGAACCTCTATGAACCTATTTGTGTTTGGCAGTGGTGGGATATCCACGTCACATATTAATTATTTGGCAAATACTAATTGGCTTGTAGTGGTGTGGGTAGAGTGAATCCTGTAGCTTGTGTACAGTGAGCTTTGAAGGTGTATTGTACTCTAAAACAGCCACGCAGTGAATACTCAGAGTTCAGATCACAATTGTTTTATTTCTTTTGTTAGCTTAGTGTTAGTCAGGGTGAGCAGGCAGCATGTCAGCAGAGGAGTATGGAAAGCTGACAAGGAGCAAGCTGGCAGAGATGTCCCATGCTAGGGGACTGGTGCATGGAAACCTGACTAAGGCAGACCTGATTGCAGTCTTGGTTACTGCTGCATCAGAAAACAGCAACCGGGAGGACAATCAGACTGGCAGTGGAGATATAATTCCCTCGGAGAATGGACAGCTCAACCTTTTTGCAGTGGACTTAAAAATCCAGCTGGAGCTAGAGAGACTTGAGTTGGAGGCCAGGTGTTTGGAAGAAGAAGCAGCTGAGAGACTGAGGAGTCCACAGGCTGAGGAGAACGAGAAACTGTTACATCTGGAAGCTGAGGAAAAGGAAAGGCAGAGGTAGCATGAGAAGGAGATGCTGACTCTTCGCCAGAGTCATGGAGGTAAAGGAGAAGGGAGTAACTGGACCCAGAAGCACAAAAGGTCAGTAAAATTATCCACAGTTTAGAGGGGGATACTTTTGACAGTTTCATGTATATGTTTGAGAGGGTATGTAAACAGTATGAAGTTGACCAAGGGCTCTGGGTACGGTTCTTGACCCCCTTTCTCCATGGTAAGGCTGTAACTGCATTAGCTAAAATGTCTGACATTGCATGTTTTGATTATACTGCTGTAAAGAAATGTCTTTTAGAACTGTTTAAGCTAACACATGAAATGTATAGGAAAAAGTTTCGTGAGCACAGACGCAAGGCAGATGAAAGTGTGAGTGAATATTTTGCTGAATTGAGCACTTATTTCCATAAATGGGTGAGTGTATGTCAGGTTACCACTTTTGAAGGGCCGGCAGACCTTTTATTGATGGAACAAGCCCTTAGCATTTTTGCTTGAGGACATGAGGATCTGGTTAGCTGATAGACAATGTGCTACTTCAGATGAGTTGGGGAAGAAGAGAGACCTATACCTGGCAAGCAGAGGACCCCCATTACTGCTCATGGGTCTAAAGGAATCCATGGTGGACAGCACAGACTGCCCCAACAGAATCTGCCAGTAGCAGGGGAAGCCACTAGTCCACGTACACATCCAGGACATAGGGTTAAATGTTTTGAATGCAACCAGTGGGGCCATGTGGCATACAGATGTCCATGGAGGCAAGGTGAGGAACAAAAGGTGAGGGAGGCAGTAAGTGGGAAAGACAAAATGCGAATAGTAGGTTGTCTTGAGACAACAGGGGTATAAACTACCATCCTGCAGATGTCCTGAGAGGGAAGAATTTGGATGAGGCAGTACCATGCGCTTATGCAGTTACACTCAGTCAGGCTAGGAGACAAGCATGTGAGTCTGGTAGCCTTGGGGAGACCCAGATAGACTGCATACTTGCAGCCAGGACTGGTGTGGTGGTTACTTCAGGGAGGGAGCTACTCTGTAGCAGTGATACTGTGAGCCGCAGCTGCTTGTGGGTACTGATGGTCCCTTGGACAGAGTGACTGCAAAGGTAGAGGTGAGTAGTAGTACCCAGGCTGACAGTGAGGCAGCACTGTCAGGGGATGCCAGACTTACTTTGGAAGGGGAGCTAGGAAGGGTTACAAGGAGAGAGTTGAGACAGGCTCAGCTGTCAGATCCTACATTGCAAGGCCTGAAGCAGGTAGCTAGGGAGGCACCTGATTCTCAAGGAAAGGGGGAATCTGTATACTGGGACAAAGGGTTACTATACAGAGAGTGGACCCCTGAGAAAGGGCTAGCAGGTGAGAGAGTACAGCAGTTGGTAGTGCCTAGAGCCTACCATCTGGCGCTTCTAGCCATAGCCCATGATATTCCCTTTTGCAGGTCATATGGGCATAAAACGTACAAAGATGCATATTATGCAGAACTTCTATTGGCCTGGAGTTTCCAGAGATGTAACAGGGTACTGCAGGACCTGTGAGCAGTGCCAAAAGGTAGGTAAGGCAGGAGACAACGTGAGAGCCCCTTTGATGCCTTTGCCTGTGATTGTGGAGACATTTCAGAGGGTAGCTATGGATATTGTGGGTCCTCTGAGTTCCCCAAGTTCCACAGGGAAAAAGTATATCCTACTGGTAGTGGATTATGCTACACGATACCCTAAGGCAGTGGTTTTGTCCTCCATTGAGGCAGAGAAGTTGGCAAATGCTTTGTTAGAGATTTTCAGCAGGGTAGGTTTCCCAAAAGAAATACTGACTGACAGAGGTGCCAGGTTCATGTCAGACCTGCTGGCTTGTCTGTGGAAGTCCTGTGGGGTGAACCACATGAAGACCACCCCCTACCATCACAAGACTAATTGTCTTGCTGAGAGGGTAAACTCTACAATCAAGTTAATTCTACAGGCATTTGCAGATGAGTTTAAGGGGGATTGGGACAAATATTTGCCCCATCTGTTGTTTGTTTACAGAGAGGTTCCCCAGGAATCCACAGGTTTTTTACCCTTTGAGTTGCTGTATGGGCATAGGGTGACAGGACCTCTAGATCTAATTTGAGATGAGTGGGAAGGTGAGTGCAGGTCTCACAAGGAGTCTGGTTTGGCATATATCCTAAACCTCATGACAAGGCTCAGGGAACTCATGGGCTTGGCCCAGGAGAACCTGGCAGAAGCCCAACAACTGAAAAAGTGTGGTATGACAGGAATGCTTGAGCTAGAGAGTATGCTGTGGGGCAGCAGGTAATGGTTCTCATTCCTGTTAGACACAACAAGCTGAAAGCAACTTGGGAGGGACCCTACAAGGTAGTAAGAAAGGTAAGTGATGTTAACTACATGGTGGAACTGCTAGGCAGATGGCAGGGGCACAAATTGTACCATGTTAACATGATGAAATCTTACCATGATAGGGAGGCCCTTGTGCTGAGCATTTGCAGTGGCTTGCAGGAGTCTGAGGAAGATCTGGGGACTGATCTCCTCAGTGATGCTTGGGCTGACACCTTAGTGGAAGGGGTAGCAATGTCCCAGCAGCTATCTCCTACCCTGGTTCAAGAAATCCGAGCAGTGTTGCAGGAATTTGGGGACGTGTTCACTGGGAAGCCAGGGTGCACCCACCTGGTGCAGCACCAGGTGGATGCAGGACTCCAAAGGCCTATTAGGCAGGCCCCTTTTAGTGTGCCTGAGAAAGTTAGACAGACCCTGAGGGAGGAGGTACAGGAGATATTGGAACTAGGGGTGATTCAAGCGTCCAGCAGTCCCTGGGCCTTGCTCTATAAGTGCATTATTTTAGAAGTGTGTTTCCTTTTAGGAATAACTAGAATTTAGAAAGATTAGACTAAGTGTTTTTATGTGATGTCAGAACTGTACTACTGATTTATTTTATTATGTATTTCTGTGTGATCTCTGAACTTTTGACTAGCACTGTGTAGTAGAAAGTATTGTCTTGTGGTTTTAATTATTTATTATTAAATATGTTTAAACCTTTTAGCAGTGGCTGATTTGTGTAGAGATAAGTTAAGCTCTAAGAGTACATTGCATGTATTTAAGGATCCTGTACCAAGTCACTCTAATAAGCCTTTGACTGATTAGTCACATCTACCAATTTGATAATAATATTGCACAGTAATAATTGGACACCCCTTTTAAGGGCCCCTGAGTAGCTGATAAGTATTAGCTGGGTGGTGGTAGTGATTTCTACCGTATAGTCTGGATAAAGGGGGCACAGCTGGAAGACCTGTGCCAGCCTTCCCCAGAAGTGTCTGTGTGGTTGTGTAATTTCTTATCTCAAAGTGTGTGTGTGTCAGCTACTTGGGCAGGGACACGAAGCACTGGCTGGACAGAGAGGGTGCTGGAGATTTTAGCTTGCCCAGCTAGGCCGAGATCTGGACCCTATAGCTGTGCCAGTGAGGAGTCTTATTGGGGACCTGAAGAGCAAGGGAGTGAGCAGACTGATTGTGATCTCTGTGTGCTCTTAAGGGAAATTGTACTTTACTGTGTGTATTTGTTATCCTTTCCTCATATATGAGATGCCCTCTCTGGTGTTAGTGGTGAGGATTGAGGCTCCTTGATTGCTGGGTCAGGGCACGGGCATCACAAATGGTTCTTGGCAGCAGGGAAAGAGTACAGGTCTTAGATATGAGTAGGGTGAAAACCAGAGCTTAACACAAGATGGTTCCCCTCTAAATAAAGGAAGAATGGAGAGTGATAGTAACAAATATACTACAGTAAAAGTGAGGCATGCAAATCCATTACCAGAATCTGTTTAACCATGCATATTCTGGCTGCAGTGTTCATCAGACATAGGCAACCTAGGCAACAAAGTACAAAGGGCAGAGCACAGTTTATCATCATTCACACAGGTAGGGAGGGAGCAGAGTTGTGTAGCCAGAGATAGTAATAGAGAGAGAGAGAACCACTTGTGATGACACCATAGCAGAAGACCCAATGAAAATATAACCCAACACCTCAATGTCACACCCAGTGCAGATTAAGCAGACAAGGAAAAAAGTGGTAATATTGGGTAATATATCTTTATTTTGTGCAGGTGTCCTTGTAGCTTGTATCCCAAGTGTACCTAATGTACAAGAAGCACACAACACCAGTGTTATTTTCAGTAATGCATCCCTTAAAACTAGTCATGCATATCATAAAACAGGGGTCATATTACACACTTGGGCCATCATCAGTTAATACTCAAGTAGCATGCTGCAGTTCAGCACCAAGATGTAATACTCCATTGTGGGAGCATGATGAGTCCAGTCCCCTATGCAGAGAGGCCAGAAATTCCTCCATCTGCATCATTGGCGGTTCAATCACTGGTCTGACTTCCATTGCCCTAGCTTTCTCAGCAAGGCAGACTGTATGATTTTCAATATCATGTATCATTTTTGGTGGCCATATGTATGACCTGGTTGTAGGTACAGTCTTGGCCACTGACAGCATTAAAGTCTGTTAGACTATCCTGCCAAGCATGGTCATGATGAGGCAGTCAGCAGTCTGTTGCCCAAGCAGCTGTCACCCATGTAGTTATAGGGCCTGCAACAGTGCTTCATTCTCCATGAGGAAGAACTTGCACTTCTTTGCATTTCCTTTGCTAGATATATTGCTGTGTTGAGAAAGAATGCACCTTGTGAGTATGCCAGTAAAGACTGCTTGTCATTGTAGCATCTGTTCTGTACACCCAATTGGATATGCTGATGTGTTGACATAGGAGCAAGCTATACAACCTTCCCCCATTACCTGGTATAGGCAGGCTACTACCAATGTCCAACCCCCCCCTTTGTTAACAACTTTGACGTGGACATCCTGCCGTAATGTTCCATTCCACAGACATACAGCCACCACAATCACAGCAGGACATAGGCTGAAGCTGTAGTGGTATAATGATGCTGTTATGGTGCTAACTTCCGGTTAATACACTGGTCCCAGGATAATGCCATAAACAGGTATACAGGTGTCCCAGCTCTCACAAGGCAGTACTGGCCTGATTCCTTTTAGTGCTGCATTTCACAGTTGCTTTAGGTTGTGTCTCCCTTTAACCTTCACAACACTTGTGTATTACTTCTCAGTTCTTCACTGTTTACTTCACCCATGATAAAGCACTTGAGTTACTGAGCAATTCCCTTAATTAGGTATTTTCACAAAGAAATATTAATTAACAACTATAGACATGGAAGTGTGTAAGGGAAATGTACGTATCTTCCTCAAGTAGCAGTTTTGCTTTCCTTGTGGTTAATTAACTTACACAGATGAACTTATTTTACCCAACAGAGCTCTACATTTTCATCAGTAGCAGTGGCAGCTGATGATTTCAAATCAAAGGGGAGGGGCTGCAGGAGACAGCTGAATGGGTGGGGCCAACTTGAAAGGGGTGGGGCTCAACTAGAAAGAGGCAGGACTATGTTACAGTGGGATTAACCCTGACCATGCTTACCAATTTACATAAAATAAGTGCTCAGTCACTATTGCACATGCTGAATAGTTCACCAACCAGTACTAGACTAAAGAGCATTTCAGAGTTAATGAGGTGTTAGTTTAATTTTTGCTGCACAGAGACAGTAGTTACAGCCTGGATGCTTAACCCCCCCCCCCCATACACATTAGTCTTGCAAAGTCAGAATTACAACAGTAAACAGCAAAGCTAGTCATTTCATTCTCACACTGACAGAGCCTCCCATCTCAATTGCCTACTCAAAGTACCTGGTTTGAACCTCGAAAGTTAAAAAAATGTAAACAATATAGACAAGAAAAGCACTGCTGTATTGTTTTCACATAAGCATTAGCCAAAAGTCAGCGCTTGTACTCATTCCGTTTCACTACACCCAAATGCACAGCAGGTTTGCTAAGGCAGAATTATAACAGTAAATAGTAAGACCACTCATTTCTTTTACAAACAGCCCCCCATACCTGTTACCTACCTAACATAGGGGGTTTGGCATCACCAGCATTAGTAATAATGTTTTTATTACTATATTGAATTGATGCATAAAAGTAGTCAGAGTTTGCATTCTGTCTAGTTTCACCCAAATACACATTAGTCCTGCAAAGCCAGAATTATAACACCAAAGCTACAGTACCAAACATTTCATCCACAAACAGCCATCATATCAATTGCCGACCTAAAGTGTCTGCTTTGACTCTGCCAGGATTACAATGAAAATAGCAATGGTTGAAGTAAATTTACTCTGTAGCACAGAAACAGTAATTCCAGGCTTGTATGAAAGCTGACAACCCAAATATACATTTTTATTGCAAAGTCACGATTACAACAGTAAAAGCAAGGCCAGCCAACTCATTTCATTTACAACCCCCCCCCCCCCCATTACCTAACCTAAAGTAGGTGCTTTTTACCTTGGCAGGATTCAAGTAGAAATAATAGTAAAAGTTGGATTGCATACTTGCATTGCTTTCATTTTGTTGACAGAAACATTAGTCAAAGCTTTTGTGTGCCAGCCAAGTACACATTTCATTTATTTTACTTTTGTTTACCGGGTTTCTGCAACTGAATTTAGTAAAAAAGAAAACAAAAAACTTTTCAGCATATGTCCAGGGAGAAAAGCTCCAACATAATAGAAACATTTTTAAACAAACATTCAGTAAATGCATGGTCAGATATAAAATAACATACATTAAGAATTACTCATAAACTTGCTAATTATTTTACATTCACCTTAAAGTGCAGACAGAAAAATATTACAGTTTTGCAAAGCTGGAATTATAACAACAGTAAACAGTTGGGCCAGTTGTTTCATTCACACATAGCCCCAGTCTGCACTGCCTCCCCCACCCACAGTATCTGATTCGATCTTGTGAAGTTAAAAACAAAAACAACAACAAAAAAGACAACACTGTCATTAAGGTAAGTTTTTTCATATAAATAATACTCAAAAGAGTTCAGTGCCTATGGTCAATCTTACTTCACTCAAATTCACATTACTCATGCGAAGCAAGCCATAACCACAGTCATTCCATTCACACAGAGGCATTGCCCCCATCCCAGCTGCTTACCCAGAAAATCTGCTTTGAGCCTACAAGGTTTAAAATAATGGAAATAGAAGTATATAGTTCATTACTGTATTTCTTTCACATCGCATAGCCAAGAACTTGCTCATGATCTTTCTTCAGTTTACCCATACACACTTTACTCATGTAAGAGTGCAGTTTGTTTCAACAACAAAACCTTAACAAGCCATCATAATGTATCTTGACTAACCCTGCAAAAAGGTATTAGGTTAAAAAAAAACATGTAATCCCCCCCCCCCCCCACCGACAAAACACGCTGCATACCTAGCATCTCTGACTCCTGCCAGGATATTATATTAAAAAAAAAGTCTTAAAAAGCCCACCAGACACACAGACCACAAGTATCTGGTTGACCTTGCTAGTGTATTATATTAAAAAAAAAGAAAATCATCAACAGTCCCCAAAACACATTGGCTCCCCAATATCTGGCTAACCCTGCCAGAATATTTTATTAAAAAAAACAAAAAAAAAGAAAGTCATTGACAGGCCCCAAAACAAATAGACCACCTACTATCTAGTTGACCATGTCAGAATATTGTTAGAAAAACATCATAAACAGCCTCCATAACAGCCAGCTCACTGCAGATACAGCCTTATACTATCTGGTTGAACCTGTCAGCTTCCAGGCCCAGGATGTCAGAAAAAAATGATAATCCTCTACTGTACTATTTAACAAGTATCTGGTTGACCCTGCCAAGAAATAATTAAATACAGAAATTATCTGGTCAACCCTTCCAGGTTAAAAATATACAGAAAGTATTTAGTTGACCCTGCCAGGAAAAAAATGCAGAAAGTATCTGGTTGGCCCTGCCAGGAAAAAAAACTGAGAACTCAATTATTTTTTTTTTTGGTGGGGGTGTGGGTTAATTTCCTTCCTAGGTTCACCTTAAACCTTCTCTGTCTTGTAAGACAGTGTTTAAATCTGGTCGATAATTTTATTCCACTGTTTTATTTTGCTCATCTCTCCATTCTCTCACTGTCTCACTCTCTCCCATGCAACTTAACTATGTTAAAGCATGGGAAGAGAATGGGAGAGTGACAGGGCTAATCAGCAGCTGTGTCACATACTCAGATAACATGACAGGCTGCTGACTTAACAGTCCTGTTGGCTTACTATTTTCATAATGACTTCTGGGTGTCTTCATTGATGCTTGCAGTCTTCCTAATCCAGACAGTTTTAGAAACAGTCTGGCAACAAAAAGCTAGTTTTTTAAATTAGAACTTGAGCATGCATGCACACTGTTCTGAGTTCCGTGTAGTTTCTCATCTTTGGCTTTACACACTAATTTGCAGTTTGAACTGCAACTTGTGTGTAAAAATTACTAATTAAACTTTTTTCATTTTTTTCCTATGAGAAAGCTGGGGGTGGGGGGTTGCAGCCCAGTAGTCCAATACCACGAGCTGCCCTGGTCAGTAGTGCAATGAGCTTCTTTGCACTGATTCAGCCCTCTGAGTGCAATGATTAAGCAAATTAGGGCACAGCTCATAAATGTCTCCAAATCGCTCAATCTGTGTGTCATGCCTATAAATAATGTTTTGTGTACTGTTCTACACAGCATCATGCCTGATGACCTCTGAGGAGCACTGCACATGACTAGGTATGTTAATATCAACTGGAGGTTGCCTACACTTCCCTGGTTAAACCTGATAGGCTTGGGGTTGCTAAAGAGCCATCTTTCTAATAGCCAAATACATACTGTAAAGCTGAATAGTGCCTGCCATATTTCACCCTTTCTATCTCCTTCCTGAATGTTTTCGGAATGGCATCATCCATCCTGAACCCCACCACTGGCTTTGCTACTAAGTTGTGCTATGTTGATAAGCAATTCTGTCAATGGGAAATGTGCATGACTGTGAGATACCACCCATTACCCCCTGGTATGAGACCTAGAGTATGGCCATGGCTTCAGATGGAAGAGTAATTCTTGGGCATCGTGGTGCTGCTTACAGGATAGCAAGAGCTTTCTCTACCTAGTTCACTGAGACTGTTTGCAGTGGGACTCTTTATTAGACTTCCCAGTATAAGATGGATGCCTGCCAATGTCTGAACAGGGCAGGTACTGATGTCACTAGCATTCCCCTAACTGGCAAGCAGTGCAGGCAGTACCATCCAGATTATCTTCACCGATATGAAGAAGAGGTCAGGGTGACACCTCATGAGAAGCACAGAAGGTCTTTTCTAATTTTTTAGTCTGGAGTACACTGTACTTAGGTCGGTCTCTCTCTCTGTCTCTCTCTCTTTCTTGCTCTCATTTTATTCCCACACAGCACAGAATACCCAGCAGTACCAGAGGAGGTGTGGAGTAAGTGTACCTGTTTTCTAATGTGCAATTACAGGTATTGTTGTTCCTTCCTTACCATACTTATCCAAATAATTCACCTGTAAAGCAAAAGCAAATGTGTTAAAATATATCATCAGTTAAGATGTGTATCAGCATTTGGTAAGTATGCATAGCCTGTAGGACACTACAGCACTCTGTTAGTATGTGTACTTGTTTATTGCTAGGTGTTTGGCTATTTTACTGCTACTGGAGTGGCTTAGCAGGTAGCACATTTGTCTTTAGTGTTGTATGATTAGAAGGATGTGGGTTCTATTACCACTCCAGGCACTTAACTTCCATGCACACTACAGTTTAGCATAGAGGAGTAATTCTGAATTTGCTCTTCTTTGGATGTGACTGTACTGAGGCCTTATCTGTGTGACTTTGTGGAATCTCCAGTGGTTTTTCATGATTCCATTGCGAATACCAACATGAGTAGGGTAATTTCACTGGTGCCCTATTCAGTAGAAATTCCACCAGTCAAAAAGACCCCATTGGCCTAATGGAACTTACAAGCTCATCAACAGATTATACATATATATAAAATAGACAGGATAACTTACGTAGTGCATAGGGGAATACCTGCGTAAATTTTCTCAAGGAGGGGCATTACGGTGTTTAATACTACTTACAACATACAACTTTACTGGACAATCAAAATAAATGCAGTTAGTATACGGTTGCACATACATTTATTTCAGTTTATGGAGGTCACACATATCAAATTATATATGTCTGTATTTGTTTGAGACTCCTGTTATTCTCACTGATATTTTCTCATGAGATTACTGCAGTTGTAATTGACCTATTATTTTATCTTGTGTATCAAATTACATATTTCATAGTATGCTTCCATTTTCCTCTCCCACCCTCCCTATGAACCTTGTCACTATCCCATCTGTTTAATTATTTTTGGGTTATTATTTTGTTTTGTAAATGGGCATGCCTTCGTTGAAGGTTGAACATCGAGCTGGCACCTCGGCGTTCATGAAAATCTACTGCCAATCATAGCGGACCGGAGTTCCGCTGTGGCGACCCCTAACCGGGAAAAGCCGAAAGACAACATTTTGTTTCTCTGAATTTTTCTTTTTTATACTAAAAGTGTTTTGGTACCGATTTTTAAGAATAAGGGTGATGTGCAGAGCTGTAGTAACTACAGAGGGATTAAACTGATCAGTCACAGCATGAAGTTATGGGAAAGAGTAGTGGAAGCTAGGTTAAGAAGGGAGGTGATGATTAGTGATCAGCAGTATGGTTTCATGCCAGGAAAGAGCACTACAGATGCGATGTTTGCTCTGAGAGTATTGATGGAGAATTACAGTGAAGGTCAGAAGGAGTTGCATTGTGTCTTTGTGGAGTTAGAGAAAGCATATGACAGGATGCCTAGAGAGGAGTTGTGGTATTGTATGAGGAAGTCGGGAGTGTCAGAGGAGTATGTAAGAGTGGTACAGGATATGTACGAGGGTAGTGTGACAGTGGTGAGGTCTGCGGTGGGAGTGACAGATGCATTTAAGGTGGAGGTGGGATTACATCAAGGATCAGCTCTGAGCCCTTTCTTATGTGCAATGGTGATGGACAAGTTGACAGACGAGATCAGACAGGAGTCCTCGTGGACTATGATGTTTGCAGATGACATTGTGATCTGTAGTGAGAGTAGGGAACAGGTGGAGGAGACCCCAAAGAGGTGAAGATATGCTCTAGAGAGAAGAGGAATGAAGGTCAGCAGGACTAAGACAGAATATGTGTGTGTGAATGAGAGGTAGGATAGAGGAATGGTGAGGATGCAGGGAGTAGATGTGGTGAAGGTGGATGAGTTTAAGTGCTTGGGATCAACAGTTCAGAGTAATGGTGAGTGTGGAAGAGAGGTGAAGGAGAGAGTACAGGCAGGATGGAGTGGGTGGAGAAGAGTGTCAGGAATGATTTGTGACAGACGAGTACCAGTAAGAGTGAAAAGGAAGGTCTACAAGAGGATAGTGAGACCAGCTATGTTATATGGGTTGGAGACAGTGGCATTGACAGAAAGGCAGGAGTCAGAGCTTAACATGGCAGAGTTGAAGATGTTAAGATTTGCACTGGGTGTGACGAGGATGGACAGGATTAGGAATAAGTATGTTAGTGGGTCAGCCCAGGTTGGAAGGTTTGGAGACAAAGCCAGAGAGGCAAGATTACGTTGGTTTGGACATGTGCTGAGGAGGGATGCAGAGTACATTGGGAAAAAGATGCTAAGGATGAAGCTGCCAGGTAATAGGAAAAGAGGGAGGTCTAAGATAAGATTTATGGATGTGGTGAGATAGGACATGCAAGTGGTTGGTGTGACAGAGCAAGATGCAGAGTGGAAACAGTTGATCTGCTGTGGCAACCCCTAACTGGAGCAACCGAAAGTCGAAGAAGATACTGCAGTGTCTACAATGGTGTTTGTGACTATGCCATGAGCCACTATCCCCTAATATCCAACACCACTGAGACCATCAGCAGCTCAGCCTGTCAGGGTCACCTCCCCAGAATCATCTGCCGTGGAGGCTGATAGGCCTTCCAGCCTAGTCCTGCTCCTGGTGAGGCTTCATTAGTCAAAAGTGCTGTTTTTCCCACCTCTGGCTGTATTAGAGGTGCTGATCCATTTGGAACCCAGAGCCATTTATGTGGAAGCTGGTGGGCTAGTATCTTGATGTCCATATTGGCCTCCTGGAAATACTCATCATGAAGCTTGCAGATTGATGTCCCTGCCCACCACTGGCTGCACCATCAGGGCCAGGACCCTCTGGTAAGGGAGCCCAAGATGGTGTCAAGACTCTCACTGGATCTGACACAGGAAGGGTAGCACAGAGGGTCATTCCTACCCTGTCATCATCCTGGCATTTCTCTCTGTTTTGTGTATATGCCCTCTTTTGTTTGCTGTACTATCCTTTCTATCAGCATTGTCTTCCCTCTGTTTGTCTGTGTGTCCTAATCCATTGTGCTCCCCTCTCCTTCTGTGTGTTAGACAGGACTGACAGCAGAAGTACTATTATCTATGTTTGTATGTGTACCCCCTGCTATCTACCCTAACCATCTTACCATTCCTTCAACTTTTCTTACTTTGTTCCCCAGCTTACCTGCCTGGTATATGAAAATAGACACCTATCTCCCCAATAAAAAATACTCTACCTTTCCCACCATATTCATTTCTTGTTCATAGGTTGTTACTAGGCTATCGGTCCTAGGGCCTATACAAGCCTAGCCATAACAATTCCCTGGCTATTTCTTCCCACACTATTTACTTCCCTGGACCCCTGTCTAGCAGGGTGACTGACATGATCCCCCGGGTGAATTTCCTTTCTCCCATCCAATCATCAAGGTTCCTTTTGAAGAGGGCCAAAGAGGTGCTCTGCTTGACATGTATGGGGAGTCTATTCCAGAGTCTGGGGAGTCTCTGGGTCAGGAAGCTATCCCTCCACCATGTTTTGTTTATTGTGATGACAAAGTTTAGATCCCTGGAGCATGTGGCTCTGAGGGATTGGGATTTCTTTAAGTGTAGCATGTCCAACAGCTCTGGGTTTGACATGGCCTTGTATGTTAAGCAGAGATCACCTTGGAGTAGACTATATGCGACAGAGTATAGTTGGAGTTTTTTAAGACGGTCAGCATAGGGCATCTGCTTTAGGCCTGTGATTCGTTTCATGAGGTATTTCTGTGGAATTTCCAGTTGTTGCAGATGTCTTGAGAGGTACATACCAAATGGGGGATTGTATTCTATAATGGGTCTAATGAGGGATGAGTATAGTGAGACAATGACCTCCTTTTTTCTGGATGAAAAGCCCTTAGTGATGAGGTGTGCTACATAGAAGGGTTTCCTGACTGTTGTGGCAATGTGGTTATTGAAGGTGAGACCACTCTCCACCTGTGTCCCTAAGTCTCTTATCACACTTTCGGTGTTTAGTGTACTGCCACCTATGTGGTAATTCACGGGTACATGTTTTTTCCCAAAGAGGATAACTATATATTTCTTGGCATTGAGCTTGAGCCCATGGCTCTGGCACCAAGCATCTGTTTCTGTAAGGTCCTTTTGTAGAGTATCCACATAATTTGGGGATTCAATAATGGCTCCCAGTTTGTGTCATCTGAGAACTTTGTTAGCCAGAGTCACTTAGTGTTGGCCTGTACTTCAGAGAAGTACATGCCAAATAAGAGAGGTCCCAGGACTGAACCCTGAGGTACTCCACTTGTCACTTGTCTGGAGCTGGATTTGGGGTCAGCTACTTTTACAGTATGGGTTCTGTCAGTAAGCCAGTTGGCAACCCATCGAGTGACGTAGAGATTACTGCTCAGCTTAGTAAGTTTATCTATGATTCCAAAGTGGGGGATGGTGTCAAAGGCCTTGGTGAGGTCCAGATAGGCTGTGTGGACTGCCTTACCCTCATCCATGGCTCTGGAGACTGATTCGAAGAAGTCAATCAGGTTCAGGAGACAAGATCGGCCCTTCACAAACCCAAACTGGGTCGGGTCCAGTGTTTTAAGGTTGCCAATGTCTTTGTTTATAAGTTCCCATGATAATACATTCCATGGCCTTGCAGATCAGGCTTGTCAGACTGATGGGGCGGTAGTTCCTGGGATCCAAGGTGGATCCCCCCTTGTGGAGTGGGATAACTGTAGCTGTGCACCACTCAGTGGGCACGAAGCCTGAGGTGAGGGTATAATTAAACATGACACTTAGGTGAGGTGCCAGTTCATTGTTTCCCTTAAGTGATTGATTTCCCCTTTTATATATTGTCCTCTGCTCCCATTTCCACCCTTTAAGCTGGTCAAAAATACAATAATCAAGAAAAGTGTGCCATTTAAGAGTGTTGACACCTTCTCCGATATTGCTGCTTCTGTGTGCAAGTGAATGAATAAGCTGCATCAATGAACATGCATCCATCATGTATTCAAAAGTCATTGTTGCATTACTTAGCCTCCTCTGGGGAATACATGCCGTCATTACAGGCCTTGTCCTGGCAGTAAGAGGGTTTCTTAATTAGCTGCTATTTCACACAGCTTTTTCACACAGTTAATTGATAATGAGTTTAGAGCAGCTTCACCTCTGAAAGATAATGAGGGTCTGAATTGTTGCAATCAAGGACACCATATTTCTGAATCCCATGACTTGTCTGTCACACACAAACTTTACTTAGTTCATGAGTAGCATAGTATTCCTCTCTAGGAAGAATTGAACAGCCTTCTAGTGATTTGAATTTGCTGGTTTTTGGATATGGCACCTCAAGAATGGACTGAAAAGGACGTGAGCATTCCTCAGAAATTTTGTAGTTGTTATTACTGCTACAGTTCAGAAATTAAGCTGTCCTTCTGGAAAGGCCAGGACTTCATTCTGTAGTACTTTACATTCATGTTACTCATTTTTAAATATTTAAAGAATTATAGAAAATGGGCTTATATTTTTATACCAAACCAAAGCCCAAATTGTCAGATGCAAAGTTGTCAAATCCTATTACAAAAAGTGGAAAACATGGAAAAAAGAATCATTGAAAGAATTTAAAAAGCTTATTTGTATCTAGTATGCTATCTCTTTTTTTCATTAGAAATATGAAAAATATCTCATTACAGTGTGTTGGTAACTAATCAATTATTACTATAATGCTAAGTAAAAAACCTGCATAAAAATTGTTTTGACTTTTAGCATAGAAATTGGCATGATTACTAAAAATGTAAGCAATTCTTTATTTGCATAAACAGATTATAGAGAGCATGAAATTATGTTATTACAAGGTGGGTGGTGCTGCGGTAGCGTTGTCACCTCACAGTAAGACGCTGTCCGGTTCGATTCTCAGCTAGAGCGTCTTCTGCGTGGAGACATGCGTGAATGGGCGTACCTTCGTTGAAGGTTGTGCATCAGGGCTGGTAACTCGGCACATAAAAATCAACTACCAATCATTAGCGGACCGGAGTTCCGCTGTGGCGGCCCCTAACCGGGAAAAGCTGAAAGACACAACAACAACAACAACAAGGTGACGTACTGATAACATCTCTCAGCAGTATATTACAGCTTTGTATCCATTCAAATTTAAACTAAAAGAAATATTTGGGTATGCAAGAAAAGTAAGTATTTTACTTATGACTCAGGTTGTGCAGTCTTATTTGGAATAGTTAATTATCAGAGATGTATGGGACTGTAAGCTGCAAGCTCATCTTCAGAAATGAAAGCCAATATAAGTTACTCTGTTTCTTAAGTTTTTAAATCTTTGCAGACTTGTACTGCTGCAACCAAGGGCTGCATCAGAGACCTGAGAGCGTCAGTACAACTTGCACTGCACAAATAAGGTGCATTGTGCTGCTCTGCTGTTGTCTGATTTATATTTCAAATTACAAAATAACAGACAGAAACTCATTTTAAATTGTGTTCATTGCTGATAACTGAATAAATAAAGAACTGAATTTATTGGGGCTTAAGGGAATAGCACTCAGTTTAACTCTACACGTGTGTACATACAGTGTTTTCATATAAAGGAGGGAAGAGTTTGAAGAATATGTTAATTAGCAATAATCTTCATTGAAAGGGGACCTTTCCATGTAAAACACATTCTCTAGTTCATGTTCATGAAGGAGAGGTCAACAGGACTAGATTTGCCCTAAATTTTGCTTGCCATTCAGCAGGACAAGATTTAACTATATGGGTTATATCTTGCCAAGAATATAACAGCCAGCCAGCTTCCAAAGCTTCAGGGCACCTTCCACATGCCCAAACTGTCAAGAAGATCGAGATGAGCTGAATAAAAGACAAGTTTGGGTGCAAAGACCTTCACACCTTTCCTGCCAGCAAAGAGAGGGAGGCTTATCCCAGACAGAACAATGCTGCCAATAACAACAACAACAACAACAACAACAACAAAAGAAAAAAAAAAAAGTCCACATTCTATCATAAAAAAACAATGCATCAAAAACATGGGGGGGGGGAGGGAAGGAGCAGCTACTGCAGAAATGATCATTCAAACATCTACTGTTATTGTAAGTTTATTTACACAACTGTAATATGTTCTTCATATTGATCACTGCTGCAGTAGCCTTAGCTATATGGGTAGATTACCATAGCTAAATATATTTGGGAGGAGGAAGGAAAAGGGTCCAGGAACCCATGGAGAATGGTCCTAGCAAAGCATGATCTAGACTTAGAGAAGGAATCGAGCTTACAGTGCTTTGTAAAAGTATGTACTGAGGACCAATTAGCAGCTTTTAGAATGCTTCTAGAATCCAACCCTTTCCAAAAAGCCACAGATGAAGCCTGAGTCCTGGTAGGGAGGGCCTTGACCCTGTTTGGAATAGCTTTGTCATGTGAGTATAACAAGCGCTAATAGCCTCAGACAACTATTTTGAAATAAACTGATTTGACACTGGTTGTCACTCCTCCTTACCTTCACAAGAAATGAACAACTGATCCAAAGGTCTGAAAGATTTAGTTCTGGCAAGATAGTACCTGAGTTGTCTGTGAACATTCAAGATATGGGTATCCTTTCTCCCTCATTTTTAGGTTCAGGAAAGAAAATGTGGTGAAGGATGGTTTGGGTTAAAGTAAACTTGGATACCTCTTTAGGAGTAAAAGAAGAATTAGTTCTAAAAGAAACCCCATCCCTATGGAAAATGAAGTAGGGTTGACTTACCATAAGAGATTGCATCTCAGATACTCTTCTTGCAGAGGTCAGAACAATCAGCAGAACTGTTTTCCATGTTATGAACCTCAAGTCAGCCAGATTAGCTGGTTCAAATGGAGCAAGTGTTAGCTTCACTAACACAAAAATAAGATCCCAAAAAAGGGCCACCAGTTTTTTTGGAAGCCTCTTATGCAAAACCCCTTTCAAGAACATTTTGACATGAGACTGCCTTGAAAGAGGAGGATCCATGGTTAGACATGCTGAAATGTACAATAAATGAACATCAATAGAGGAATAAGAAAGGCTAAAGGATAGCAACTCACACAAATACTGTAAAACCACAGAACAACTAGCCCTGAATATGTGTTGGTTATGTTGTTGACATCAACTAGAAAACCTTTTCCATTTGCTAATATGTGATTTTCTAGTAGCAGGCTTTCTTGCCTCCATTAGTATCTGCCGCACATCCTCAGAAAACAGGTGCCTAAAAGTAATTAAGACACTATCATCCAGGCAGTCAATTAAAGATGATTGATATTGGGTTGTATCAAATGCCCCCTTCTTGTGTGAGTAGACTCATTATGTGAGGATGCCTGTGGTAATTGCTTCTGGCCATTTTAAAAAGAAGGGAGACCCACAGCTGCCTAGGCCAGAAGTGAGTCACCACAGTGATCTTGCAGGATTCCTTTGGATATTAGTGGAAAGGGTGGAAAACCTTACAAGAATATTCCCATCTAAATAAAAGAAAATGTATATATCTTCCACACCTTCTTGCATGGAGTCTTGAAACAGAATTTTGCCAGTTAATTGCTCAGAGAGGAGGCAAACAGGTCTGCATAAGGAACTCCCCACAGATGTATCAAATCTTGGAAGACCCCTGATCTAGTTTCCATTTGTGTGGGTCTGCCTTGATCCTGCTGAGCTTGTCTGCCATACAGTTTTGCTCTGATGGAATGTAGAAAACCTGTAGACTGAGATTGTGTTGTGAAGCTATATCCCAAGCTAACATGGCTGGTCTGCAAAGGGGGTACAACCTGTATCCCCTTGCTTTTTGATGTACCACATGACTGCGGTATTGTCTGTAACCACTTGAAAAGGTCCCAGGGACCAGACATGGTTGAAAGAGTTGGGTGCTTTGATCAGGACAGGCATTACCTTGATATTTATGTACTTGCATCTGTTCTTGGTGTCCCACTCTCTCTGCACTTCTATCCGTCTGGAAACTGCTCCCCAAGCAAAGTCAGAAGCATCTGGGGTGAATGACTGCTTTGGAGTAGGGATGAAAAAGGGGAAATGTGGATTTAAGGATGTCTGTTGTCTCCACAAAAGACTTCTTTTCTGACAAACCCCAGTACTGAGATCTGAAAATATAAAAGGTGTTGATTCTGGGATCAAATTGGTTTCAGATACCACTGTATCTTTCTCGTGTGGAGTCTTGCCAGGGGTATCATGACAATAATAGATGCCATGAGTCCCAAAATTCTGAGGTATTCTCTCACAGTGACTGAAGTCTGAGTGGAAAACCTTAGAAATGGATGTAAATAAAGACCTATTTTTTCCTATGGAAGAAAAGCTCTTTGAACTGAGTTTTCTAGTTGACATCTCAGAAACACAATCCTGTGTGAGAGAGTCAAGAAAGAATTTTGAATGTTCTCTTGGAATCCCAGTTTATGCAAGAGAACTCTCACCCAAGAGAGAGACTGGACATTTTGAAAAAGACTGTACAAAGATAAGCAAGTCATCTAAATATGGAAAAGTGTGGATACCCTGTAGCCTACAATGAGCTATAGTTGGAGCCAGACACTTTGTGAATACTACCGGTGCAGTGAAAAGTCCAAAGGATAAGGACGAGAAATGATAATGTGATCTAGATACACAAAACCTTAAGAAACACCTGAAGTCTGAGCAAATAGGGATGTGACGAGAAGCATCTTTTAAGTCTAGTGTCACAAAAAATAACTTGAAAGACGAGGATGAGGTAACAGGTTGTGAAGTGACATCATTCTGAATTTGGACACTATCAAAAACAGGTTTAGGAAAGAAAGATCCAAAAGTGGTCTCAAAGTATTTTTTCTTTGGCACTAGGAACATCCTTGAATACCCCACCCCCGAGAAGGAGGAGCAGGTTCTACCAGTCCTTGGGACAGCATGTGATGAAGAACAGGTGGAAACAAAATAGTCTAATCTGCAGAATGAGGAATGACCCCCAGGAAAGGAAGAGTTTCCTCCTACTGCTATCTGTAACCCTGTTGAATTATTTTCAGAACCCATTTGTCTGAAACAATCTGTTGCCAAATAGTAAAATGGAGATTCAGACTTTATGGAAGAGAATAGGGACCAGGGTGGCAGGGGGTCACAAGATCTCTTGAATAGTTATTCAGACTTGTCGGACTGTCTTTGTTTTTGGGAGGTCTGAGATTTATTCTTGGAATCCCCTTACCAGTTCTTCTTAAAAGTTTGTTTACTTGAATTCTTTTCAGACTGTTTAATCTGTTTTTGCCAAAATTAGATGAAGAAAAAGAAACTCCCTTGGACAATTTGGAAAAAGGAGGGCTGAAAAATTTTAGAGATTTCCTGGATCAGCTTGTCCCTTTATCACCTTTTTTGATCACATCTGCAGCAGAGTGGTCAAACACTAAATCTCTATCTAAGGGAGAATTTAACATTTTATTTTTTTAAATCATCTGGGAGGTTCTGATAATGCAGCCAGGCAAACCTCCTTAAAACAGTACCAGTGGCCATATCCCTGTAAGAAGTATCAACAGAACCATATACACACACTGCAAATAATGAGTAGTAACCTGTGCAATAGAAGAAACTAAGTTATTGAAAGCAGTTTTTTCTTTACAAGTAGATAAAACATTCATCATGCTTTCACAATATGTCAGAACAGACTTTAACATATGAGCCTGACAATTCAAAATTCTGAAAATCAAAGTTGCAGAGTATACACGTTTTTCCAATACGTGTCAATAATTTTCCTATCCTTATTAGAAAGAGTAGGATTGGAATTAACCAAGTGCTTAGCAGCAGTGGAGTTAGCTAAAGCTATAACTTCTGGGTCAGGTGTGGGAATATTTTATAAACATTTACAAGACTGAGGACCTTTTTACAGTCTATCTGCCTTTTAGGGGTAGCTGGCTGACTATCAGGAAAGTTGCAGGTAGTAAGACACACATCCTCCAAAGCAGACAGGACAGGAGGAATGGGTGTAGGTTCTGGAAAATTCTTCTGTAATGACTCATGGTATTTTCTGGGGGACTGAGAAACCTCAGTGTTCTCCCACTGGAAACACTGGGTCATGCTGGCAATAGTCTCATGGAAAGAGAACCCCCACAGGAAGAATCAGAACATGACCTCTCCTCTGGGTCTGAATCAGAAATCTGAGGACAAAACCCTGAATCCTTCCCTGCATCTTCCTGTTCTGATTCAGAATCTTGAATCTCTTCAGGAAGAGAGGCATTGCTCTTTCTTTTACCAGAAACTCCTTTACAAGAAGGATCAATAGCTTGAATTATACACTGAGTCAGTCCCAGTAAACTACTCCTATCCAAAGAAATCCATGGATGAGTAGATGTATGTTTGATTTTTGGTTTCTTGTAGACAGGAAAAATGGGGCCAACCATGTTACTAGGCTTGTAAGGACCCCAGGGCCATTAGCCTAGTAATCTTCTAATGACCCTTTGAACTGCTTCTTCCCCAGGGATGGCCACAGCATTCTGACATAACACGGGAACCTTCCCTTTTTTGTCTCCCAGGATTGACAAGAGTGGCTTTGCCTTGCCCACTGAGGGGTATCTAACAGCCACAGAGGATGTGGCTAACCCCCGGTCCATTATGGCTGTAGGTGATACACCAGAAGGATGCGTGGTAAAAGATAAGTGGTATGAGGAACAACAACTGGCTACCGCAGAGTCAGCTGAGGCAAATCACTAGCCTGCTATGGTGACAAAGGCTGTTTGGTTAACTTTTTCATTTTTGTGGCTGGAAGAAGGACTGACTATGAGACTGACAGTCTGTTCCATAGTCAAGCTGAAAATGGTGCCTCTTTTCCAGGGAAGACAAGCAACAAATGGGTAAAACTACCAGTCCACAGAAGTTACATTTTTGACAGAAGGCACTTTCAAACACAATGGCAGCCCCCCCCCCCCCCCAATGGAAAATTAAACATAATATCTCCACAGAAAATATGTTATCATTTAGCTCACACTTCTTTAAAACTGACAGGAAAAACAATGCTCCATTTAAGAATACATTATAGCCTCGAGATAGTCCATAAAAATACAACACTCCTAGCTTTAAAATAACTTTTTCTGAAGAGGGAAGTAATAAAACATCAGTAAATATAAAAAAATGGAAGTTTTTTTCCCTAAAGGGAATTTATATGCCCAACAAAGGGAAGCACATGCCAACCATCAATCCTTGAAAGCCTCAGAGGAGTGTACTGTTCAGTGGCAGTAAAGCTCTAAAGGGCTTTGTAACTAAACTTGTCTTTTAGTCAGCTCATCTTAAGCTGCTTGACATTTTGGGCATGTGGAAGGTGTCCTGAAGCTTTGGGAGCTGGCCAGCTGTTATATCCTGGCAGGATATAATCTGTATAGTTAAGCCTACTGCAGTAGTCCTCAATATGAAGAAAATATCAAGTTGCAGCACCTCTTTTGAAATAATGTCAACAAATTCCAGTTCTGAATCAAAATGAAGCAGTTAACTCGTTCCTAGTAGGTAGACATTCTGCTTCAATTTCACTGTCTGGAAGAGTGCCCCAAATGCCTGAAGGGGTATAGAACTGAGAAGGGGTAATAAGAGGAAAAATGAAAAATAATTGAATTGACCACCTGAATACTCACAAAGATTTAATTTACGGTTTTTAAAGATGCACTGATTTTGAACCAGTTGGTATGATGAATGAAGTACATTTAATCACTGATATTGTGAAATGTTGCAGGAAATTGCATTTTAAATAATTTCCATTGTAGTACTTCACCGCAAGAGGAAAACACAAATTAGTCTGCTTTGGCACATGACATGACTGGCTCTAATGAAGTTTTAAATCTTTGTTAAATTTCCATGTTTATGATATGAAGGAAGTGAGTTTGATTTAATAATGTCCCAATACAGCAATGTTTTTACAACAGGTTATGAAAAACTGAAATTGCCTTTCAACACGTGTATTTTAATTTTTGTGCTGTTTTGTTATCAATGAAATATGGACCATATCTCCCAACTGTCCCTAACTTTAATTCAAATTTTAACTCTATCCCTCTTCATCTGTCCTAAAACTAGTGAGTTTAGAAGGAAAGGCACTGAATTACAAAAAATAAATAATAACAATAATTAAAGTTATAGACTTCTTTTACTTCAGAAATGTATATTAATTCACATGATCTTATTCTGTCAATGTCTCGACTTAATAGTATTAATATTTTAAATGTGTCTCTGATTATTTTTTGGATTTGTTCATGATTTGTTGAATGCTATGATATGGACGACAGATCTGTGTGAGCCTACCTGTTAATTTAAAGTTATGGAATGAATATTTGCCTTTTTCCTGGATGCTATAAAAATGAAATTGCCCAATTTGGATATATGTGACAGGTTCTTTGCACCTAAACTGTGTTATTGAAATTGTTTCCTGTTGATGTTGATGAGCTCCTCAATGGTCTCCGTGGCCTTCAGCTTAGTAAAGATGGATGAGCCTATGAACCTACGCAGAACTTTTTCATAAACAGTGGGATGTTCTATGTTCACTGTATAACTGATTTCATCTTTATGTCCTAAAGGACACACTAAGGAATTTGATGGGCTTGTATAGGCATTAAATGTCAATGAATATGGTTTGACTTTTATGGAAAAAGTACACCAAAATTAATTAATATTTGGATTCTAGTCTCAAAGAGGGAAATTTGATACCCCCATAGGAAGACTATATAACAAGGAAACTAGTACTTGTTAGTGCTTATCATGTGACTGATTTTCCTCAAACCCCTTACCTTGAAGGTAGTTATATAGGGCTAAGTTAGGTTATTTCCTTACCTGAGTATTTGGAATTGGTTAACTTGAGGCAAAGATTTCTGAGCAGAGACTGCAATACAATTTAATTTTTACTAATAAATGCATAAGATGGAACATATCTTAACATGAATTTCTTTAAGAGAGATAAAACCTATGTCAGTCAGGGTCTATATCATATGAGCGAATTGCACAAATTGTGAACGCTCATAATATAGAACATACTGGACCTCAAAGTTGTTTTTCTGAGATCGCATCGCAGTACAGTGAAGAATGGGATAGTTGTCCTTTCCTCACTGTAGTGCAATCTCGGAATTGGAAAATATATGGAATATATATTTAGTGGGGGGTGTGGGGGGGCACAGCCCCCCACAATAGGAAGTTCAAGGTCCGGTACATTCGATATTATGAGCTTTCGCAATTTATGTATATATTTGATTAGATGTGTGGACTTTACAACTGCTGTTTTAGCATGAAGAACCTGTGTTACTTTTATACTCACTGCTTCCTATTGCAAGTTGCAGATTTCACTGTGAGTGATATGTCTTTTAATTGTAGAATATTAGTCCCAACTAAAGCATCTGAAGTTCCAGAAGGTTGCATTCCCAAGAAAGAGACATTAAAATGATCACAAAACACTCAGAATAATGATTGTTTGTAGTGATCAAGCATCCACATCCCCAGTCTCTGTATATACCAACTTTAAAGTTGCAAAACTGAGAAAAAGAAAAGGTGGAAAATAAACATAAACTCACCTTTTCCCTGTATTCTGAGCATACGTCTTAACTGTTCAGAATTTGTAGGAACACCCTTAAATTTGACTCAGACCTTTGTTCCATCGTTTATTTGAGAAAGTCAGAATTAACAGTATCAGCATTTACAACTCCTTAATGTTACGCTTTATTCCTTAATTGTTTTTTTTTGGCCTTGTCACTAATTCTGGAGATACACCGTTGAAAGCCATTACTTTGAGCCCTGCAAGCATGAGTGACTCAGCCTCATAACTTCACTACAAGAAGATCTTTCTGTAGTGAATTTATGAGACTCAGTCATATAGTGAGGTACAAACAGTACATTTCCCCAGCTGCATTACCTCATGTTGGAATGGACCTCTCTTATATACCAGTAGTCTGATTTAAAAAGAAAACCACTCCAGGCTTGAAACCATACTAACTATATAAGAATACTGAACTAGGACTGCTGCTGCTCTTTCCTTAATTGTTTGGGATCGTAGTTTGGATTTAAGAAATTCTCATTTACAGATAAAGCTAAATCAAGATTTCTGTAGTTTCTTCATTCTGAATTGTGGACTTTGTGAATTCTGTTGAAACATGAAGCAGTAGAATATTTTCTGCAGAGACTCTAGAAGAGAAAGTACAGTTTACATCCTCAGAGACTGTACACTAAATATTTGGTAATCTGCTTGTTTGTTATCTGCAGCCACTGGATAGTTTTAGTGACATGGTGGTAGTTAGACAACAGTCTAGTGTATAGACTGATAGAAGCAATCTATTTAGTTGCAATTAAAACATTCTGCCATCTCTCAGAATTGCTATGTTGTTTTCTGTTGGTATATCTGTTTAAGATGTTTCTTTATTTCTTCCCCGTGCAATTAATTGACTTACCTTTAAATTTTAATTAGTCTTTTTCATGTTGTCATTGAATTGTCTTTCTTAGTAAAGTGTTTTTGTTTGTTTGTTTGTTTATTGTTTACCAGGAAAGTCTGACTGAGCAGGTAACCATTTTCAGCAGAGGCCCGGGGAGAAAAGCTTCAAATACAACACATTATAACATAGATATAACTGAACTGATGATAGAATGGTGCATACAAAATTAGTTTACATTATAAATCTTGTAGATGGAAAAGTAAACAAATAGACGTATTAACCTCAATAAAACAATGAGATCAAAAATCATGACAAACCAGGCAGAGCTAATTAATTTTCTTATTTATTTATTCATTCCTAAAAACTTGTGTACAGTATCTTATTTGCTCATAAAGGGTAATCTTACAGCATTGTTGTGATTGTTGGCATTTTCCCTATATGAAAATAAATTACTTGGTTATAAGGTGTTATAACTAAATATATTAGATAGATCATTGAAAGAGTACTCCGGTATTGAGACTTTAATACTAGATTGGTCTAGTTAGTGACAGTGTGTAACATGAACACAGAAAAAGTTACTGTCATTGGAGACGTATCAGTAGCCCCTCCTGGGAAATATTCTGTATGTATATAGAAATAGTGTGGTTAAGTCACAGGTACTGTTGGTAAACTTGCACTAAAAAGCATCATACAGAATGATATAAAATCCAGAGGCTCCAGTGATTATGTCTTTTTTCTTTTGCAGAACAGTATAGAACTTATTTGGGTGTGGGTGGTAATCCAATGTAATAATGCATATTTGCTATAGGTGCTTAAGGCTAGTCAGCCCTTTGTATGCATACTTGGCAGAAGAATGGAATATAAGGCATTTAACCCTTGCTTCTCACATGTTCAGTGCCTTCAGTACAAATTTATGCTCTGTAACCCCTGTACAACCTGACATTACTTGATGTCTGTGATGCAGAATTAAGCACTGAAACCCATGCTTGCATCACATTGGGTTTGCAGAGGTGTGGATATACTATAAGCTGGATCTTTATAGCCTGAAAAACAGTATGTTAAGAATATAACTTGTGCACCCTTGCAGCCACAAGATAAATATATAACACTATACACTGTACATTAGTTATTTTATTTTTAAGTCAGACTAAGGCAAGAGGAGCTCTGAGAAATAGTCCAAAATGTCAGTGGCACAACTGCATAGAGTACAAATCAAATGGAGTCCAACATATTGTTTTAAGCAAAGATGACTTAATAGCGACATTGTGTGCAGCTGAAGTTTGGTTCAGGGGGTGGGAGGCCAGTTTGGATGGAATGTATATGTGCAACATGCAGGTAAAAGACCACCCAGTGTGTTTCCACATTATCTTAAAAGGCAGTTTGAATTAAAGGGGCTAAAGTTGGAGATGGATGTGCAATAACTCAAAGCATCTGAGAGCAAAGTGACTTGAAACCACATATGAGGAATGGAATTGGCCGTGTGAAGTATTAAAGGGGGAAAGGAAGTGACAGTATGAGTGTGAAAAACAGTGATAATAAAGGGAGACCAAAGCTGCCAAGATGGAGTTGGAGTGCAAAGAAATACGAACAGCAGCAGCACAAGAGAGAAAGAGAGAGAGAGAAACGATGACCCTTCACCACGTTCATGAGAGTATCAGCAATAAAACCTCAACCCTAGAAGCCAAGATTACTATTAACTTGTCTACTCGTAGAAAGAAGAGGTGATGGCTTTGAAGTTTGACAGTTTTATATTGGTACATGAAGGAATGTGTAATCAGAACCAAACTGATCAATAGCAGTGGGTGAGGTTTAACTTTTTTTGCTCAGGGCTATAGCCATGTATGCCATTAGTAAAATATCTGATTATGATTGTGTTGACTATAATAAAGTAAAGCATGTCATTTTTGAAAGTTTCAAGCTCATGCATGAAAGTTATAGAAGAAAGCCAGAAGTCACTGTCAGTTATTTCATTGCAAAAATAAGTACTTTCATAGGTTGGCAATATGATGTCCAAGTTACTAGTTCTGAAAGGGTGAGAAGGTCTTATGATAAGAAAGAGCACACTCAGTACGTATTTTATTTATTATTATTATTTATTTGATATTTGTTGACCAGGAAAGTCTGGCTGAGCTAGTGCCCTTTTTCAGCTGAAGCCTGGAGAGAAAAGCTCCACAAAAGAAACAAAATTGCATAGATACAGTTCACATTAATCATAGAAAAATTAAACAATGTGTGTCATGGTAACTATACAAGAAGGCTTATACAACTGAAATCAACAGAAAAGGGGAAGTTACTCACACACATAGAGAAAAAATACAATTAGATTAAATTCACTATAGCTCACAAATATATAGAAAAAGGAATACACATTAGGTTTATTTGCACAGAGTCAAGTTAGTTGTTAAGTACATTGTGTGAGTGGAAGTTGGAGGTAGTTATATTTTATCATCGCAGGTAGGATGAGAACCAGCATTGTGGAGGATAGGTTTGGAAGTTAAGAGAATAGTAGTTAAAGATTATAGCTAAGTGAATATTGAGAGTAATATTTGGAGTAATGGTGGTACTGGAGGATACATAGATTGGGAGAGAAAAGTGGTTTTAGGGAGGGTGATTTGTGTTAGACTTACTACGGTGACAGGTCCAGGTTTGAAACAGCTGTTGTTTTAGTGCTTTTTTGAATTCATGTGCATGGGCTATATATCTGATAGGCAAGGGTAATTTGTCCCAGGCTAAGGCAGGTGTGTAGCTATAGAGAGTTCAGCCTATGGATTTTTTGGGTTTGTAGATTTCCAGATTTCCAGCAGTTGTTGGTCTGAGATACTAAGAGACTTTGCCTGATGATATGGGGATCAGATTGACAGACATGGAATATAGCTCAGATGAAAAGATAGGTAAAGATGATGATTTCCATTTAGCTAGAATGCTGTAAATGCACAGTGGAGGTTTAGAATGTACTACACATGTGCATGTGTATAAGGCAAATGATGTAGCCATCTAAGCCATCAGAGCAGGCCCTACAAGCAAAGGAGGAAGTCACTGATTCCAGTATACACCAAGGTGATAGATTTAGATATTTCAAGTATAAACAAGTGGTGCACATATTATCCAAATGTACAGAGAGCCTGGGTGGTGAAAATGCCATATAAGGGAGTTAAATATCTGGCACCTTGGTAGTGGTTGGTTGTCTTCAAGCTGTGTCATAAGGGTCTGTACCTCTATTACTACAGGTTAAAGAAATTAGAGCTAAGAGCAATAAATCATCTGACATAGTTAAGTCTGCTGTTGCTTGACAGGAGCATTACTTTCCAGGCTGTCCATTCCAGTTACAACATGGCTTTTTGAGCATGGGAGAGACACCCTTTCATGTTCCACTGACCGTGGTTCATTTGGACTGGGAAGGGGAGGGGGGCAGACCAACAGGTGGCAGTGTTTCATATCACCCCGGTGGATGTCCTGATAAGAAATTACTTTGATGATGCAGTGTTGTATGTACCTGCAATTACATGATGCAGTGTTGTATGTACTTGCAGTTACACACAAGCAGGCATGGGTACACACATGTAGGGAAGACATTTGTGGGGATTCAACTAGTGTCCACACCTCCAGTAGAGGCTTATGAGGTAATTACTTCAGGAAAAGAGATAGGTAATAGTAAGCCTGAAGAAGAATTACAGGTGTCAAAAAGTACTGGACTTCTTCTGAAAGGGACTACTTCAGGGATGAGGATGTTGGTAGGAGTTAGCCTAAAACTTAGCCACAGATTTTGAAAGATAGTAAACTTCCTATGGAAGAGGAACTGGTAGGCTCATTGAGAGAGGAAGATGTAGCAGGTGCAGATCTGAGATCCCATGATACCAAACTTGTGCAAGGTGATCTAGGAGGGTTTTGACTGTCAATGACACAAGGAATATGTATACTGGAACAAGGTGATGAATTCCTGAAGATTGACTAGAGGTTGAAATGGCACAGTAATTGGTAGTTCCAAGAATCTGCCATTGGACATTTCTGGTCACAGCCCATGATATTTCTTTTCATGGCATATATGCATAAAGCAAACAGAGAGGAGGCTTGTGAAAAAATATTTATTGGCCAGGTATTGCAGAAGATTTGACAGGGTACAATAAAATCTGTGAGCAAATTACTATAAGGCTGACAAAGCAGCAGAGAAAGCTAACTGCACTTCGAGTGCCCTGTCTGATATTAGTAACCATTTCAGAGAACAGGCTTGGGTATTGTGTTGGCTGTTAGTACCCCAAGAACCACAGATAAAACAGTAAAAAACTACACTTTCCAACCCAAAAAACAAGTTATTTAGTAGAGAGGTTTAGCTGTACTTTTAAGATCATACTGAGTGCATTTGCAGACCATTTTAAGTGGGAGTGGGAAGATAGATGGCCCGTCTTCCTTTTGCATATAGGGAGTGCCCAAAGACTCAATTTTTTCTGCAATTTCAGCTAAGTTATGGCCATTATTCGAGAGGCTCTCTAGACTCCATTTATGATGAGAGGGAGGGTAAATGCGATTCCCACAAAGGCCCCGCTGTAGAATATGTACTGTATTACAAGGGTAGGTTCCTTAAGACTATGAGAAGTTGACAGGGGAGCATCAAAAAACAAGCAGAAGAGTGAGAAAGGATTTGGTATGAGAGGACAGTAAGAGCTCAGGAATACGCTGTTCTACAAAATGTAATGGTACTTATCCCTGTTCAGCAAAATAAGATACAAACAGCATTGGAGGAACTTCTCACTGTTGTAAAGTAGATGAGTGATATTAATTCTGTGGTGGAGATGCCAGGTAGGTGATATAAACATATTTTATCATGTTAATCTTATAAAACCATGCCATGGTAGAGTGCCACCAGCAGTCAGTATTTGCAAGGGGTCACCGGAGCAGTCAGAGGGAGATGTTGTAATACACTGCAGTGAATGATGCAGAAGTGTCACAGTAGCTGTCCCCTACACATGTTCAAGAAACAGGAGCAGTATTACAAGTGTCTGTAGATATATTCACTGCTATACTAGGGTTTGCCCAACTAGTACAGCACTGTGCAGACACAGGTGGTAACTCAGGTGAGGCAGAAGGGACCTCCCTCATGCCTGGACATATTTACCCTGGTCAGTATTGTTATTCTTAACAGAATGGAACTGTTAACTGTTTCTACACTCATTACTTCCTAACACAAGCTGTATTACCTCACTATAGAATGAACTCTTGTGTGTATTACAGCAGCTTAGTTTCAAAGAAAGAAATATTATGTTTGGTTTTTGAAATCATACTAGCCAAATAGGAGTAGTGGACCATGCTGATGTTGCTTCTTCCTTTTTGCTTAGGACTGCCATTTGCATTTGGGAAACTTTTAATTTGAAATGAATACTAAATAAAGATTCATGCAGCTTCTTTTTAGTTTTGGATTATAGATTTAGTGAACATTATTTAAAAATGAAGCAATAAAGTATTTCCGTAAGGACTATGGCAGGAAAAATATAGCCTGCTTTCCCATAAACTGTAAGATACATCTCTGATAACATGTCTGTCATTTCCAGCCATTAAATATTTTTAGTGGCATAGTGGTGGTTAGTTGGCATTCTTATGTAAAAAGTAATACTAATAATCTATTTACTTGTTGTTCTATTCATTTTGTTGTCACCTATCTTAAGATATTTTCTTTATTTCTTCCTTGTACAATTAATTTATTGATTTGAATAATTCAATATTTTTTATGTTTTACATGATTTTGTCTTTTTTAAGCAAAGTCCAAGTTCAGTGGATCTGTTAACAAAATAAAAAGACAGGAGATATGATAGAATACACCCACAGCAGAATGTCTTCATGAAATGTAGTGAATCAAGTTAAACTTGATTCATTACATTCTTTGAAGACACTGTCTGTGTGGTTGGATTCCACTAGTTTTCTTGACTTTTAAGTAAAATGTTTTGTTTATTCATTTACAAAAGCTTTTCTTTATAAATGTAATATGACAGCACTGTATTGACATCTGCTCTTTTTGAAGAGATAGCCATTGGTGAAAACTAATTTAATATAGTAGTTGGCTCATTGGAAGAGTGCTCAATAAACAATCCTTAATACTAGATTGCTCTGCTTAGTGGCAGTGTATACCAAGGGTGCAGGAAAGTGGTACTATCACTGGACAGGTATCAGTTTCCCTTCTTGTGTGTGTGTGTGTGTGTGTGTGTGTGTGTGTGTGTGTGTGTGTGTGTGTGTGTGTGTGTGTGTGTGTGAGTCTGTGTTTGTGTATAAAAGTAGTTAGGTCAAGTGTCAGGTAATATTGGTAAGAATGCACTAAAATGTGCTGGGCTCAGGCTGAGGTGGGTAAGTCCTGGAGAACCAGTGATTATAACCCTGTTCTGTAGTTATACAGTGTAAGACTTATTTGTTTGTTGCAGGTGTTGATTTTAACCTGAGACAGTAATGCGTATTTGCCATACACTATTAAGGACAGTCACCCCTCACATACATAGTTGTTGGCAGATGTATGGAGTTCAAGGCCTTTAACTCCTGCCTCTCAGACAGTTGTGTGGATGTAAACTATTAATCTCTGTGCACTATAGCATTATTTGATGTCAGCTGTGCAGATGTAAGTTTCACAGTCCCTGAACACATCACAGGGAGATCCACACAAAAATGTGCCAAATTTTAATTTCCTTAAAAGAGGCACATCCCACATGTTTAATCTTAAATTCAGAAGTGTCAACATTTTTTTCTGAAGTTACCAATAGTTGTGACAGCTTGTCATCTTGGGATAGTGGCATACTTAATATAGCATCATCATAACATTTAATGTGGTCAGGTATCATCTGCCACTTGCCAATGCAAGGGAGTCAAGCAAAGCCATTACCTCAAGTGGAAGTGGCTCTAAAGTCAGCAGAAAACAACAAAGGGGAAAATGGATGCCTCTGCTTAGTGTTGCGAATCATCATAGCTTTATTTCTGGGTAACATTAGCTACCTGTCCTAACACACCAATAGAAAACATTGTACAGGTGTACGATGGCATAAGTAATGACCCGAGGTAACACATACATCCCCCTAGAGATATGTAGGTCATGTTAGACCATCAAAGTCTTTTCGTTATATATATTAAATACAAAAAATGTCACGTTGGATTGTGCTGTATGTTACAGAACACCCAACACTCTAAATACATTGTATATTACCTTCTGTAAGCTGTTACAAGGAATACAGCCAGCCTGTTTAGCACTCAAGACCTTGAACAAAAGAAATAACATGCTTATCCATAAGGACATATACATTTTGTAGTCCACAACAAGGATGGAGCCCATACCTCTCAACTGTCTAGATTTTCACCTCTTATTTCTGGTCTGTTCCTCATGAAATTCTGGTTTTCTGGAAAATCATTGAGGATTTAAGGCAGAAAATAATGACAGGCATTTAAGTTTCAGACTTTATACTCTTCATAAAATTCATGCTAATACAAAATCTGCAATTCTATCAACGTTCTACATTTGTAAGAGCAATATTTAAAAATCATCCCTATTTGTGGGCCTTTGCCCCTCCATTATTTATGGGTCTATCCAGATTTCTTGCTATAAGAGGTTGAGAGGTGTGAAGGAGCCTTGTCTGTAATTGCACATTAGTGCATAGTTTCTATCAGGTTATGGCAGCAGAGAGACATTATTTCTCCAAAATAACAATGACGTTCTTTGACAAAAGATGATATACACTCTTTCTCTCCAGTGACCCAAAGCCATCCCTGTTTTTAGCATTTTTTAGATGGCTGATTTAACTCCATAACCCATGTTCAATGAATGCCATACACACCATCTCATGTTGGGTGACTGACACGTATGGAAAATATGCATTAGAATAAGTAAGACTGTGTTTCCCAGAAGTGTAAATTAAATGCACTTCCCCAGCAAAAGTCAACGCAGATAACCGTTATGATTGCCATGGGAAACTGCCCTTTTCTCTGACTCACTGTCTACTGAGTAACACATCACCCTGCAATTTGCTGTACTTAAATTTAGAAAACACTCACAGTATCTAGGATGTGGGTGAACAGAAGAATTTTGGCAAAATCTGCCAGTGCAGCCCCCTAATACACATTAACTCTGAAGTTAAAACCAGTATACATGACTTTTAGGCCAGAATTGATGAACACATCTGCCATACAGGGACAGCAAGAATATTATTAATGGTGGTGTACTAGTCATTCCACCTGCATCTTTTGTCAGTAAGCTATCTCCACAGGCTAACATTGTCAAGTACTGTTAAAGGCGTCCCATATAATATGGGACAGCAAATATTCTTCTCTGTGAACTCCCCAAACATTCAATATCACCTTACTGAGCCACTCATAGAACCCTGAGATGCAGATGCTAAATAATGGAAATCACTGGGGAATGAGAGACAATGCTGATGGATGAGTACAGAGAATGAAAAAAAAACTGTGCTCTGACAGCATGCACAAAATGACCCCCAAAAGCCATTTTCACAAATTAGATAAGACATAAATCCAGTCAATCCTAGTCATAGACTTGTAGTATTAAATAATATGTCAACATCACCCATCTAGACTACAAGAAACCAATATATACAGCCTGTAAGTCAGCACCTGTATCATAAATCATTTTTGCTTTAAGGGACAGAGCACACACCTCTAGATTGTTTGTATTTGCTGTAAAAGAAATGGACATTAATGTTCCCACTAGGATCAGTTCTTCTGCATAAAATCTACAATATGATCAAACAAGGCATGTAGATTATGAAAAGGGAGATAATAGTGCAGATAAGATATCACCAGTGGCAAATGCATATTCCCATATATGACAATGTCCTTGCCAATAGGCTCTCTTCATCATGGGAAGTATGAATGCCCTACAGGGACTGTGCACCTGTAAGCAAAATAATTTCCTGGTGATTATGGCACTTGCATGAGGAAAATTTTACCAGACTATACCCCACTAACTTTATGTTCTTGTGTTCATCTGCACTGAATGTCCTGTAAATATATCACAACAGGATGCCGTGCCCTGCAATTACAGAGCAGCAAAAGTCTTTTGAATGGATTTTGCACTTCTGTTAATATTACAGGAAAGGATTGAGAAACCCATAATGTAGTAAAACTATACACAAAGATAAATTAAAGCCTCCTAACCTTTGTATACAACTTTGGTTAATTGATAATATACAACAAACTATTCGTGGAAAGTAGAACCCCCTACACGTCTGAAGAGAATCTCCTTTAACAGCTAACAGCCCATCTCCCAGCCTTCCCATCAAATCTCCAACAGTTCTACAAAACCACATACATGCCTACATCCCTAATTTGTAAGGGAACCATAGCTGACGCACCACACAGTCAACACACTAGCCTTGCAAAAGTAGAGATGAGAAAAACAAGGATAAAGTATGCCCATCCAAAAAGCACAGCCATAATTCCTAATGTACAGTGGATAGCTTAAATAATTTTTAATGGCAATGTCGTCAAATATTCAAAGCAAAGCATAACCATAAATGTACAATTTCCCCAGAATAAAGCAAAGCACTAAAATATCAGTTAAATGTTACTAAAACTTAAACTGTATTCTGGGAAAACCATGCTAACAAAACTTGCTCACTAACTAATAGATAAAATCTGTACTAGAGGAGGATGGCCACGAAATGTACATTGAGATGTAACATAAAGGAAAATAATTAAATAGAAGCTAATGTAATATGAAGTAAATAAAGTGGGTCCACTGAAAATTTGATGGTATAAAACTTAGTATATTACTTAATAAAAAAAGAATCAGATAACCCAGGGCCCCAGTCATTATACAGATTGATATAATCTTTTATACAGCAATCCCATAACAGGTGAGATGTTACTACAAATGTCACCAAAATAAAATATACAAGTGTTACTTGCTTCTCAGTGATGATGATGATGGTGTGAAGGTGAATCATCAGTATCCATGCTTGAATGGCTACATAAAAATAGACCCCCCTCACAAATCACAGTTGTAGGCAAATATTATGACACTAACGTTCTCTGTATTTGGTTTTATGAAATGCTAGCAGTAAGTGGCACTTGTCATTTCAATGGAAGGCTAGCCATTGTACGGCATGCCATAAGGAGCCCATGAAGCCAGTCTAGAGGCTCCATTATTACTGCAGGGTCAGAAACATGCCAAGTTAAAGCTATCATAAATTGAAATATGTTTTTTCCTTCTGTGTTTACTCCCAGATCTCCTGATGCCATTATGCCTGCACTCTAACCACCCATTTGGCTCACTTGTCCACCAGAAGGTAAGAGGCCTACAGCCCATTAATTCATCCATGTTGTAGATGAGGGTTGAATGAAAGAGGAGGTGCCATCATCCATTCATCAGGGAATCTAGGGTTTTCTTCTGTATCCGCAGCTCTCCCTATTGTGCATGTCCAGTACAGGTCTTGGAGTGCAACTGATCTTAGTGAGGACATATTGCCCACTTTTGTGAATGACATAACTGCACAAAAGGCCCACTCCCATGTAGAATATGGTCTCCAGTGGAGTTCTGCAGAGGAAGGGCAACAAGAGATGACTTTATGCAGAAAGGGCCAAACTGCTATTATTCTATACAATCCCACAGGACAGACTTATCTCTACCTATCAGTTACTTATTAGTGGATAAAGAGGGAAGTCAAAAAAGGGGATAACTAGATGCCCCTGTCACACTGCCAGCCCAGCTATCGGGAATTTTGTAAATAATTCTATCATTTGTGAAGATTGATATGATTTATACAGAACTGTATGTTATGTACTGAGGTAAAATGTAACAACATCATGCCCTGCTGGCTTAGAATAGAAAGTTATATAAACTATTGTAATTGTATAACTGTATATGTTTTAACAGTAGAAACTGGGGCATAAAGGTTAACTTGCAAAACTTCAAGAAAATAAGTTGAAATTAAATTGTTTTACGATTGTGCTATAAAAGTTATCTCTCAGTTTCAGTGTAGTAGAGACAATGTCTAGAGCTAGAAGTTTTTGTATTCTCCTGGAAGAGAAGTAATTACTCAGTTTGAGATGCAGCAGTGTTTTATTGTTTTATGACTTTCAGGATCTGGAAACATCTGAGAGATATGTAGTTTTCAGAGAGATGCTAAAAGTTCTTGTACTTTCTGACAATGGGGGTAGCTTGGGAACTAAAGTCAGGTGACAAAAAGTGATGTCATCCAAGCTAACCCAGAAGTAATATTTGATATTTAAGAACTTTCTCAGAGAGAGACTGGGCATTTTGTATTTTGTCTTGGACCTAGCAAGAACATCCACTCATCACCACCTTCTGCACTTGCCTTGCTGTAAGTACATTTTTTATGGCATAGTAACTCTTTTAGATGTAGTTAGGACTATAGTAAAGACTAGTTTAGATGTTTTCTGTTTTTATTTGAGACTGTCCTATAACGTTGTTTTAAATATTTCCTGTGATTTTGAACCCTGAAGTCACTGTGAATACATATTTAGTATTGTTTTGTTCTTTTATTATTTATTATTAAATATATTTAAACCTATCTTTGTGGCTGATATTTGTAAGACATATTTAAGCTCTTAGAGTACTTGTGTATTTGGTGGGATCTACTTCAGTAGACCAATGTGTCACTTACCTGACTCCCACTTGGCCGAGATGAAAGGACCGACCACTTCAGAAGGCTGACATCTGGAACTCTGACTGTTCACACGAGGTAAGTAACCGCTTGGCCACCCTGAATAAAAAAACAAAGCAAAACAAAACTAAATCCATCGATGTGGCGGGCTTCACCCCCCACACTCCCCTAACTAAACATACCAAATCCGAGATCGCACTGCCGAAGTGGGTAAGGGGCAAAGTTCAACAGGATAGCCAAGCGGTTACTTACCTCACGTGAAAAGTCGGTGTTCCAGATGTCGGTCTTCTGAAGTTGTCAGTCGTTTCGTTTTGGCCAAGTGGGAGTTGGATAAGTGAGAGGCCGGTCTACTGAAGTACACCCATTTGGTGGCATTATACAGGCCACTCCTAAATAGCCTTGCTCTTGGTCAGACTACCATTTGGATTAATAGTAATATTGCACAGTAGGATTGGACACCCTTTGTTAAGGGCCTTAAAAGTCACTGATAAGAGTGGTTAGTGGCAGTGGAAACTACCTTATAGTCTGGGCAGAATAAGGGCATAGCTAGTAAATCTGTGCCAGCCTTTCCCAGGAGTGTGTGTGTGTGTTTGTATATAAATCAAACTTCAAAGAGTGTGTGTGTGTGTGTGTGTGTGTGTGTGTGTGTGTGTGTGTGTGTGTGTGTGTGTGTGTGTTAGCTACTTGGGCAGGGACACAAAGCACTAGTTGGACAGAGAGGGTGCTGGAGGTTTTTGCTTGGCCACTCAGCTAAGATCTCAACCCTATAGCTGTGCCAGTGTGGAGTCTTATTGGAGATCGGGAGAAACCAGCCCCAGACTGACTGTGGTCTCTGTGTGCTCTTAAGGGAAATTGCACTTTACTGTGTGTGCACTTGTCATCCTCCCGGTATGTACGTCCCCAGGCTGTTTCCAGTGGTGAGGATTGAGGCTCCTTGATTACTGGGCCAGTGCATGGGCATCACACCCCCTTTAAATATGAAAATACTGCATATTTTCATAGCAAATACATAAAA
Organism: Protopterus annectens; assembly: GCF_019279795.1. NCBI lineage: Eukaryota > Metazoa > Chordata > Ceratodontiformes > Protopteridae > Protopterus > Protopterus annectens. The sequence goes on from NC_056732.1 coordinate 669,260,368, forward strand.
GACTGTAATGACTCTAGAATATGCATTCTCTTCAGACAAACCTGGTATTATTTTATTCTTCCATAATTGCATTTTGTATAATTCATTTGATATTTACATTTTGCTTAGTTATAAGAATCTAAAGAGCACAATGATTTTGTATATTATTATAAGATAAAGTCAGTATTCCCAACTCCATAAATGCTGCATAAACAATTTAATTGTCATATCTTTTGCCCAGAAACCTCATCTTTCAAATAACCACAGGCAGTACTTTGTTATGGGGCTTTACCTGCATTTTATTTTATTCACCCTCCCTACTGACATCATGCCTTTGGTATCTGACCTATTGCCAGTTATGTGTGTCAGTTAATTTCTCGTGTAAACTGGATGATCTTACCTTGATACGTAGTTGGGAAGAAGAAAGTAAAGACGCAGCCAAGATTTTTGGAATTGCGACAGCAGCAACTGGAGTAAAGCTCCTTCCCACCAAAATAAAAGATAGAAAGTATGGAAAAAAGATGTTTAATGACATATTTCAAAAATTGTAAATATGTCAGGTGTGGTAGCTTGTAAGACGTTTTGCCTCTCATCTTCAGAGTTGTGGATTCTGTCTTGGCCAGTGGTTAGTATCTATTTAGAGCTCTGTAAATTCCCCCAGCCTATCTGGATTTTCTCTGAGTATGCTTGCTTCCTCTCACCTCTCAGAAACATGCCAGCTGATTAGCTATGCTCTGTCTCAGACTGTTTTTATACTTTGCCCTTGTCCTTTTGAGTTGGGTCAAGGCTGAAGAGGGTCTGAGAAGCACTTCACTTGCCTGATTAATGTGTAAACAAATTAAATTAATTGCATTTTTTAACACATCCCATTTCACAAAAATAAATAAATAAATAAAAAGCATCATTAAAAAAAGTGTACCCTGTGGTATACGTGGCATATACCTAGCTACACCCTAAAGTACAAAGTGTCAACAAAAGCTTATGACTGTCAAGTTTCTTGATTGCCAGAGAACTGTAAGTTTGGCAATCAGATCTACAAAATTATGAGAGTTTATAAGTTAGGGAAATGAAGGCTGTTATATGTATGCATGGCATTGGAGCATGTTTACTTTTATTGTATAATCCCTGAAAGTGAGTAACACTCACTGTGGCACTATGTTTTGTATGCATTTGCTATTAGATATATATTAACACTAATAATGACTTATCACTGCAGTAAGCAAGCAATATTGACCAACAGGTTGGGCATTTACTAAGAAATAATGGAATACCCAGGAGTGTTTTAAGGTACAATGCTACAGGCGGAGAGCCTCCCTACCCTGGAAGGTCCATTATTTCCGTGTGTGTGTGTGTGTGTGTGTGTGTGTGTGTGTGTGTGTGTGTGTGTGTGTGTGTGTATACATACATATATGTGTGTAATTATGTATATATATATATATATATATATATATATATATATATACACACACACACACACACGTGCGTGAATGCTCTCACACACACACACACACACACACACACACACACACACACACACACACACACACACACACACACACACACACACACACATATATACTGAATTATCAAAATGCACAAGCACTGACACTCAGGTGATTGATGCTGGCATTTTGAAAATCTATATAACAAAAACTAAGAAAATAAAAAAATACCTTAAAGGAAACACTCAATATCCCACCATACATTCATTCATAATTTGTCTGAACAGCGCTATTGTTATGGAAAGGGCTTTCCTAAATAAGGTCAGAGGCATTGTTAACATTAGGGTTAGCATGCACTATGGCATACACATTAGCACACTTGCTTTTTGGGGGGGTGTCATAATCAATATTATTAGTAGGGTTAACGGTACAACAGCAATGTGCACTTTACATTTACATAGTTCAGAAGGAAGTGGAGAGATGAGCAAAGGCGTGGTGTAGGGCCTGCAGCAGATCCATATTGTGATTCCTAATGAGCAACAGCAAGCTATGCATGTTGGAGAGCACATTAACAAATGATATGTCAGTGCAGCACTCTTTGTCCTACTCTTCATAAGTTCACAAGGCACACAACGGGTTCTGAATATACATAGAGAGATGATGGATTAGTAAGTAACCTATAGCTAACTGCAGCACACAGCAACTCAATGAGATTCAGTGGGGGCATTTGGAACTAGGTTAGTACGCAGCAGTAGGTACAACAAATGAGAAAACTTTTGAATGTCACAGTACTGACTGCTGATTTATGAGTTTTGCATCAGTACAGCTCATAAATGAAATAAAATGTATGCACTGGTGTATGTGTGTGTGTTTGTGTATGTGCGCATGTGTTGAAGGTTTCTCTCTTGCCTATATAATTCACACTGCATCACTGCTAGATTAGCAAACTAGTTTCACAGCATCCCAGAGGTGTCTTTTCTGTGATGTAATGCAGATCTGAAGTCAAGTCTGAGATATAGGGCAGGATTCACGAAGCCTCCGTGTAAGAGTTATAACTCATACACGGAGGCTGCAGTTAAACGGAGTGATGTCAGCATGCTCTGCATATTAATGAGAGCATGCTGAATCACACTTAAGGCTAACACGGTGCGTGTAAGACAGTAGGGGGCGTGTCCGTAGGCCGAGCCCTGTAAGCGGACACGCCCCCAGAAGAGGAAAAGTTCCCAAAGTAAACACCCACGACAGAGTCCACGGAAATGTGAATAAACAGAACACAACACATGCCCCCACAGACTATGAACAGAAAACATATAAATAAACATGTTATATATTTTTTTAAATTGTAAAAATGCTTAACCGTGAGTGCGCTCGTTTGCGCGGGTGTGCCCGTAGCGCAGCTACAGTTAGCAGTCAGTGGGAAAGCATATAAGAACTAAATATGCAAAATAAGCCAGGAAGCAATAGTGTAGCGGTAGAGATGTTGGCTGAAGAGCAGGCATTTATGGTTCGAGCCCCCACAACACCATTTTTTTATTTTTTGCAAAATAAGCACGAAACAAGTCCCTGACAAATATGTACACATAAAACCACATTTTATGTAAAATGTAATGAAATAGCCCATTTATATTGAAGAAATGTGAGGTAACAAAAGAATAAAAAATGCCAGATGTGCCCATAGCTGAGCTACAGTTTAACAGAGTGAGTGCATCTGCCCGTAGATGAGCAGTGGTTTAACTGGTGCAAAATGAGTGCCCGTAGCTGAGCAGTGGTTTAACACGCTAAATCTATGTGCCCCTAACTGAGCTGAGCGTAATATGCGTGCCGATAGCCAAATGAGTTTTAAAGCAGCATACCCCGTTTGCGCGGAGCTGCGCACAAACAAGCTAACCGACGGGCAACGTTGAGCAAGCCGTATCAAAACTGCCTTTACACAGACACACCCCTCAGCATGTCTAGACAGTCATGAAAAATAAAAAGCAGTGGCCAGGTTCGAACCCAGGATACTATACACCATAGTCAAGGTACTGAACCACTAAGCCATGACAGCAGTACCTATAAATGCAATAATAGCTAATATATAGGAATGAATACAAACTGGAGCATGACAATGCAGGTTTACTGAAGTTGATACAATTCCAAAATGGCCAATCACAGATATGTGCGGGAAAAACGGACTATATAAGCCCCATAGGCGGGAATACACAGCATAAACAATTGTAGAACTGACCTGCAGGCAGAATGACAGGAGTAGGAGAGGGTAGTTGCTTTCGAGCACAGAGGTGGGGCATTGAGGAGTCCAGGTACATGGTCTGGCTCCTAGTCCACAATCATGAGGTCCAACTCATGCAGGGCCAGGTCCTCTGGGGAGCATACAGGGCCAAGGCATGGGACTGGTTGGCTCATGATCTCACCAGTGCCACAGGGATTCCAAGGACTGGTGAGCAGGTCCGTCACCACCATGCGGACCTGAAGAGATGCAAGCAGGACCAACTGAACCTTTGGATCCAGGAGGCCCGGTAAACACCCAACGCCCCACTACTGAGTAAGTTACATTTAATTATGTATGTAAGAAATTAAACTAGCTGATATTATGGAGATGTGTATTCCAATATTACTTCATTTATATTACAGCTGCAGGTGTCTGTTCTGCGAACCGCAGAGCCTATGGCGATAGGCTGGTGCGGTTGCGCCACTAGGCAGGTCAGTAATCCACTACCAGTAACTGTAAAGAAATATAAAAGTATGACAGTCAGCAAAAGAGTGCAGTGTTGTCAGTAAGGAATAAAATGTGCAAGTAACAGTGTGAAAGTGTCTGCAAGTATTGCTTGATTACAAAAGTGTGTTTCAGCCTGTAAGTTAAACCGAAAAATGAAACTGTCTGACATATATTCTGAAATAAAAGTGCCCTACCTGTAAGAAAATAGTACACAACCTGCAGCAGGCTGAAAAGTATAGCTGCAGAAGATGATGAAATCACATGTGTGAAATATATCCCTGTTGAAATACTGAAACATGACAGAAGTGAGACTGCTGGAAAGGATTGTAATAACTACAGGTAAAACATGTCAATAAAGCCTAGAAGTAAGTACCATCCTGAATAGTAAAATGAAAGCAAGTGAGAGAGTGTGAGAAAGTGTCATGAATCCAGCAATACAGTAGTAATAACCCCTGAATAAAGTATACTGCAGTCAAGACAGAATGAAATGCATGTGAGAATCAAAACCAGACAGCGAAATCTGTTCAAAGTGTTGCTGCATCTGGAATGTGTATCCCAAAATCTGGATATGTTGCTCTCAGTCTGCAATATGCAGATAGGATGACTGTCTGATATACCAAAAATCCACACTTGTCTACAGCTATATAAAGCAAATGTAGCAGGATGATGTAGCTGAACAAAGCTAGATATGAATGTGTATGAAGAACAATAAAATGTATATTGATGTTGCAGTAACAGTCCTATCACCAAGTTGAAATAGTTATCATATAGGAAACTGTAGTTAGAACAGTAGTGTGTATATAACTGTAGCTATTAGAAATGTACAGCATATGTATTGGTATTCGAAGGTGTTAATATTATTTTCTTTACCCCACCCTATAACCACATATAACCCATTCCACGTGAAAATGGTAAGTGCAATCACAATTAACACCCCTGGACGTTTGTCCTGTTGGGTCATATATATTTGCATGTCCGTTGATGCATCTGCCCTGTTCATACATCCAAACCTGATGGCCTGTTGCCATCAATTAACCCTGCCTGTTGTTGGACTGTGTATTTCTGGTCAAATTATGCATGTGTTATGCACGCTGTTCAATGGTGTGAATATCTGGGTGTTTGGTTAATGGGAATACTAATGCATGCTGTTACAACTAATTGTGAATGGTATTATATGTCACTAACCCAAACTCTCATGACATAATGCAAAACATAGGACGACAGGGAAGGCGGGTTCCAGCGGACCCACCTCTCCCACCTCAGCTGGCGAGTGCACCTGGCACTAGTGCCGAGTCCGGACCCTCCTCCGGTGGCCCTGTGCCACCTGTGGGTGGAAGCGCTGCAGGGGATGGGGCTCACCCCCCCTCTGCAAGTGTGGCTGGAGGAGAACCACCACTCACCCTCTGTAGCATCCGGACTGTGGTGCGTAGGGAGATTCGGGACTCTGTTCTTGAGCCCCTACGCCAGCTTGAGGCATGGGTGGCGCAACTAACGGGCATGCCTGTTGCCCGGCCTACACAGCCCCCAGCACAGCCCCGTCCTGGGCAGTGAAGGAACAGTGGCAACTGCCTATGGGTGGGGATATCAGTTCCACTGTTGCCATCTGTGGGCTCATGGGCTCTGGATATCCAAACCTCCGTCCCCGTCAATTGTGTAACCCCCCCACACGTGTCATACACCGCCCCTGTATGCGTCTTGTTTGTCTTGTCTGTTTACCTACCCAACCTACCTCCCCAGCTGTACCGACTTCCTTCACCTGACATACCACTCTCACCTAAAAAAAAAAAAAAAAAAAAGGGCACTCTGTACCCACAAAAAAATTATGCCCCATACATAGCTGCCCATTCCGCACACATGTCTACTGGACATGGAATCTATCAATTACAATTGGCTGTACAACAAGTATTATTGTTGTCCTGACACCTCTCTCAGGGGTGGAAGGTTTCAAATGTCACATCAAATTACATACATATGCACAGCTGTTGCTGATGAAGAAATGGGCAGCTATGGGCCTTACCTACATCCCTTCTGAAAATCCCAAGCTTGTTTCCCTACTGTCTTACCCTCTTTGTGACCCCTTTTTCACCACTTTCCTGTCTCCCCATTTTCTTTTCTTTCAAAGAAAATAGCGCGGGTGTGCGCCAGAGTAAGCACCGTTAAGCGGTTGTAAGCGGGTGTACGCGTGTGTGCACGGAGCTAACCGCCAGTGCGCATGCGTGAGCTCCACGCAAACCAGTGCTAACCCGGTTACAACTGCTTAAAAGTGCCTTAGTCACTTTGATTGACAGGTCCTGTACTCAGTTCAAAAGCAAAACAAAATCCCACTCTCAGTCCCGAACCCAGGACCTTGGAAACACTAGTCTGTATAACCTACCACTAAGCCATGACTCTTATACAAGAACATTGTGCTAAAATAAATATAACATGTAATAGTAGGGATGAATGTAAAGGGAATATAGGATGTGTAGTACACAAAGCATGTCATTTAGAATTACTGTCAAAACTACTGGATTTCCATAATAGTAGTGTGTGAACAGAAACAGCCATGCTAGTTGGTAGCTTGTAGACAATAATGTCAGTTAAAGTACATATATAAATGTATGTATATGTACATATATATATATATAAATATATATCTAAATATAGTTGTAGGAGTCATTGTGCATACACACTTGCTACAGGGAACATGAGAGAGGAATGGAGAAATGTGAATATACAACACAGCCTGAATCATGAGAGAGATACTAACCTTTGCACTCACAGAACACTGTCCACAGCATACCAGCATGGTCCCCACCCTTACAATTTGAAAGGGCAACGCCTATCCCACATACCCTTTTATAGCACTGATCTGAAATCACAGTGAGAACTGCAATCAGTACACAACTGGCTGTATGCAATTAGCAAATGCTGGCTTACAATTGGTGCAGAGGCCATCACATGGACCTATGCAGATACCTACAAAAGCATCCAGTGCTAACACTCCACACATGCAATACATTCATTGCACTGTCTGAAAGCAGACAGAGGGAGAGCGAGAAGTGAGAGAGAGAGAGAGAGAGAGAACAAAAAAAAAAAAATTATACACTGTGACTCTGTCACCCGAAGCTGTCAGCAGTGACAGTAGCAGCAGCAAGCAAAAGCAGTGGTAACGCAACCAGCTGTGACAAACACAGGTAATGCAAAGTAGCAGGTTAATAGTGTGCATACTGTGAACCCTCCAAATGTGTCATAGGTCTGTATCCATAGGTATGTCCATGTGATATGTTGTGTGTACGTAGTTCCACCAAAAGGGGATGACCATACATTACATGTCAATCAGTCTTAGTACATGATCCTGGCAGCAGTTGTCTGTGCGTTGCCCCAGCAATGGCTGTAGTGACTGCTTTGAAAGGTCAGCCAGGTTCAACAGGCAGGATCAGCCCATCACAAAGGCACACTGGCTGGGAACAAGTGTCTGCAGGTACCCGATATCACTGCATATGCATCCCATACTGCATAATTCCATAGCTTAGCAGACCAGGCCGGTTATGCATATGATGTGGTAGTTCCCAGGGTTAGTCGAGGTGCCTCCTTAGTGGTGTGGGACCACTGTTGCTGTATGCCACTGTCCAGGTACATATCCTGTAGTACGGCCAAGATAAATTATCAGTGTTATATGCGGTTGTATGTCCTCTCGGAGTGCAGGTAGCACACATCCAGGGATACCATGAGGTCACAGTGATGCTGTGTGTTCTTCTCTGCTGAGGGCGGCCCTCACCTGGACATGTGAGATGATAGGGAGGTTACATCCAGCTGTGATAAATATTTCAACTGGTGGGGGAGAAGGAGGGGGGATACGTGCACCGAACATGTCTGCAAGATTGTTGCCAATATCCGTGTATTTGGTGAATGTTAAGTAGGTGTGTATTAACACAGAGCATATCTGAGGCATGTGGTCCATATGTGTAACATAACTGAAGAAGGCCTTGTGGTCATCCATAGTGTTTGTGGCCATTTCCCTCCCAGAGTAGGCCGTGGCCATTGTTATGACGGACCATAGCGTAGTACCAGTGCTGACCACAGATGCCTTCCCTTAATGTGAATGTGCTCTGTCCTGCAGTAGCCTTGCTATTGTTATACAATCTGCCTCTGTCTGGGGTCCACCGGACAGGATGCCTAACCTTTGTGCATAGGGTCTGGGTTAGAAATGTGTGTGCAAGTTCTATGCAATCTGTGGCATGTCCGTGGTAAGCATTTGCAAAGGGGTCAGCAGTGTGGCTTGTGGCCTCCACTGGCCCAGTGTGCTGCATGGATACCATCTCAGTCCCAGCAAGTGAATAACTGTCTAATCACATACATATCAAAGTAGTCTACTGTGCTGGTGGTGGTGGTGGGATATGTATATCCAGGCCGAGTAATTTCTGTCCACATCACAGTAGTGGACAGTGTCCCACATACAGTACCTTGGGATGAACCCCCAGAGTGAGGTTGTGCATTGCACCTGTCAGTGTGTGCTGACCAATGGGGCATGCCACTATGTGTGGAATGTGGCAGGTATTGTTGCACAGGTGTTGGCTGAGCACTGATATCTGGCCATGTACCTGTGTATCCACCACGGCACACACACATGCAACATATGGGAGTAGTAGTATATCACTACATATGAGTATCATGTATAGTATGTGTGCCATATATTGCTGACATGGTCTGCTGATATCCTGTTTGTGTTCTCTTCCAGGGAGATGGCGTGTCAGCGTAACCCCGCCTACTCTGTGGCGGAAGACGAGGAGATCCACCAGAGCCTGGTGCGGGAGTATGACATCCTGTTTTCCCGCACCAGTCAGAATCAGCAGGAGAGGGCTGCACTGTGGCAAGACCTTGTCTGTAGGGTAAATGATATTGGCACGCATAACAGGACATATGAGCAGGTACGACATCACTGCAGTGATTTAATCCGAAGTGTCCGTCAGCATGCATCAGATATCCACAGGCAACAGGTTGCCACAGGAGGTGGGGTGTCCACACATCCCCCCCTCACCAGACTGGAGGGGCTACTCCTAAGTGTTGTGGCTCCAGCCCCGGAACACCAACAGCAGTACACCTGCATTATGATGGAGGCTGGTTCCACACAGCAGCACGACATGGAGCATGCAGGTAATATGCCATATGTACACTTGACTGTTCTGTACACTGTATCATATGCAATATCAGTGGCACAGTTGTGCCCACTGACATTAATCTCATCATTTCTGCAGGTCCCTCCAGGGTTACAGCAGGGCAGGCCATCCATGCTGGTGAGTGTGTTTAACATAACCTATAATAGTCCTGATAATGCTAGTAACAGTAGTGTAACTCAGTAGTGCTCTGTGTGTATACTGTGGGGTGTGCATGTGTGCATGTGTGCCTGTGCCCATGTGTGTATGTGTGCATGTGTGCATGTGTGCATGTGTGCAGGTGTGCCTGTGTCCACGTGTGCATGTGTGCATGTGTGCCTGTGTCCACGTGTGCATGTGTGCATGTGTGCCTGAGTCCACGTGTGCATGTGTGCATGTGTACATGTGACCACGTGTGCATTTGTGCATGTGTGCATGTGCCCATGTGTGCATGTGACCACGTGTGCATGTGTCCATGTGTGCATGTGTGCATGTGTCCACGTGTGCATGTCTGCATGTGTGCATGTGTGCATGTGTGCCTGTGTGCATGTGTGCATGTGTCCACGTGTGCATGTCTGCATGTGTGCCTGTGTCCATGTGTGCATGTGTGCCTGTGTCCACGTGTGCATGTGTGCATGTGTCCATGTGTGCATGTGTGCATGTGTGTAGAAGTGCATCACTGCTAACAATGTCTGGAGACTGTAAACTGTGTTTCCTGTCTTCCTCCCACAGGTTCTGGGGCTGCTCTGGTGACCTGCAGCAGGGAACCTGAATCCTGTGCCACGGCTACTGGTAATGATGATATTTGTGTAATGGTACAGGAAGGTGTGTCAGGGTCCGCCATTGGTCAGCCAATTGACAGTACACAGCTGTCAACCCCATCATTGCACACAATCATCCTGCCAGTAAATCCTTTGTCACCATTGTCCCTAGGTGATGGACAGGATACAGTGGGCATAGACCAGGGTAATGTGGTACCTGTGGCACATGCGTCCCCACACAGCAGCCATGGGCAGGGGCCTCCGATGGTACCACACAGACAGTTGCCCATGGGTTCTCGTGGGAGCATCTGTGGGCGTACTGCCTCTGGCCGACGTGCCCAAAGAGGTCTGTCAACCTCAGCTATGTTTCGGACTGTCATGCACGCACAGTCACGTATGGAAAGGTACACCAGACAGGGTCTGAGGGAGCTGAGAGCATGTCGCACAGCCATGACAGACAGTATGCGTGACAT
>NC_056732.1:669604525-669707025 GCF_019279795.1 Protopterus annectens
TGAAAAGGTCCTGATTTATATATCCATGTGTATCTGACTATCATTGAATTATGGAGTCCATCCCACAGCAGAAAAGACACTTTTAAGTACAGAAACTTAATTGTCAGTATACCCCCAGTCACACATATAAGTAATATGATCTCCAGTGCTAGACATAGTTTTTGTTATTTATAATTATCTTTACATTATTCTTTAGTTTTTAAAATTGACTGGACAAGCAAGAATAAAATTTGGAGTGTGCTAGACTGGAACACTGGCTCACCTGTATTGTGGTCATTAACTTATAACAGTTGCCATAGGGAAGGTTGAACAGCAGGTGCACTTTTTAAAGTCATCATTGGGCAGAGTGCTCATTCCAACTGAGACCTAGTTTGTCAGATCTGCTCATTAGTTACACATATACATTAAAGAGCTGAGTGTTTAATAATATATGTGTGTGACATGAAAATTCAGATAAGAAGCGTTTAATTGAAGAATATTCTACTGATGCCCACAGTTAATATTTAATGTATGTGATATCCTGTGTATGCACAATGCACTTGCTTTACATAGTTATTTTTATGTGTAATTATTTTTCTGTTATGAAATTTTATATGAAGTAAAGTGGAACAGCAGGAATAAGAATTATGACTTTGCTGGATTAGAGCCCCCACACAGCTGTATTATAGCCCATAACTTACACCTGCTGCCACTGTAACAACTAAGCAGCAGCTGTATATTTTCACATTTATTACTATGTATGTGTGCTGCCACCTCGAAATGCCTCTTATTGGGTTTGCGAGGTGAAAGACCACACATGATAAAATGTATCTGCTTTGAAATTGGCAAGTGTCTGCTTGTTGTCTGCAGGTGTTCTGGACCTGCAGGTGTTCTGGAATCTTGCTGACCGTCACGCAATGCCGCTTAGCATGTTTGCATGATTTTGTGCAATGGAAAGCAAAAGATACAACAATGTATCTTTTTTGAAATTGAAAAGTGTCTGCCTATCGTCTGCAGTGTTCTGGACCTGCAGGTATTGTGTAAGCTTACTGACCATTGTACAACTCCGCTTAGTGTGTTTGCATGATAGAAGGCAAAAAATATAACAATGTATCTTTTATGAAATTGACAATGTCTGCATGTTGTCTGGGTTATTACACTGTGTTTGTATGGAGGTGAGCAATGCATAAATACGATTAACAAAGCTCAACATGTATTAATGTTGTAAAAAAAGTGTTTATACTTTTTCATCACTAAAAGATAAATATGGGACTTGAACCTTGATTTACATATACTATGTGCTTTGTAATTCATTGTATTTACCAGATGTGCTGCACACACTTGCTTAGCAGCTTTAATTTATGCTGTCTTTATCACATAATCGACTTCTATTAATTGTAATGTATTTCACTGTTTCACCATATTTGTGCAAAGCTGCACATCATGCAAATGTTAACATTAAAAAAAAGAAACATACACATCATAAGATACTTTTTAATACACCTTATAGGTTTTTACAGAACTCTGGAATTGAACTCTCAGAGTAATGAACCAGCAAAACACATTAAGGCTATCTTATATCTCTTTAATACAAAAACAGTTTTGCAGTGGGAACGCAAATCATTGTGCATACAATCAAGTCCCATTTCCACCACAGTATTATAAAGACGTATAAGACTTGTACACTCACAGTTGTTTGTTCATGAGTTGTAGATGTATTTAGTGCGATGAATGATCATGCATCCATTTATGAATTTGCACCGGTGCAGTTTTGTCTTCTCTTTGTATTTACTCATTCTTCTCTTAGCTATGCTGTACTCTCAGACATGCAGTCTATAGGGTATTTTCAATCATTGTCCTTAAAATGTTTGAGAACATTAAATGACAGTAAAATACAGTTTTCATTAAGGGAAGGAGAGTTTACTTATTAGTGAACAAAATCTGAGAAATGTGTGCTGTTCACTTCCATTTAAACGCATGCTACAATTACTTCTACACTTTGTAAGCATATCCTGGGTTACACATCCACTGCAGGTAAGGGAGTCTGAATTGTTGTGTCTTCCTTCTCTCTACCACTAATCATTTACAGTTGCAGTCCATTAGCAACTAACACTGAGGTAGTGCATAGTCCATCCCTGGGATTCAATAAACTCTGTGCAGGAAAAGTGCTATTCCTGCATGGAGTGGTTCATGTCCGTATAGCACAGCAGTGCGCCTTGCATATTCATGAAGGACTGCTGCTGTTTAACCTACATGGACACGAACCATGAATGCGTGCAGGGGGTGTGTTTAAGTAGTGCACGGACATTGAACTTGCCCCCTGCACTCAGAAAGTGCCATACGGCACTGTCTAATACAATCTGGCATAATAGTACAGAATTACTCTAATATTATGCCAGTATTTCAGTGTCCGCAGACACTAAAATGAAATAAATTATCATTTCAGTGTCTGCAGACACTGAAATATACGGCAGCAGGAAAGCAATGCAGGGGGTATGTGACAGGTTCTGGACATACACCCTGCATTGTAAACGGCCTACGATATCACGGCAACCTGCTAAAGCAGGAAATGTGTACAAATGCACAAATAATGGGGGATAAATCCTTGAAAAGGGACACATCATACATATTGCCCTCACAAACTTAGAAAGTTGATAGAAAACAGGTCATGCATTAGCATGAATTACTGAAGGATAGAAGTCTGAAAGCAAATGTATGCCAATATTCCCTGACAGCAGACCATGTGGACAAACGCACAAATAATGGATGGACAAAACAATAAAAATAGAGACACTTCTGAAATATTGCCCTCACACACTTAGAAAGTTGATAGAAAACAGGATATGTATTAGCAGGAATCTCTGAAGGATAGAAGTCTGAAAGCCAAATGTATGCCATTATTTCCTGATTGCAGTTCTCAATGACTTGTCAGAACAGTGCAATACTCACTATATAACATAATAATATAATTATAATATTATATATTTTTTTTCTAGGCTAATGAATATTTAAGCATAGCTAAGTGGGTGTGCGCATTATGGTCCTTCCCTTACCATACCTTAAACATCCCATAGGAGGTAAATACAAAGAGTTGAAATTTCCAAGCTGAGATAGTATAGTGGTTAGAGTCCTGGCCTTACATGCAGGCATTCATGGTTCATGTACCAAGCCAGGCAAGTTATTTTTATATGGAAAAGTAGTGATAAAATTATTTTTTAAAACTTTAATTATGTAGCAACTGTTTTTTTGTCAACCAGGGTAGTGTAGCTGATGTACAATGTAAGTGTGAGTGCATATAACATGTGAAACCACCCATGTACACACAAGTGTCCCATGCAGTATAGTCACACCCTTTGCCAATATAAAAAAGCACATATAGGGATGTCATATAAAGTACATCATATACACTTAATAAATGAAGTCAGTCCTCTGATATATTTAAAAAATTAAAAGTGAGCAATGGTTAGCAATGCTTAGCTATGCTTAGCAGGTGTAACCATTGCTAAGACATGAATGCTAAGCAGCAGGTAGCTCAGCTAAATGGATTTGCACACTGTTAAACACTGTTAAACAACTTTCCCTTTAAGCAGTATTAAAACCGGCTTAGCGGATTTGCGCATGGCTTAGTGGAGCTTAACCTTTTCAAAATGGTCCAATGACAGCAAAGGGTGGGACTATCACACTATTTAAATGGCGCAGGTGGGAATACAGCCATAATCTGTTATAGTCCATCTGTGCAGATAGAATGGCTGGAGTAGGAGAGGGAATGCACTTTTGGGTGGAACGCTAGAGCATTCGGGAGTCCAGGGTCATGGCTGCACTCCTAGTTAAAAACCACAAGGAGAGACTGCTGCAGGGCCAGTACTAGGGCTCCCAATAAACAGCAGAGCCCTGGGACTGTCTTGCACATGACCTGACCAGTGCTACTGGCATCCTCCGGACTTGTGAGCATGTATGGCACCACTATGTGGACCTAAAGCATAGGAAGGGGGTGTTCTTGGACCCATGAATCCAAGATGGATGGGACAGGAATGCTCCAGTAGTGTGTAAGTATCACTATCAAGTAGTTTGTAGCAAATACTAGCCTGTGAATGTGATAGACAGATATGCATAATGTGTGTTTTTCTCCCCTACAGCTGTAGCAGAGAGGGCTGTGAGTGTCGAAGACCACAGTGACAGACTGGTGAGGCTGTGCCGACATGCTGGTGAGTACAAATCAATTTTGCAGTATAAAATAGCTAAGAAGGAGTACATTGCTTACTGATTGTAGGTATACTGTTACTGTGTGAACTGAATAAATAAAAAAGTATGACTGACGAATATTGAAGTACAATAAAGACCCTTAAAAAAATGTTGTGTTTATTCTGGTATGTTGTTGTAGACATATATAGAATGTGGTTCCACACATAAGCACAAATCTGGAAATGTCGAATTTGCGGTTATGGTGTTCCGGTATTTGACGCTGGATGTAATGTGTGTGCAGGATGTATCATGTAGTGTGTGGATTTAGCTGGTATGTAAGGTAAGTGGGTATTTTGTTGGATTTTAGGTATGTGTTTGAGTGTATGTGAGTGTGTTTGGAAGTTTTATGTGTGGGTTAGGGTAGGCAGGTAAAAGTATGAGTGTTTAAGTGTTGAAAGTGGTGGTGTTTGTATATTTGTGATGTGTGTGTGTGTGTGTGTGAGGGTACTGTAGAGTGTGTAGTAGTGAGTTTGCTGTCTTTTTCTGTTTG
The DNA here is from genome assembly GCF_019279795.1 of Protopterus annectens. Lineage (NCBI taxonomy): Eukaryota > Metazoa > Chordata > Ceratodontiformes > Protopteridae > Protopterus > Protopterus annectens. The sequence continues at coordinate 669,609,237 of NC_056732.1, forward strand.
ATGCGATCTCGGAGTTAGTATATATAAGTAGGGGGGTGGGGGCACAGGGTGGCTTGTCCCTCTGCTTATATGTAGTGTAGGTTTGTTGTTTTCTTTGGTGTTTGTGGGTGTTTTGTTTGTTGGCTTTTGTAGTGTGGGTTGGATGATGTATGTGTTGTGTGGTGTATGGTGTGTTTATGTTTGTGATTTTCTGTTTCGCAGTTTTGGGTTTCGGGATTTGGAATGTTTGACTTTATGGTCTCGGGATACTGAAATTCGTGTTTTCAGTATTTTGAGATTGTAAAGTGGAACCATAGAATGTATACAGGTTTTTTGTAGCAAATATGGCTGTGACAGTGTACATTAACTTAGGTTCATCTGTAAACAAGCTGTTAGGAGAAACCGTAGATGGTGTAGCTGTAAAACGAGATATAAATTAAATGTGAAATATATACTGCACTAAGCTCTAAACCCTGAATAGTAACATGTAAAGTATCAATGTGTGTACCATGCGGCATTGACTTGTGCTAACCTTTACTTTCCAGGTTGTAGTAATATAAAGAAGTAATGCACAGTACAATAACTATCTGTTATGCATGCATCACAGGATTACAAGTTCAGACTGTCTAACCAAGAGACTATTAGGCAGAAACTATTGAAACAAGAAACAGCAGTTCCCCAGTAGCTCAGTGTGATGAGAAATAGTTAGTTGTTAATTTTGCACACCCAGACACGTTTTGAATCAAGGGAGTGGTACTAAGATGTGTGCATATCTACACACAAGGAATCAGAAATAAATGTAAAAACAGTCAGGTAGTGTTAACAGATATTTTCTCCACAGGTTTTACAGGTAAGTAAATGTTGCAAGTAGCTGTAGGAAGGGTATACTAATAAACATGTACAACTGTTCAATTGTTCCACTACATGCCTGCAAATGACAACAGGGTAGGTGCATACAATATGCACTCTTCCTGAATCATACCTCTTAACTGTACAGATATTCACTGAATGCCCAGATATTTGTCTCAGATTTTTGGTCCATTTTACATAGCGTAGTGGTGACATGGCAAATCAGTGGCAAACTATTATAGACTGAAGTTAGAAAATAATGATAGACATACAAGTGTCAGATGTCAAATCCATCAGAAAAGCCATGCAAATGCAAAACCTGCTATTTTATCAACTTTTTAAGTCTGTAAAAGCAATATCTAAAAATTGTCCATATTTATGGGCCTTTGTCCCACTCTTATGTATGTCTTTGTCCAGATGCCATGCTCCAAGAGGTAGAGAGGTATGTTCCTGATACATGTCTCTCAAGTGTCACGCTGTCACTGCTAGTGGTCACTGCTGCAAATAATCCTGGACACAGATAGGAAACCATTTGATGTATGCCAGTAGTACACTCACATAACAGCAGTTCAGGGTACCCTTCCTGTGCCAGATATGTAACCCTAACATGTATGAGTCCCCTCTAGTTATGTACCCAGAGTTGTCACAGTTTGCCTCATACCATTCCAGGCTGACAGTTTAATAGGTATGCTTGTACTACAGAAGCTATGGCCATAGGTAGATGTAAAGTGAGGGCAGACCCATAGAGTACTGAACAGTACTGTTGTGGAAAATAGAAGCATAAATAGTTGTTAATGGAGTTTCTGTCTCTCCCCCCACCCCTCATCTGCATCAATAATTATTACTCATATATTACGGGTATGTTGTGCTCAAACCCTAATGTTGGAACTTGTGTTATATTATTGTTAATATGTTTGATTGCTTGCGTGTTAACTTATCTTGTTCAAATACCATTGTTGGTGGCCTGTTGCCATCAATGTTATTGGCATGCTGTTACGATGCATACTGTTGTTCCATTTATGCATGTGTTCTGTTTGCTATGCAACAGTTTCAAATCTGTTTTATGGCCTTAATTGGAACACCCATGCATGCTGTTATAACTAATCTTGAAATGTGTTGCTCATGACTAACCAACATATTTAGTAAAACCTCAAAACCATAGCACATTTGGGAAGGCAGATCCCAGCGGATCCACCTGTCCCACCTCATCTGCCTGTGACACCAGGCCCCAGCACATCTGGGACCTAACCCAGATCTCCCTCATCTGCTGGTCCTGCACCACCTTTGGGTGGAATTGCCACAAGGGATGGGGTGCCAACCCCCGGGATCAGGCGCGGACAGGAGGCTGTCACCCAGAGTCAGGTATGGTGTGCTTTGGGCTTTGGAGTGCAGCACCCTTCAATCTGAATTTGGAGAGCAGCTGCACCAGATTGAGGGCCACCTGCTCCACCTTGAGGGCAGGCTGCCCCTCCTGTCCAGCCCCCAGCACAGCCACCTTTGGGGCCAAGAAGGTGCAGTGGTGACTGCCCATGGGTGGGGATCTCAGTCCCACTGTAACAGTATGGTGGCCCATGAGCTTTGGATTCCCAACCACCCTCCATGTCAAATGTGTTTACCACCCTCATATTTCATATACCACCCCTGTCCGCTGCCTTGTCTGTCTCCCTACCCAACCTTCCTCCCCAGAAATACCTACAATTCGTCTCCAACATCCCACTCTCACCTTAAAAAAAAGAAAAAGGTATCTGTCCCCCCCAAAAAAAAGAATCGCCCCATACATAGCTGTCAATTTCGCACATGTGTGCACTGAACACATGTAATCTGGTCCAATTGGCATGACAATGCATTTCTGTTGTCCTCCCCCTCACTCTGGGGTTTGAGTGTCCAAATTTACATCCAAATTTGGTACAAATGCACAGCTGTTGCTGTATAATAAATGGATAGCTATGGACGTTCCCTACACCTGTCCTGCACATCCCTAGCTATCTTTCATATTGTTTTTCCCCTCTGCATGGCCCTTTTTCCACCCCTTTCTTATCACCCCCTTTTTTTTTCTTTTAAAGAAATTAGCGCAGGTGTAAGCTGGAGTAAGTGGGAGTAAGCAAGTTTGAGCAATGCTAAGTGAAGCCAACACAGATTAAGCATCTCTATGGTTAACCGTGTGTTGGCATTGCTTAGCTTTGTGCAAACCCATGCAAACCTGGTTAAAGCCACTTAAAACTGCTTTAACCACTCTGTTTCCATCAGCTATTGTTCTGCCTAGCAACAAAATAATCAGCCCTGCCAAGTTCCAAACCCAGGGCCCTCTACAAAATAGTCAGAGCAATGTTCCAGTGCACCATTTGAGCTGCAGAAGGTTGCTGATGCTTTTTCAAACATATGCAGTAGAGTTATTCAACAGTAGAGAAAAGATTCTGTAGAATCAGTCAGGTTTTGTATATATACATATGCACATGTATATATGTATGGAGGTGCATACATATGGGAAAAATATATACATAATATAAATAGAGATATACATATAAAATATATGCATATAAAATATATACATATAAATATATATAAAGAAACTATATATATTTATATATATATATATATATATATATATATATATATATATATATATATATATATATATAGTTTAAAATTACATTGTTGAAATGCCAATAGTTGAAAGTAAAATGGCTGAATAACACATACGTGAAAATCCATTATTTGACTGTCATAAGCACGCATTCATAATGTCGAAACTACAATGCAATTTGAATTAATGAACTTGATCATTTCATTGTCATCGCTGCAATCCCAAATCACCAAAAACTCATTTATGCCGAATTTCATTTTGTCCAAACATAGTAGTGGCAGTGTATATGCCCTTTTCCCCAATGTAGTGCAATCCTGGAGTTAGAATATATAGATGGGGGGGTGTGGGGGCATAGCCCCCCACCTACCTTGGTTTCATACTCTCCAGTTTCTGTTAAGAGGGTACGTAAGTAGTGTTTAATCAAACTGTGTTTGGTTTGGTGAAACTTTGGTTTTGTAAAAGGTGAAAAAATGTTGAAAATGGTTGAAAATGTTGAAAAATTATGAATTTCAACATTTTGAATTCTTTCACGTTATGAATTTCAATAATATGAATCGACATTATGATAGCTTTACTTTTTGAACTTCAACATTGTGATAGCAAACCAATATATATATATATACTCATAACATGTAGTGGAGTCATACCTCAGAACCATACCTCTTAGTGCAACAAATCTGGCCAAAGGCTGTCAAAATGGAGGGGTGATGGGCCAAAACTCTTATAAATATAGAATGTTGCCAGAGTGACAGGGTTTGTTTCAGCATACATGTTCTGAAGGATATGAGTTCTGCAACTGAAATGTATGTCATCATTTACTAACAGAAATCCTCAGATCATTGCAATGATTTACCAGGGAAATAAAAATAATGAATCTATGGAACAGATCAGAAATATGAGCAATAAACCTTGACATTCTGAAACTATCCGGCCAGTCGAGAGGTATGCTCAGAACGCCTTAGTGCAACAAATCTGTACAAAGCCTGACAAAGTGCAGGGAGAAAGCCATGAAAATAGGGACATATCTGAAATACTGTAGTAGATAACCAGACACAGTTGCTGCAGTAACACTCTCCTGTTTGTCCTAACATATATTGACTGAAATATCACAAGTCCAGCACTCAAATACTTCGCACTTGTTAGTGACTTAAATCCTCACATCATCCCACTGATGTGTCAGAAATGCACAACACTTATGAGGGCCAGGCAGCAGTACATCCTACAAATATCTGGACATATCATCACATTAGGGAAACTACACTCATCTGCTAAGCATGTCACCAAGCGCCGTCCAAACTACAGTCAGATTGACACAGCACTAACCCAAATCCACTATGAGGAATTACACATGTATTTGCAAATATATCAGGCACTACAGGGATGTAACAGCACTAAAAAAACAGACACCAGTGTGAAAGTGCCTACCCACAACCAATTTCACCACAATCACAGTGACATACAGGTAAGACAAATGAACAGTAGAGTATAAGGGCTGTGTGAACAAAAACAACTCATCATGTTTGCCACTCACACATTACCCCTACATATACTGGCCCAATTCACAGTGTAGTATGATGCCTGACCATGGTATGGGACATATCTCAGTCTGTTCCTACAAACATATACAGCCGATACACCTCCAGAAACTGGAGCAGCATGCACAGTCAGATAGAATAAGAGCCATAACACATACATCTACCCCCCTTCCCTACACAGGTCAAATAACATTTACACACAACACTGATACACAATCCTGAAAGTCTGTCAACAATCACCAGAAATACACAAACCTCTCAACTGTTCAGAGTCCCACAGAATGTCCAGGCTTTTTCCTCATATATAAGGCCTCTTGCACATAACATGTCCGGCATTCTGATACATCACTGGGATGGTATCAGGAATGAAGGCACTAAATAATAATATACCCTACCTATCAACCTCTTACTGCATGACATTTGGACAAAGCCTGACATACTTGGGGGACAGAGGTCCAAAAACATGGGCATATGTGAAATATTGCTGTTATAAACTGAGACAGTTGCGGATGTAACAGGGTTTGTTGTAACATATCTTTTCTGAGAGATATGAAGTCAGAAACACAAATGGATGATACCATTTACTGACTGCAATCCCCAGAGTATGCTACTGATTTTCCAAAGACAAAAAATGTCTGAGGAACACACCAAACATGAGAGTCCAAACTCTGGCCATTCTGCAGATAGCCCTACAGTTGAGAGTTATGTCATCCACATAACACTGTTAGACTTAAAATCATGCAGAAAAGCCTTGTCCACACAATCCCTGTTAAACTAGCATTAATTCAACTGTATAACAGCAATACTTATATTCTGCCCCTGTGTCTTGAACATTCTCTCCCAGTTTGTTGGGCTGTCTCCACAATTTTCATTGTAAGAGGTATTTCCAACTACCCTCTGTGATGCTGTTGTTCACACACCTCCATGAAGTCCTCACAGGTAAGGAAAAGGGGCAATACCCACATAAAGTATTCAATTATAGGAGTGTGTTGTCATGCCATTGGCTATAGGAATAACAGCACAGCTGTTCTGCATGCATTTAGAAAGTGGGGGACACCAGTGGGTGCACAGGCCATCAGCTGCTCATGAGCATTAACTACAAAAGACAAGCTGCTGCCTATGCAAAACAGATGTATACCCTACATATTTGAGACAGACAGACAAACAAACCAACCAACACAAACTGGAATCAAACCAACCATACTTGGAAAAAAAAAGGTATGTCAAACAAGTAATCATGTAATGGAATGCAGTAGGGGGTATGTAATAATGGGAAATAGGAAGTTCAACAAATTTGTCTCAACAAGACTTGCTGTATTGATATATTGCTGATCAGAATCTATGGCTATAGCATCTGGGTCTGTCTGCAGTGACATAGATCGCAGCTCAGGCCCCTGAGTCACCCCAGGAAAGGATGGCTCACATATGACTACTACTAGAGTGTGTGTTGAACAATACTGACTGTGACACTGCTAGGCCAGCTACTGGGATGTTGTAGATATCCATATGTTAATTTTGAATACAATTATGATATACATGTTTGTCTCAGAAATGTGAGAGACCTATACAGGGTATTTGCATAGTAAACTACTGTTGCAGATGTGTGTGTTGAACTGCATGTGATATACTGAGCTCATACCATTCAACTGTTCAGTGTTATACACATTGACCATATGTGTGCCTCATATTTGTAGTGATTTACTCATAGAGTTGTGTTATGTCTGGCAAATCATTGGCAACCTGTGAAGACTGACATTACAACATCTCCTTTGCTTTCTTTTGGCTGTTTCCATTAGGGCTTGCTACAGCGGATCATCTGTCTCCATTTCTTTCTGTCCTCTGCATCTTGCTCTGTCACACCAACCACCTGCATGTCCTCTATCACCACATCCATAAACCTTATCTTAGGCCTTCCTCTTTTCCTCTTACCCAGCAGCTTTATTCTTACCATCCTTTTCCCAATATACCCATCATCCCTCCTCAGCACATGTTCAAACCACCATAATCCTGCTACTCTCTGGCTTTGTCTCCAAACCGTCCAACCTGGGCTAACTCTCTAACATACATATTCCTAATCCTGTCCATCCTTGTCACACCCAGTGCAAATCTTAACATGTTTAACTCTGCCATGTCCAGCTCTGACTTCTGCTTTTTTGTCAATGCCACTGTCTCCAACCCATATAACATAGCTGGTCTTACTAACCTCTTGTAGACCTTCCCTCTCACTCTTAATGGTACTCTTCTGTCACAAATCACTCATGACACTCCTCCACCCTCCCCCAGCCTACCTATACTCTCTTCTTCATCTCTCCCCCACACTCATCATTACTCTGAACTGTTGATCCCAAGTATTTAAACTTATCCACCTTTGCAAACTCTACTCCCTGCATCCTCACCATTCCTCTATCCTCTATCCTCCCTCCCATTCATGCACATATATTCTGTCTTGGTCCTTCTGACATTCATTTCTCCCCTCTTTAGAGCATATCTCCACCTCGCCAGGGTCTCCTCAACCTGTTCCCTACTCTCATGAACAGATCACAATATCACCTGCAAACATCACAGTCAACGGTTACTCCTGTCTGATCTTGTCTGTCATTCTGTCCATCACTACAGCAAATAAGAAAGGGCTCAGAGCTGATCCCTGATGTAATCCTGCTTTCACCTTAAATGCATCTGTCACTCCCACCACAGAGCTCACCACTGTCACTGTACCCTTGTACATATCCTGTAGCACTCTTACAGATTCCTCCACCCATCCTGACATCCTCATACAATACCACAACTCCTCTCTAGGCACCCTGTCATTTGATTTCTCTAAGTCCACAATGACACAACGCAACTCCTTCCAACTTTCTCTGTACTTCTCCATCAACACTCTCAGAGCAAACATTACATCTGTAGTGCTCTTTCCTGGCATGAAACCATACTGCTGATCACTAATCACCACCTCCCTTCTTAACCTAGCTTCCACTACTCTTTCCCATAACTTCATGCTTTGACTTATCCCTCTGTATTTACTACAGTTCTGCACATCACCCTTATTCTTACAATCGGTACCCAAACACTTTTTCCTCCACTCCTCATGCATCCTCTCACTTTCCAAGATTTCATTAAACAGTCTGGGTAAAAATGCCACTGCCATTGTATGTCCATGCTTCCACAGGTATGTCCTCTGGACCAACAACCTTTCCATTCTTAATCCACTTCACAGCTATACTTACTTCCTCCTTGCTAATTTGTTGCACTACCTGATTCACCATACCCACATCATCCAACCTTCTCTCCCTCTCTCATTCTCTTCATTCATCAGCCCCTCAAAGTACACTTTCCATCTGCTCAACACACTCTCCTTGCTTGTGAGTATGTTTCCCTCATTATCCTTTATCACCCTTATCTGCTGCACATCCTTCCTAGCTTGGTCTCTCTGTCTAGCCAATTGGTACAGGTCCATTTCTCCACCCTTAGTATCCAACCTTTCATACAACCCTTCATACACCTCATCCTTAGCCTTTGCCACCTGTCTTTGCCATGCACCTCACTTCGTTATACTCCTGTCTACTTTCTTCATTTCTCTGACAATACCACTTTTTCTTCGCCAACCTTTTTCTCTGTATATTCCCCTGTAATTCCTCATTCCACCACCAGGTCTACTTGTCCTCCTTCCTCTGTCCAGATGTCACACCAAGCACCTTTCTAGTCATCCCCCTTACTAGCTCTGCTGTAATTACCCAGATATTTGGTAACTCTTCACTGTTACCCACTGCCTGTCTTAACTCTTCCCTGAACTCAACCTCACAATAACCCTTTTTCAGTTTCCACCATTTGATCCTTGGTGCTGCCCTCATACTCCTCCTCCTCTTCTTGATCACCAACGTCATCCCACAGGCCAACATTCCAAGCTGCCTAACTACACTTTCCCTTGTAGCCACTTTACAGTCTCCAATCTCCTTCAAACTGGCCCTCCTGCATAGGATATAATCCACCTGTGTGCATCTTCCTCCACTGTTGTATGTCACCCTATGCTCCCCTTTCTTGTTAAAATATATATTCACCACAGCCATGTCCATCCTTTTTGCAAACCCCACCACCATCTCACCTTCTGCATTCCTTTGCTTAACACCATACTTACCTATCACTACTGCATCCCCTCTGTACCCTTCACCAACATTTCCATTGAAATCTGCTCCAATCACCACTTTCTCACTCTTGGGTACAGTCATCACCACTTCATCCAACTTACTCCAAAGTTTTTCTGTCTCATCCATTGCACACCCAACTTGCGGAGCATATGCACTTACAACAGTCATTATTACACCATCAAATTCCATCTTCATAAACATCACTCTATCTGACACTCTTTTCACCTCCAAAAAGACTCTTGGCATACTGTTCCTTCAGGATAACCCCTACACCATTTCTCCTCCCATCCACACCATGATAGAGCAATTTGGACCTGACTCCTATACACCTAGCCTTACCCCCCTTCAATCTGGTCTCTTGCACACACAATATATCAACATTTCTTCTGTCCACCATATCAGCTAGCTCTGTCCTCATACCAGTCATACTGCCAACATTAAAAGTTCCTACCCTCAATACCATATGAGTGTCTGACATCCTCCAGGGTATGTCTGTGAATGCAAAGGCTACTGTGCTATCAAATGACTTAACAGTGTTACAGCAATATTAATAAAGTATCACTAATTTTTGCCCATCACCACCCATGTATGTGTGGCATCCTCCAGATGTCCTGCTCTAATAGGTTGAGAGGAATGACTGAGCAGCAAGAGTGTAAATACAGTGTGTCATACTGTCATAGAACAGAAATGTATATCATGTATTACCTGTGCACATGTATGTATGAGTAGGTGTATCTGGCTGTCTCATAACAATACACACATGATGCAAAATGCCAGGTAAATAAGCTGTACATGTTGTACACGTGTGTAATCTTAGTTTCTGCGCATCCAACAGAGTTAGATTTCTACAGCTACTGGTTGTTGCATTGCCCTGACACTGACATGGGTACTAGAATAAGCATGATTATCAGGTTGAAATTGGAGAGGTGTCCAACTGTGTCACGACCTTGTGTCCATGCCTACTACAAACAGCTATATGACCATCTACATAGCTGTATGGACTCAGGAATACCTTACTTGTAAAACCTGTCTCTACCAAGGTAGAGTAATCCCCTTTGCTGGACAGCAGCATTACACAAACCACATAATTGGTCACTATATTGGCTGTACAGGGCAAAGTAGGAGCAGGCACCAACTTGGCAGCAAGTCAACTTTTGTCTGAATGAGCATATAAGGTCATAGGTGGATTACCATAAGGCTAAGTATGAGTACAAACTGGACACATCCACCAAGGGCAATCACAAGACCATCTTCATATATGTCTGCAATCTCAGAGGCAACAACCCAACCCACACTGTGATGGTGGTCAATCACATCATATACACACACACACCATAGCTATAGCCAATCCGCTGCAGACAGGTTTAGGGCAAACATCATCCCCCTGGTTCACTATCAGTATAGGTGGATATGCACAGCACCCAGACCCCGCCCTTCATCATCAGGGAGCAGGTGTATACTGCCTAATCAAAGTCAACAAAAGCAAGTCTCCATGGGACCTGATAATATTCCTGTCTGCATCCTACATGAACTCAGGCATATGCTTCCAGCTCCATTACACACTGTATGCAAGTAAAGCCTGAGCACCATTGACATCCCATCTGCAAGGAAGATGGCCACTGTCATCCCTCTACACAAAGGTGAATGATGAATGGTGGTTTATGCAATGTACCATCCCTCATTGGGGGGGACATGACTCATCAGGACCAGAAGTGCAATGCAGGTTCATACTGTGCTGATAGATGACAGGGGTATGATGTGGTTGTAAGTGGTGGCTAAGGACAGGCAATATTGATGTGCTGACTCTGCAAATAACTCTGGACAATGTCTGAGGTCCTGTGATGTGTTTCCCTGTTTATGTCTTCCAGGTGTCATGCAGCATCAGCCAGCATATACTGCAGATGAGAATGCAGCTATTACCGATGCCATAATCCCGCACCATGCGGTGCTGTTCGGCCATAGCTGAGAAAATCACCAGAAGTAGACTGCCCTGTGGGATGACCTTGTCCACAGAGGTAACACCTTGGGCCACTAGGGCTGCACATATGATCAGGTCAGACATCGGGCAACTGACCTGATATGTCGTGCCCAGCAAAAGGCTGCTGCAATGGCCAGGAACCGTACTGCTACAGGTGGCATTCCAACCACATAGGCCCCACTTACAGCAACAGAGGAGCTCCTTGCCAACCTTGGGGCAGCCCCCACACAACAGCCAACACATGAAACACAAGTCATGGAGTGGGTGGTACCCAGGCAACAGGTGATGAGCATCTAGTTAAGGCCACAGTGCACATCAATTTAATCATGTAGCAGTTATACTGTCTTCTATAGAGTATCTTGATGCATATGTCAGTTCAAACTGCATTTGTGGGTGGGGTTTGGTAATGCACACAAGTGCACATCTATGGTGAGGGACAGCAAATTGTGTACTATCCTAGCTTGTACTGTACCTGTGCAGAAAAGTATCATTGATCTCGTACCAATGCCAAATGTGAGTCTGCTGACAATACCTCTCCCCCACAACAACATAGGTCTCTCTGGTCTGGATGTGGGACAGTTGCCTGAAGCCGGTGAGTATGGAATTTCCCTGTTGTGGCTCACCAGTACCTCAGGCATGTTAAGGTCATGCATGAGACCATGCACACAACTGTTAGTCTCAGCCATTTTGCAATATCTGCATGTTCACTTGTGGTGGGATTAACTGCATTGCATCACAGTGGTCATCACAGGGGCCTATTTGCAGGAGATGTCACATATCTGTAGCATACCTCACAACCTGTCATTGCAAGAAATCTGGACAAAGACTGACAAAATAGGGGGATGAAGGCCCTAAACTGGGGACATAATTTATAAATTAGTGTTATACAGTGCATATAAATGGTGTTCACACACCTGTTAGAATGCCATGTATTTGTGAAATACAAAATGAGAGCACAGTAAAACATTTCTGAACCCTTCCAACCTTTCATGTGACCTATAACCTATACAATTCAATTGTAAGACAAACAAATCTGTTAGGGGAACAATTATGACACATAAAAAATGTACATGAAGCTAGATGCATACGTGTGCACAGGCTGAAGCTAATACTGTGTTGAAGCAGCGTTCAATATTATTACAGCATTACATCTTCTTGGGTACAAACCTGCCATCAATTACAGAGACTCTTTGATTAACAGCAAATAGCGGTCAGCTGTCCTACCAGGATTATCCTAATATAACTCAGTTGCCTGCTACATCAACAGCCATAGCTCGCATACAGCTTACGAAGCAGCAAAGGGATCTCATTTGTGAAAGGTATCAGCCCAGAGAAGGGTACACACACATTTCCACAGCATTGCATATACCATGGAACATAGTGAAGACAGTCATCAAATGGTGGAGGAAATATGGGGCAACAGTGACATTGCAAAGAACTGGACATACCTCCAAATGTGTGGAAAAGACAAGACCCAAACTGGTCAGGGAAGCTGCCAGGAGACCTACAGCAACACTGCAGGAGTTGCAGGAATCTCTGGCAAGTACCGGTTGTGTACTACATGTGACAACAATCTCCTGTATTCTCCACATGTCTGGCCTATGGGGTAGGGTTGGAAGATGGAAGCCTTTTCTTACACAGAACAACATCCAGGTCTGGAAAATTTCTCAAGAAAAATGCATCAGATCTCCTAAGAGCATGTGGGGAAATGTGTTATGACGTAATGAGACCAGGGTTGCACTTTTTGGCCACAATACCAAAAGGTTTGTTTGGAACAATAACAACACTATGCATCACCAAAAGAACACCATCCCAAAGGTGAAGCATGGTGATGGCAGTGTCCTGCTTTGTGGTTGCTCTTCATAAGCTGGAAGTGGGCCTTTAGCCAGGGTGGAGGGGATTAAGAACAGTTCTAAATACCAGTCCATTTTGGCCCAAAATCTTCATGTGTCTGCTAGAAAGCTGTGGATGGAGAGGACTTACACCTTTCCACATGACAATAACCCATACCATACATCAAAATCCAAAACATAATGTCTTCACCAGAAGACAATTAATGTTTTGGAATGGCCCAGCCACAGTCTGCACCTACATCCAATAGAAAATCTGTTGGGTGCCCTGAAGAGAGCTGTGCAGAAGAGATGCCCTCACAATCTGACAGAGTTGGAGGGCTTCTGCAAGGGAGAGTGTACCAATAATGCTAAGTCTAGATGTGCCATGTTGATACATGCCTTCCCAAGAGGACTGACTGCTGTTATGAAATCAAAAGGTGCTTTAATGAAGTATTAGTTTAAGGGTGTGCACAGTCATGCAACCAAACTATTGTACGTATTTCAACTTCTACATTACCCCTAACCGATGTTTTTGTTTGTCAATTGGATTGCACAGGTTATAGGTCACATTAAAGGTGGGAAATGTTATCACATGATTTCTGTGGTCTCATGTTATATATCAGATAACCCTGGCATGTTAACAGGGGTGTCTACACTTATAATATCCACTGTAACCTTAGAAGGTTGTTAGTATAATCAGTTCTGTTGTAACATACATGTACTGCAGGTTTTGAAGTGTGAAACTCAAAATATGTCATTAATTAGTGACACCAGTCCTCATATCATCCCAGTAATGTGTCAGACAAACATAGGATTTATGACGAGCAGACCAGAAATATGAGCCACACATGTAGACATTCAGCGACACTCTGCACAGTTGAGAGGTATGTTCTGTAGGAGTTGCCACTGTGCTATACAGGTGAACAGCAATTATGTGTACATGGGTGCAGTGTGTGCTTCTTGAAGGCCCATCACCTAACACTATTCACGTATCACAGAGGTGTATATAAGTAGTAACATTAAGTGGAAAGGGCTGTACTGCATGATGTTGAGGGCCTGTCCAGGGTGTGTATGTAGTGGTCTGACTGTGCTGTGAATGTCACCAGTTGGCTGTTGTGAGGTCTGTGTAATGCCTGTCTGCCACCTCACCTGTATGTGTTTGTGTGTTTGTGTGTGCATGTTTGTGTGTGTGTGTGTGTGTGTGTGTGTGTGTGTGTGTGTGTGTGTGTGTGTGTGTGTGTGTGTGTGTGTGTGTGTGTGTGTGTGTGTGTGTGTGTGTGTGTGTGTGTGTGTGTGTGTGAGTGTGTGTGTGTAGCAGCAAACAGTATAGTGCAGGTATTAATTTACATATAAACCAAAAAGGTGTGTAAAAGAGTGGCAACAACCACTAATAACATCCAATGAACCACTCCTTGAGCCAAAAACCTATGACCACCATATAACAAACACCTTTATTCAGGCCACATAAAATGATCCACTGTACACAAAACGAGTCAGCAATCCAACAATCCAAAATGGTAAAATAATCCACAGGATAGGTCAAGCGCTTTTGCCGATAGACTTCATCAGAACAATTAATAGTAGGTACCTACAAATTTAATGAGCTTCTAAAAATACAGTAATCATGTCCTTTATTACAGATACTGTCATATGAATTTCAATACTTAAGGCTTATATGTTCTCTAGTTATGTAAATATTCTCTGCATGGCAACAACAAAAAGGCTTTCAATGTTGGTAATTCTTTAACAGTATGCTTATTAAAGCTTACTTGCATCTTACAATCTCCAACAAGCTTACTTGATGGTCATTAAAGCATTGCTACTTAAACACAGAGCAACAGGGCACTGCGACAGCATGCATTTTCTGAATAATAAGAAGTATAAATCAAAAGCATAAAAATATGACAGAAAACCAGAACATTCTGCAAAATCAAGGACAGATGAAAAGCAACTGTTATACTTATGTCTACCTTGGATGGAGGAATACTCTGCACACTTACATTGCATAACTGCTCCTTGCCTTGCTTGGACACATCCAGAGTCACTACATGGGGGAGTGGGGTGCAACAAGTATGTCACAATTTGATATGTCTCTGGCTGACGGTGATGGCTCTGACACTCATACCTCTCGACCTCAGAGCAAGAAATCTGGACAAAGCCAGACACAGAAGTGGGACAAAGGCCCAAAAAATAAGGACACTTTAAATATTGCTCTTATAAACTTAGAAAGATAATAGAATAGTAGTAGGTCTTGCATTAGTATGAATTTTTTGAAGGGTATGAAATGTGAAACTCAAATGTCTGCCATCCATTATTTTCCAACTTCAGTCTTTAATGTTTTGCCACTAATTTGCCAGAAAACCACAATTTTATGAAAAATGGACCAAAAATGTGATGCAAAAATATAAAATTGCTACACAATACAGCTGTGAACCTGTCAAAGAATGGACACCTTTTTAATATTAGTACTGTTAACTTGAGCAGCTGACAAAATAAGAGAATCAACATGCATTTCTGAAATAAAAGTAATCTATAACTCTGATCATTACAGTTATTTATAATTGTAAACCCTCCACGTTTGCTTCCAAAATTGCCATTTTGCAGAGGGATTATTAGGGGGAGAGCAACATTTTGAGCCAAAATTGGGGACAGTTGAGAGGTTTGGATATTCCTAATTCTATAAAGTGATTTATTTGCACGTACCTCTCAACCTCTTAATGCAGGAAATCTGGATAAGGCCAAATATATTGGGGGAACATACAAACTGTACTAAAAATTGCTCTTGTATAAACTTAGACAGTTGATAGAATAACTTGCTTTAGCATGCATTTTTCTGAAGGTTATGATGTCTGAAACTCAATGTCTGTCATTATTTAATGACTTAATTCCTAAATGATTTGCCAGAAAACCACAGGTTTTATGAGGAGCAAACCAAAAATATGAAGCAAAAATCTATTCATTCTGCAAACATCTGGACAGTTGAGAGGTATAGTTCAGCCGGGGCTGTCGTTGAGTTTGCTGCCCTTCCCCCCTCACAAAATCATGGTTGAATGGAGCCTCCCCCCTGCAGCCATTCCAATGTCTCATTCATTGGTTCTTTCACCCAATTTACCATAAACACTGTAATGTGCATACTGCTTTACTTCTGCGGTGATTTGTATTTCATTTGAAAGTTTTATTTTGCATTTTACAGCACAAACACTAATAGATATATGCTAAACAAAGCAATGCAGTCTCAGAATGAGCATAGACTTAGCACATAGTTGGAAAGCACTAGGAAGCCTGAAACTGATACAAGCACTCAGCTCTCCTTGTCAATAAGGAAAAATAAATCATAGGGACTAAACAGCCTACAATTGCAAAGTACCTTGCAAAGGTAAGGGAAAACAGCTCTTAAACTTTACAAAAAAGCACCTAAACAGGCATGTCCAAGGGTCAGCTTCTGGTGATTTCTCCTGTCCACCTGGTGAATCTGGGCATACTGGGGCAATGTGGCAACTGCCTCATGTACACAGACAATCCTCTCCTCCTACCACCTTCACACTCCCATAGTGCCAGTGACATCAGCACTACTGAAGGGTGGTTACTGTCCACATCACAATGGAGCAGGACATGGGCACATGGTCCTGGCCAGTCCCGTCAGGGACATGGATCCAGCAGACAGCAGTCACCATCAGGAAGCAGTACTGCATCTTGCCTTGGGCCTTGTGGTATCAATAAGACCTCTGGCAGGACCAGTTCACATGTCCATGGCCAGAGACAGTGAACTGGACACCCTGCCATCTACAGTTCACAGCTGTCCAACATACCTCTGTGTAGGGCAGCCACATGGCGTGACTGTGTGCATACATACACACACATCTGTATCACAGGCAAGTCACCTCCAGACACACACAGGACCTCTGCACAGCCCATCTATAGGATACCCCTCCAAACACACAGACATGGAAGTCAAGCATATGGCCCAGCCTAGGCCCCTGGAAAACCCAAACCACACCCTGTGTATATGATGATACCTGTTCCACATCCCTGTCATCCATACCATCAATGCAGGGACATGCTAATATGGGTCTGATACACAGGATGAATATAGTACAGTGTAGCTATGTAATACTGTATAAGTTGCTGTCTGCTTGCATTTGTCATGGGAACACATAAAGGTGTATGTACCTTATTAGCCTTGATGCATTATTGCTGTTAGTACTACTGACTGAATGTAGTCTGACATGCTGTATTCTGTTTGTGTTCCAGGTGTCTGTGTGTCTGCAGGCTGTGGTCTTGCAGACATTAACAACATGGATTATGGCAGAGAGGAAATACACTGACCTTTTCATAGCCAAGGTACAGCTTTATATGCACATTTACCAGGTGTGTATGTATGCATGCAACAGTGTGTGATGGATGCTGTTGTCAGACAGTGTGACCTTGCATACATACCCCTTGTCACAGACAGGTAGCCTTCAGACATGTTACCTCAGTGTTGTGTAGTACCATAGGCTTATATATATGGAACATGTTACTGGAGTAATTTCAGTAGGTTCCTCACAAGCTTAGCTATTAAATTGACCACAACAGATTCAGATGTCAGCACCTGTTGCCCCTGCTATTTCTTTCCCATACACTCAACCCTGGTGCAGTTTGTGAGGGCATGCGTGGTACTCTGTATGATAAGTTGTTTGCATTCCTGAGTTCACAGGGTGGAACAGGGAGAGAAAATGGTATACCATTTGCATATACACAGTAATGACTGACACAGGGGATGTGCATACAGTAACACAAACACAGTTGGCAAAAGACAGATTCATAAACCTACATTTCCACTTGAATGTACTATAGTGCTACATACACATGACATGCCCCACATAGATTATATGCATGGGACATATCCCACTACCTCTTACAA
This sequence comes from Protopterus annectens, assembly GCF_019279795.1. Taxonomy (NCBI): domain Eukaryota; kingdom Metazoa; phylum Chordata; order Ceratodontiformes; family Protopteridae; genus Protopterus; species Protopterus annectens. The sequence goes on from NC_056732.1 coordinate 669,627,039, forward strand.
CATGTAATGTTGTGAATGCCTTCATGGATGGTGAGATAACCCAAGAGAAATAGCAACTGGAGTCATCTATTGCTCCTACAAGCCTGGACAAGTGATAGGGTAACAGACATTGTATCAGCATGATGTTTCAGTCCAGTATGATATCTGATGCTGGCATGTGTGTCAATACACTAACTGTGACCTATTTGGCAACAATATCACATACATGGCCATTGTTAGGGGACACAGAACACATATAGGTTGCAAACATCCAGATATTCTGTAGACATCTGTAGAGATGACTGGTATGGCCTGTAAAACAGTTTAACATGCTGCATGTGAGACAGCTGTCATTAACACGCTATATAAAGTAATGCCATCGGGAGGTGGTAAACAGGCATGGATGATACACACATCAAAATGGTATAACCCACACAGGATATGATTTTCACCCAAACATACACACACAAACACAGTTGCCAGTATTGAAAGTAGGACCCCTACCTATCTCGTTATTTCTACTATAGTGTTACACAGTTATCAGATGCACTACAGAGCTTATATGATTGCACCTTGTCCCAAGGTACTTCTAAGGTGAATGACATCGGCAGACCTTGTAAAGTAGGGTGATGGGAAGTGGACAGGGTGGTACACAACTCAAAATTGTATAACCTACACAAGATATAATTCTAAACCCAATCATACACACACACACACACACACACACACACACACACACACACACACACACACACACACACACACACACACACACACACACACACAAACACACACATGCACAGTTGCCAGTACTGAGATTTGAACCCCTACCTATCTAGTTATTTTTACTATATTGTTACTCAGTTATCAGATGTGCCACGGAGCTTATCTAAATTCACCTTGCCTGAAGGTACTTCTAAGGTGAATGACATCAGCAGACCTTGTAAAGTAGGGTGATGGGAAGTGTACAGGGTGGTACACAACTCAAAATGGTATAACCTACACAAGATATAATTCTCACCCAAACACACACACACACACACACACACACACACACACACACACACACACACACACACACACATGCACACACGCACACACGCACACACACACTTGCCAGTATTGAGATATTGAGATTAGAACCCCTGCCTATCTAGTGATTTGTACTATATTGTTATGCAGTTATCACACATGCTACAAAGCTTATTGGGCTGACAACTGGTCAAAGGTGCTGATAAGGGGAATGATATCAGCAGGACTGATAAGGTAGGGCACTGGGTGGGAACTTATCAAAATATTTTTCTTACAAACATACACACACACTTATACACCCACACACACATTTACCAGATCTGAGAGTAGAACCCCTGCCTATCTAGTGATTTGTACTATAGGGTACGCAGTTATCACATGTGCTACAAAGCTTATTGGGCTGACAACTGGCCAAAGGTGCTGATAAGGGGAATGACATCATCAGGACTGATAAGTGGGGCACTGGGAAGTGTGGGTGGGAATGGCCTAAAACTGTGTCACCTACAAACACACTCTCCCTCACTCTCTTACAAACAACGGTCGCTCACACACACACACACACACACACACACACACACACACACACACACACACACACACACACACACACACACACACACACACACACACACACAGTTGCCAGTATTGAGATTAGAACCCCTGTCTATCTAGTTATTTGTATTATAGTGTTACGCAGTTGTTGCACATGTTAGAAAGCTTATAGGGTGATAAGTATCCAATGGTACTTCTAAGCTGAATGACAGCAGCATATCTTGTGAAGTAGGGCAATGTGAAGTGTACTGAGTGGGAACAGTCTCCTAATACCTAGACCTATGGACACACAGACACACACAGGCAGGTGATGTGATGTTATAAACCCAACCTCAGTACTATTACACAATGGGGCTCACCTTTTATGCTGGCATGTGCAACTGTTTACAACTGATATGCCACTGCCCACAGCAGGACATCGCTGTATGCCATTCAGGGTATTTTGTGTGTGTGACTTACTCTGCATGTGTTCCCCTGTGTCTCTCTCTCTCTCTCTATCACTGTCTGTCTCTCACTTCCCCACATCTGTGTGTGCATGCTTGACATCTGTTGTTGCCCGTATATATGTATGTGTGTCTCAAGCAACAGATGCAGATATATCACATATGGGTCACCTACAGCTAGTTGAGGGTAATCCTGTCTGATGTGTGTGGGTGGGGACAGTTAAGGTGTAAATAGCTGTCTGTATATGCACAATACAGTCATAAAGTCTGATGTGGGTTCCAACATGTCCTGTGATTCTCTAAGTGTAGGAGCATGCTCAATGTGACCTTCTATAGTTAGAATGGGACTCCATTCCAGAGATAAATGTACTCTGGTCCGGCGTTTTGTGTGCTACAGCCATACCTCTCAGGAGTACACAGGACTTTCCTCAGGGTACTGGGTTTGTTTAGCAGACATTTTCTGACATATCTGTAGTCTGACACTGCAATGCATTGTGTCATTACCTAGTGCCAGACATCCTCAGATCATCACAGTACTTTACCAGAGGAATACTAGTTGTATGATGCATAGACCAATATTATGAGGGCAGCTATGTATATTCTTGCCCATCAAGGTCAGTTGTGAGGTGTGGCTGCAGCCAGTTGAGTGATGACTCGTTGTGTAAACAGTCCAGTAACTTGGTGATATACTGGCTGGGATTCTCCTGCTTGTGTGGTATCTTTCTTACCTGAGATGTCATATCCTTGTGTAGCCATACCTCTCACCTGTACATTTTTTTGGCAGATTGTCCAGGTGTTTGGCTAGAGGTTTCATCCTGTCTATGTAAACTTGTGTTTTTATGGCAAGTTATTTACATATAATTGAAGTGTGATGTTACAAAATAATGACAGACATTACTGTTTCAGACTACATAACCTTCGGACAATTCCCGCTACTGCAAAACCCTCACCCTACCAACTTTCTCACTATGTAAGTGCGATATTTACAACTCATGCCTATCATTGTGCCTTTGTTTCACTTTTATTTCTGCCCTTGTCCAGGCGTCTTGCTATCAGAGGTTGGGAGTTATGGGTGTGGGTACAGAGTGCATTGTACTGTGCAGGCATATCCATTATATGTAAAAGCAAACATAAAAAAATAATTATTGAAAATAACCACTGGCAACAGTACCAAAAAGCACTATATTCACAAAAGCCTTAGCACCTCAGCTACACAGCCTTCAAGAAGTCCATTATATATGCAGCATATGCCACATAGCACATGACTTCTAGATATGTCAGTGGCAGAGCAGTAGGTTTCACTGACATGCATAATAGTTGGCCCTGTCAAAGACAGCATTGTACTTAGCGCACTACAAGAAGAATGCCAGAAGAACGTGCTGGCCAGATCCTGACAGTATTAAACACACATAACACATAGCTCATTGACTCCTGCATATTGTGGGCATGCAACATGTTTTTATGTGTACTGGGACAGCCATGCAAATGTGTCCTATGCTGCTATTTCTCTGCAAACATACATGTTACTGCATTTCTGTGGGCATATGAGGGGGGCACAACCGATAACTGTACACATTTGCACAGACTGTGCTGATATTTGCTTTACATTTTGGTTCTGTTTACCATACTATTGTGCCCTGTCTTAGCGACTAGAGGCATATCAGTAAAGACCACAGGTCAGATTGTAATGGCATACATTTGAGTTTCAGACTTCTTACCCTTCCTAGCCTTACTGCAACTGCGAGGCCTGCTGTGCTACCACTGTGTGAGTCTGTAGGGCAGTAATTCAACATTGCCAGCATTTGAATTTGTGGGCCTTTGCCAGACATTTCTCTATGGTTTTCTACATCTGAGTTGCTGTGTGGGATAGAGCGGTGGGCATGGGATCCCCCACACTGACATCCATGCCTGTGACCTATGACCCCCCCCAGTTAGTTGTCCTCACACATATACTGTAAGTGGTATTTGCCATCTTGGTACTACTGCATAGTGTGGGGGAGGCCAGTACTGGGCAGACATTTCCTAGTGTCCCACATAGCTGTCAGTTGTCTGCTGCTATCCCAGTTGGCCACTCCATTCCCTTGCATGCATGCAGCATTACCATAGATATGCTACCAAAACATACTAATCCATTCATTTATTGTTAAGAAGACTGACTTACCTTGTGCCTGTGGCAGTTGTGAGGATGGTGCTTGAGGGCCGCATATGTTGGATGCACACAGTACACTGCCTATACATGATAAGTTACAGCTAATGTGATGTTTGTGTCATCCATTTTACTGTGTATGAGAGTTAGAGAGAGGTGTCAGTCCCTGGGGTCCCTACAGTGTCAATGTGTGTGCTATGCATTGCCTCTTTGCCAAGGTGTGAGCATACTGGGCACACCTCCATCTGCCTACAGGAACAGGCTCAAGAGCCTCCTCCTCTGAGTCCCTCTGTGCCTGTGGGGACATTGGCAATGGTGGTGGGCTGTATGGACCTTCCTCATGCTGTTCCTGCTGCAGCTGTTTCCGCAGGTCATATTGTGTAACATGGCAAATACTATGAACATGTGAGCACATGTGGCTGGAGAGTACTGCAAGGCTCCACCAGATATGTCAAGGCAGTGGAACTATGACTTGAGCATTCCAAACACATGCTCTATAATGATCCTGGTTTGTGCGTGTGCCTCATTATGGTGTGCTTGTGTGGGTGTGTGTGCATTTCTGATGGGTGTCATCATCCATGACTCCAATGCATAGCCAGCATTCCTCACAAGATGGCCATATGGGATGCCTCCACTGGCAAATGCCTGGCACAGCTGTGACAAATGCCAGATGTGGGAGTCGTGATAGCTTACAGGGCTGCCAGCACACACATCCATGATAATGCCCTGGGCATTGCACCTGACTTGGCAGTGGATGGAGTGGAATCCCTTGTAGTTTATATAGACCCTACCCTGTTCACTGGGTGGTGCTTTGATGTGGATGTGCGTGCAGTCTATTGCACCCAGTACCTCTGGGTATTCTGCTACATGGTGGAAGAGGTGCATATTGCTGGTCCTCTCCTCACGGGTGTTGGGGAAGTATATGTGCTCACCGGCATGTGATAGGATGGCATCCAGGAACTGGTGGAGTACTCCGGATGCAGATGCCTGTGAGACCCCCATGATGTCCCCAGTTGGTCTTTGGAAAGTACCTGTAGCTAGTATTCTTAAGGCCACACATACCTTGGTTTCCACTGGGATGGGTTCCCCTCTGTTGTCTCTTGGTCTGAGTTGAGGCCAGCACAGCTCGATGATTTGTCTCTGTCCACCCTGTAGTGCTCTACTATCTCCATATCATGTAGCCCCTAGTAACTTATTCTGGGTCTGAAAACTCTTCTTCTCCTTGATCTGTGGCAGTTGTCAGCATTATACTCCTCACCGCCCTCAGCCTCTAGCACATACTGATGAATCAAAGCAATGGCAGCCCCTAACATTTTTCTGGATAAAATTCCCTTGCATGTGTACACCAATGGTGCAGAGTTTGTGGGAAAAAACAGACTGTAAGGTGTTTCCATAGTTTATACTGTTGTGCTGCAGCTGCTGCCTGTATGATTGGCTGACTATGACGCATTCCACCTGCTAGCTATGTAATTTGTTCTTGATTGCTTTTATACTGCTGTTTTCCTTTTTTTCCCTTCCCATTTCCACCCCTTTTAAGCCCCAAGGCACACTGTACAAACATGTTGCCCAAATGTAAGCAGTCCTGCTATTTCCAGGGTATTTTTTTTTGTTTTAGATCCGATGCATGCTGCGCAAACCCATTTGTAAACACTAAGAAATGTCCCTCCCTGGATGTAAACACATTCTTAATTTCATGGAATAAGTCAATACAGCCTCAGACACACCCTGTTGCTTAGCTGTGCTTAGCTAAGCTTATCTGGGGGCCATGGAGCTCCAATGTGCTTACACCATGCATGACACCCCCTTAAATGTATGTTGCTCCTCCTGCTTACACAATCATGTTATAAGACCTATACGGTTAGGTGCAGTTTGGCACTTAGAATATTTTTGTGATTCTGTAAATTTCCCCTCATTTGATTACCCCACTGCCTTAGTCTGCAGTTACTGCACTACCCCAGACCCTTTCCCCTTAACAGAAGAAAACACACTCGGAGCTGTAGAACTGCTGAAACTTTAATCTGTTCTGGTACCTCGGCTCAAAAAGTCTTCAAAGGAATAATTTCACAAACACTCAGCAGTATAATTTATACCAAACTTAATCAATCAATCAATTAAATACAAAGTAATTTTCATTTAAAGAAACCATGTGCCAAATCATCCATCAAAAATATTTACAAGAATAAATAAAACTTTAAATAACAAAATCTATTTATAAATTTAAGTTAATATCCAAATTCAAACCCTATTTTCCCTATTTCCAGTTTTTTTTTTCTTAAACCCAGTGTGCCCTGCGCAAACCCATTTAGCTAATGTAAACACTAAGAAATGTCCCTCCCTGGCTGTGAACATGCTCATAATTTCATGGAATAAGTCAATACAGCCTCAGACACACCCCCTTGCTTAGCTGTGCTTAGATAAGCTTATCTAGGGGCCATGGAGCTCCAGTGTGTTACACCATGCATGACACACCCCCTTTTCATGTCTGTTGCTCCTCCTGCTTACACAATCATGTTATAGCACCTACATGATTAGGTGCAGTTTGGCACTTAGAATATTTTTCTGATTCAGTAACTTTCCCCTCATTTGCATACCCCACTTCTTTAGTCCGTAGTTACTGCATTACACAAAAGCCTTTCTCCTTAACAACCACTATTCCCTGGAATTGTTTTGATTCTGCATGCCATTGACTATAATGGAAAAATGCAGATTTCCCTTAAAATTGAGTTGTCACATTTTTATTTTCAGCATGATCCTGTTTGCACGCCACTGCCTTATGCTTAAATGGCCGAGAACGACCAAAAATAACTTTTATTTTTATAAAAATGAAACACTTTTACATGACAATAGCCATATATTTGGCCATTGGCATGCCTAAAGATTATAATACATGCTTTTATTTGAGCTGCCATGTCTCCATTTTAATTTTTGCAGAAATGTATTCAGCTAGTAGCCGAATACATTTCTGCAACTAACACTATTCTTGCACGGATGCCTGCCTGCTTGCTGAATTGCTAATTCAACTTATTTGCATGGTTTTCACCACCAAATGAGGTAATTAGCATTATGCAGTGGTGTTCGTGCAGGAATAGTGTAAGCAGGCTTGTGCACGTCAGAACAATAGTTTACTGGATCACTCGGCGGCCATATTCTGTGCAGGAGTGGCTACACTGTTCCTACATAGAAAAAAAAGCTGATTGAATCCCAGGGTATGTTTACACCTACTACACAAAGACAAAAGTTTGGTATTCAGCACTTCTAATGAGTTCAGACTCATTTACATCTTCACTCTGCTCAGACTCTTGAATCTAAACTATAAAAAGGTAACGGTGTAGCTAGGGAACTTGAAAGTGAGGAGAGTTGTGTATGTGGAGAATACAGAATATTTATATTCATTTTGACTTATTTGCACAGAAGCTTTCTAATCTTGCTAAGGTATGACTGAATTCTTCAAGTACACACTAGATTTGTTATCATGTTGCAAAAAATTTTTAAATATATATGCATTAGAGTATAGAACTATTTCTGTATGCAGTTCTTATAAGTTCACTGTTGACATAAGCATTTTTGTCAGGCATTTTACTTTCACAGATAGACAGCTGTTAGTACCTTTCATCACAAGTGTTATTGTTACATCTGTTTACCTTACTCTCATCTATGTTATTTCAGGGAAATGTAATGTCCTATATTGTCAATGACACAGGGGTGTTAGGCTTCTAAGATGGCCCATAGACACCTCCAGTGGAGTGCTGGGCATAGTGAGAGGCAACAGGCAGTCATATAAAACTGACTTTGCTGTTGTAAATGTGTACACATTTAGTGAGAATTTAGTTGAAAGCATTTATAGCAATTGACTAATGTGGTATTCTCTGGTGTGTACAAACTGACGTTTGTCTGCTATTTTGGGGGTGGGAGAGCCATGTACCATTTCCATGCTGCCACAACAAAAGTTGTGTTGTAAGAGGTTTACTCTTGAAATTATGTAGTCATCCTGTTCTTTGTCTGGTAAACAATACATTACTCCATTGATGTTCCTTGTTTTGGACCAAACATTGGTTTGTGTGCATATGTGATATGGTACAATCACATAACTTAAAATTTTAACAACTGAACTGTACGTCCCCACTGCTTAATGTTGAAAATATATATGTGTATATAAACAGGAATTTCATTATGTGATATTTATGTATTGTGTTCTCTGTTTTATGTCACCTAGGTTATGGCACCCAAGCATAACAATCCATGTAAACTCTCTTTCAGTGACTCAAAAAATGACATCATAGTCCAGTCATTCAGGCGCCATGGTGCCTATCTTTTTAAGAGAGGATGTGGGGATATGGTTGGCTGAATGCAGATTTGGAACCAGATAGTCAATGATGTAAATGCTGTAGGAAGGCACACAGGGTCTTATGATCATGTAAATCATAGGGCTGCTGATATGATTTCCTTAGCCCAGAGGAGACCAACTGCAGTTATCTGTGAATGGCTGGCTATGTGGGGGGGGGGGGCTGCTACAGAGCCACCATGACTCCAAAGGAAGAGTTCATGTCCACCGTCATTGATCCAGAGAGCTCAGTGGAAACTGCACAACAACATGTGATTGATGCTGCTGCTGATGTTTCTGGGAGGAAGAGTATGTCTCAGGACGAGCTTCCAGGCAAGCGTAGATATGTAAATTTGTAAGATTTGCTTGCAAGTAATAATTCATTTTTTCTTTGGACGAACCTGTTGATAAATTGATATAGTTAATAACACATTTTTGTTCATTACACATGGGCTTTGAGTGGACGTGTCAGCCAAGTTTTAGTTAAAAATATTGTTAATGGACATATAGGCAAAATTATATATTCACTGTCCCCTTGTGTTACTGCAGTTGTGATGATTGTGTCCTTACCTTGTTTAAGTTCTTCCAGGACCATTCTACCTAGCAAGAGTGGAGTCATCTGCACATGGTAAGGCAAACATTTGTATTTGATTATTGATGACCATTTGTCAGAAATATGCATTTATCCGTATGTGTGTGGTGGGTGTCATGAGTGTGTGTATTGCTGTACCATGTCTGATAGTGGCACCAATGTTAGTTAGTTATCATACTATTACATTTTAGTGTGGGTATTAATTTCCTTCCTGTGTTTGTTGCTTTTTATCATAAGTGACTCTGACAGTGAAAGTATAGGACTCTAACCACCTGATGTCAGAGTATTGACCAGTGGCAGCTGGTGACTTCAAATTAAAGGGGGGGGGGCTGCAGGAGACAGCTAAATGGGTGGGGCCAATGGGAAGGGTTGTGGCCAACTAGAAAGGGGTGGAGCTTTGCTAAAACCACAACAACTGGAACTTTAATTAAATACGCTGCCCTGGGTGCCAAACCATCATTATGAGAGTCCAATCAAGACAAAATTAAGTGTAGAAGAAAAAAATATTTCAATCCATTGGCTACATGACAGCTTATTTAATATCTAGATGGAAACAAAAAGGTTGTAAGGCATGAAAAAATAAATTACTTTTTAAATACATTACTAGAATGCCAGTCAAAATCAAGTATAAAAAAAACAAGCAGCACTCAACTCAAACCACTTCTCCTTGCACTGCAGTTCTAATTATAATTTATATTAGCTTTATAAAAGTACCAAGTAACATGCTGAAAGTAGCTGATACCCCCACTTGTAAAAATGCTTCTTATCCAAAAAAGACCTACTGCCTGAGAACAACTATCTACTTGTTTCATGGGGAAGACATGATCAAAGTAAGAAATGAACAGCAAACAAGAAACAAGCTCAAGATAAATTGCTTAAAGTATTACTGCACAGGTTATGGACCACACATGATAGATTGGCATTCTGTTTAGTTTACAGGTAAAGCCTGCAAAGATGACTGCAAGTCTCCAACAAATTTAATGAGCTTCTAAAAATACAGTAATCATGTCCTTTATTACAGATACTGTCATATGAATTTCAATACCTAAGGCTTATACGTTCTCTAGTTATGTAAATATTCTCTGCATGGCAACAACAAAAAGGCTTTCAATGTTGGTAATTCTTTAACAGTATGCTTATTAAAGCTTACTTGCATCTTACAATCTCCAACAAGCTTACTTGATGGTCATTAAAGCATTGCTACTTAAACACAGAGCAACAGGGCACTGCGACAGCATGCATTTTCTGAATAATAAGAAGTATAAATCAAAAGCATAAAAATATGACAGAAAACCAGAACATTCTGCAAAATCAAGGACAGATGAAAAGCCACTGTTATACTTATGTCTACCTTGGATGGAGGAATATTCTGCACACTTACATTGCATAACTGCTCCTTGCCTTGCTTGGACACATCCAGAGTCACTACATGGGGGAGTGGGGTGCAACAAGTATGTCACAATTTGATATGTCTCTGGCTGACGGTGATGGCTCTGACCCTCATACCTCTCGACCTCAGAGCAAGAAATCTGGACAAAGCCAGACACAGAAGTGGGACAAAGGCCCAAAAAATAAGGACACTTTAAATATTGCTCTTATAAACTTAGAAAGATAATAGAATAGTAGTAGGTCTTGCATTAGTATGAATTTTTTGAAGGGTATGAAATGTGAAACTCAAATGTCTGCCATTATTTTCCAACTTCAGTCTTTAATGTTTTGCCACTAATTTGCCAGAAAACCACAATTTTATGAAAAATGGACCAAAAATGTGATGCAAAAATATAAAATTGCTACACAATACAGCTGTGAACCTGTCAAAGAATGGACACCTTTTTAATATTAGTACTGCTAACTTGAGCAGCTGACAAAATAAGAGAATCAACATGCATTTCTGAAATAAAAGTAATCTATAACTCTGATCATTACAGTTATTTATAATTGTAAACCCTCCACGTTTACTTCCAAAATTGCCATTTTGCAGAGGGATTATTAGGGGGAGAGCAACATTTTGAGCCAAAATTGGGGACAGTTGAGAGGTTTGGATATTCCTAATTCTATAAAGTGATTTATTTGCACGTACCTCTCAACCTCTTAATGCAGGAAATCTGGATAAGGCCAAATATATTGGGGGAACATACAAACTGTACTAAAAATTGCTCTTGTATAAACTTAGACAGTTGATAGAATAACTTGCTTTAGCATGCATTTTTCTGAAGGTTATGATGTCTGAAACTCAATGTCTGTCATTATTTAATGACTTAATTCCTAAATGATTTGCCAGAAAACCACAAGTTTTATGAGGAGCAAACCAAAAATATGAAGCAAAAATCTATTCATTCTGCAAACATCTGGACAGTTGAGAGGTATAGTTCAGCCGGGGCTGTCGTTGAGTTTGCTGCCCTTCCCCCCTCACAAAATCATGGTTGAATGGAGCCTCCCCCTGCAGCCATTCCAATGTCTCATTCATTGGTTCTTTCACCCAATTTACCATAAACACTGTAATGTGCATACTGCTTTACTTCTGCGGTGATTTGTATTTCATTTGAAAGTTTTATTTTGCATTTTACAGCACAAACACTAATAGATATATGCTAAACAAAGCAATGCAGTCTCAGAATGAGCATCTACTTAGCACATAGTTGGAAAGCACTAGGAAGCCTGAAACTGATACAAGCACTCAGCTCTCCTTGTCAATACGGAAAAATAAATCATAGGCACTAAACAGCCTACAATTGCAAAGTACCTTGCAAAGGTAAGGGAAAACAGCTCTTAAAGTTTACAAAAAAGCACCTAAACAGGCATGTCCAAGGGTCAGCTTCTGGTGATTTCTCCTGTCCACCTGGTGAATCTGGGCATACTGGGGCAATGTGGCAACTGCCTCATGTACACAGACAATCCTCTACTCCTACCACCCAACACTACAACCAGCGAGAGATGCACTTACATAGCCAAACTGGAAGCAAAGCTCTCTCCGGTCAAGATTGTGCTAGACAGTCAAGAGGAGAAGGCTAACACCTGCATTACACCTCTAGCAACTCATAGCCCTTCAAAACCCACACCATCAACACCCACACATAGCAACATTACACCCACATATGTGGAGGCCCTTAACATTAACCTGCCCATGCAACAAGGACCTCTGAAGCCGAAACGCAAGCAAACACCAGTCACAACCAAAGTGACACATAGCTCACAACACCAGTGTGCCACCCAACAACAGCCCCTAAGGCAAGACAATGTACCCAACACTTTAGTCATAGGTGACTCTATAGTCAGGCACACTGATGTCCCACTCACCAGGCTGAACAAGGAGAAAATTACATTCAGCTGCCTGTTGGGTGCCAGAATCCACCGCATAATGCATGCACTCAAGTACAAATACAACTCTGTCATTGTCCATGCTGGAGTGAATGACTTGAGACGTACCTCCCTGGACTGCATGAAAAGAGACATAGAAGTGTTCTTGGATCATGTGACCCAGGCAGCTATGACCCTAGCCCTGAGTAGCATCCTGCCTTTGCCCAGAATGATACCACAGTATAAGGACAAAATGATTGACTTCAGCAATTGGCTAAGCTTCTGGTGTCATACAAAGGGGATCCAATATTTGTCTGCCTGGGAAGACATGATTGACAAACCGTGATGCTTTGCCAGAGATGGTCTGCACCTGTCACCCCTGGGACTCAGGTTACTGGCTAAAGCTCTTGCCACTCCTATAGTGCCTTTTTTAGGCAAGGTTCAAAGGATAAAACCACCACCGTAACAGATACAAGCATGCAAAATCTGAAGGTAAAGCTACTCAATGCTAGAAGTCTAAACCTCAAAATGCACTCTCTCGAGGCACTCCTAAAATGGAGAACATCGATATCTGTGCAGTGACTGAGACCTGGTTCAAGGCTCCAGAGAGCACCCCTGCAATACCAGGCTACAATTCTTACCACACTTTTCAGCCACAAAACCAAGACCAAAACACTAAAGGTGGAGGAGTGTCCATATTCACCAAGGATATTCACACCTCCAGGCTAGTTGCCCAACACAATGCATCTGAAATTCTCCAGGTGCAACTAACACTAGATAAGACTGCAATCCAAATTGTAGCTTGCTACAGATCCCCACCATACCCCAAGATTCTCACTCCACCTTCCTAAACATACTGGAAAATATTAAGATACAACCAAACACCCTAGTACTGGGTGATTTCAACTACCCTGCCATTAATTGGGAAAACTACTCAGGTACCAACTCCTTTTCCCAATGGTTCTTGGAATTTATAAATTCCAATGCCCTGGATCATCTAATCCATTGTCCCACCAGGGGCTCCAATATCCTAGACCTGGTCATTACCAACGTGGGAGACAGATGCTCCACACCAGTGGTCACCCCCTCATTGGTCAGGTCTGACCATAAGCAAATCACCCTTGACATCCACATCCCACCCCCACCCTCCAGTAAGGAAACCTCCTTAAAAAACTTCTCCAAAGCCAACTTCATGCTACTGAAGTCAGAAGTGACAAACTTCAAAACACCCATGCAAATGGGATCTGGAAGTTCGACTGCAGAATCCTACACTAAGGCACTGTACGAGCACATCCACTTGTGCATGAATCGTGCCATCCCAAATAGAACCAAGATGATCTTCTCCAAAAAAAGGAAGCCAATCTGGTGGTCCCCTGCTATAAACAAACTATATAACAGAAGGAAGAAACTGTTGCAGAAAAGAGGAAAATCCCAGGATGCAAAAAACTCCCTCACCAGCCTCAGTAAGAAGCTGAGATCTCTCATAAAATCCTCAAAAGCTAGTTATGAAAATAAAATTGCCAAAGATTCCAAAAACAACCACAATGCATTCTATAGTTATGTCAAGAATCTAAATGGCAATGCTTAGATCTGCTCTGAGCTACAACAGAATGGCATTAAATATACTGATCCCAAGGATATTGCCAATATCCTGGCAGATCGATTTAGTGCCAACTTCACCCGCCCCTCACCCCCTAAGGGGCCCATCTCAATACCAAAAGATTGCCAAATTCCTATAATCACAGCCACACAGGTGGAAACAGCACTCTCCAAAGCTAAGAATACAGCATCCATGGGACCAGATGACATCCCTGGCTGTGTACTACATGAACTACAAAATGAACTGGCACCCCACCTAAGTGTCTTGTTTAATCATAGCCTCACCTCAGGCTTCGTGCCCACTGAGTGGCGCACAGCTACAGTTATCCCGCTCCACAAGGAAGGATCTGCCTTGGATCCCGGGAACTACCATCCCATCAGTCTGACAAGCCTGATCTGCAAGGGCATGGAACACACTATCATGGAACTTACAAACAAAGACATTGTCAACCTTCAAACACTGGACCCCACCCAGTTTGGGTTTGTGAAGGGCCAATCTTGTCTCCTGAATCTGATTGATTTCTTTGAATCAGTCTCCAGAGCTGTGGATGAGGGTAAGGTGGTCCACACAGCCTATCTGGACCTCGCCAAGGCCTTCAACACCATCCCTCATTCTGGAATCATAGATAAACTTACTAAGCTGGGCATAAATCCCTACGTCACTCGATGGGTTGCCAACTGGCTTACTGACAGAACCCAGACTGTAAAAGTAGCAGACTCCAAATCCAGCTCCAGACAAGTGACAAGTGGAGTACCTCAGGGTTCAGTCCTGGGACCACTCTTGTTTGGCATCTACTTCTCTGAAGTACAAGCCAACACTAAGGGACTCTGGCTAACAAAGTTTGCAGATGACTGCAAACTGGGAGCCATTATTGAATCCCCAAATGATGTGGATAGTCTACAAAAGGGCCTTACAGAAACAGATGCCTGGTGCCAGAGCCATGGGCTCAAGCTTAATGCCAAGTAATGTATAGTTATCCCCTTTGGAAAAAAACATGTACCCATGAACTACCACATAGGTGGCAGGACACTAAACATCGAAAGTGTGATGACAGACTTAGGGACACAAGTGGACAGTGGTCTCACTTTCGATAACCACATCGCCACAACAGTCAGGAAATCCTTCTTTGTGGCACACCTCATTACTAAGGGCTTTTCATCCAGAAAAAAAGAGGTCATTGTCCCACTGTACTCATCCCTCATTAGACCCATTATAGAGTATAATGCCCCATTTGGTATGTACCTCACAAGACATCTGCAACAGCCGGAAAGGCCACAGAAATACCTCACTAAAAGAATCACAGGCCTAAAGCAGATGCCATATGCTGACTGTCTAAAAAAACTCCAGCTATACTCTGTGGCATATCGTCTACTCAGAGGCGATCTCTGCTTAACATACAAGGCCATGTCAAACCCTGAGCTGTTGGACATGCTCCACTTAAAGAAATCCCAATCCATCAGAGCCACACAGTCCAGGGATTTAAACCTTATCATCACAATGAACAAAACATGCTGGAGGGATAGGTTCCTGACACAGAGACTACCCATACTCTGGAATAGACTGCCCATACATGTCAAGCAGAGCGCCTCATTGGCCATCTTCAAAAGGAACCTTGGTGATTGGATGGGAGATAGGAAATTCACCCCGGGATCATGTCAGTCACCCTGCTAGACAGGGGCGCAGAGAAGTAAATATTGTGGGAAGAAATTTCCAAGGAATTGTTATGGCTAGGCTTGCATAGGCCTTAGGGCCGATAGCCTAGTACCAGCCTATGAACCTATTAAAACTTCACTGCCCTTGAAACTCACATTAATTGAAACAGCATTGAAACCCACATTCAAAGAAAATACGTTTTCCCAGTGACAGATAAAGATTAACTTTGGGCTGTTTTCAAATCACAGGCCCCTTGCACACAAAACATACACATGCTCTTTGATACACCTTCCTGATTTTATTAAATTATATTCATTGTACAATACAGTACAGTTTTAGAGGGCATTTTAAATTTATTGTTTGAACATTTTTCCAGTAAACAATGAAACAAAATGCATGCACCAATAATGACAAAACTGCCCAATTCAGAACATTTCCATCATAAATTCCACTCAAACTTCTACAGTCCACCAGTATCAGTAAATATGCACAATCTCTGAAGAAGTAAAAGTCATCTAAATAATTCCACATTAATGAGATCTGTAACTAATGGAGAGGTTGCTGCTAGCAAATAACTTTATATTTCATTGTTTCATCTACAAATAAAGTGCCTGTTGCCCTTGAGGAATAAATTGCCTATTTTACACTAAGAAAATGATAAGCTAGTAATATTGCAATAGGGAATGGATGGCAAACTGATAACAGGTTCATAGTTACTAGGTATATTTGCCAAAAAGGACTGCAGATTCCAATCCCTTTGCAGCAGAGTACAGTATCAGCAATGCATCTACCTACTGTGGGAGTAGAACCCACAGCTGTCTGCATTAAAAGCAAATACACTACCTGTTGTCCTATTAACAATGCAAGCTGACTCAGCATAAGCAACACTAAACTTTTGCTCCCCTGCAGCTCTCAGCACCTTGTAAAACCTACTTAACACTCAGCTGTATCATTAATTGAAACAGCATTGAAACCCACATTCAAAGAAAATACGTTTTCCCAGTGACAGATAAAGATTAACTTTGGGCTGTTTTCAAATCACAGGCCCCTTGCACACAAAACATACACATGCTCTTTGATACACCTTCCTGATTTTATTAAATTATATTCATTGTACAATACAGTACAGTTTTAGAGGGCATTTTAAATTTATTGTTTGAACATTTTTCCAGTAAACAATGAAACAAAATGCATGCACCAATAATGACAAAACTGCCCAATTCAGAACATTTCCATCATAAATTCCACTCAAACTTCTACAGTCCACCAGTATCAGTAAATATGCACAATCTCTGAAGAAGTAAAAGTCATCTAAATAATTCCACATTAATGAGATCTGTAACTAATGGAGAGGTTGCTGCTAGCAAATAACTTTATATTTCATTGTTTCATCTACAAATAAAGTGCCTGTTGCCATTGAGGAATAAATTGCCTATTTTACACTAAGAAAATGATAAGCTAGTAATATTTCAATAGGGAATGGATGGCAAACTGATAACAGGTTCATAGTTACTAGGTATATTTGCCAAAAAGGACTGCAGATTCCAATCCCTTTGCAGCAGAGTACAGTATCAGCAATGCATCTACCTACTGTGGGAGTAGAACCCACAGCTGTCTGCATTAAAAGCAAATACACTACCTGTTGTCCTATTAACAATGCAAGCTGACTCAGCATAAGCAACACTAAACTTTTGCTCCCCTGCAGCTCTCAGCACCTTGTAAAACCTACTTAACACTCAGCTGTATCTCTGAACTTTGCAGCACAAGAAATCTGGAAAAAGACAACATTTATTGGGGGGGGGGGGCAAAAGCCCAAAAACCAGGGACACATTTTAAACATTGTTTGTATAATGTTGGAAAGTTGCTAGAATAAAATGCTGTGTTACCACCGTACATTTCACTGCCATGACTTGAACCCATGACTCTGTGCAAAAGTCAAAGCAACGTACCACTATGTCAAATCAGCTGTTTTGCGAAAGAGAGGAAGACTGAAACTTAAATGGATACCATTTAATTAATTCAGTTCTTACCATAGCTGTCAACCTCTTAGCACAAAACACCTGAGCAAAGCCAGTAATGGGGGAATACAGCCACCAAACATATTCAGTGAATTCAGTTCTCACCTTAGCTTTCAACCTCTTAGCAAAAAACACCTGGACAAAGCCAGTAATGGGAGAATACAGCCCCCAAACATATTCAGTGAATTCAGTTCTTACCATAGCTCTCAACCTTAGCACAAAAAACCTGGACGAAGATATAATGGGGGAATACAATCACAAAAATAGGGACAAATTTCAAATATTCATCCTATAAACTTAGAAAATTTCTAGAATAAATGGTTTTGTGTTACCATGTACTTTCTGAAGAATATGAAGTCTGAAATTCAAATGCTTGTCATTTTTATTTATTTAACATTTGTTAACCAGGAAAGTCTGACTTGGAATAAAAGCCAATTTTCAGCAGAGACCCAGGGAGAAACACTCCAGACACATGTCTTTGTAAGATGGGAAGGACACCAGAGCAAACCCACACAAACACAGGGAGGGCATGCATACTTCACACAGAAAGCAACCAAGCCAAGAATCAAACCAAAAAACCTGTAGCTGCCAGCCAACAATGCTACCACTGCACTACTGACTGTGTAAAGAAACAAAAATACAGAAACCACAGATTTTATGAGGAACAGAACAGAACAAATATGAGGGGAAAATCTGCAAATGTTTTACAAATGGTGGTGGCTAGGGAATTCAGACTCTTGCCACCTGGGCCCAAAGTACAGGGATCAAGCCTGCGGTATTCTCTACCCACTACCATGTATCCTGAGTTCTCTAGCCACCAATATATAGCAACTGGGGCATTACACACACACACACACACACACACACACACACACACACACACACACACACACACACACACACACACACACACACACACACACACACACACACACACACACGCACACAGACACACCCTACCTGAGCCCAACGTCCATTGTAAATGCCAATTTCTGACAGTAGTACAAAAGCCCGTGATGAGAGCAAGTCCTTCCCTTGAGGCTTGTCCTAGTCCTTCCCCTGCAGACATTGCAGTCCAATCCCCTTCCAGTCTATGTAGTTGTAACTGCATAGACTTCTGGGATATTTGCTGCTGAATGCTATCTTCCTAATCCAGACTGCTGGTGAGACAGTCTGGATTCTGTGTGCATGCTCCAGACTGGTTCACCAGCATGGATATCGGGAAATGCCGCGAGTGCACATGAGCAATGTTCTGGGATTTGCGTTTGTTTTTATTTATTTATTTTCTTTTCTTTTTTGTATTTTCTTTTTTTTTTTGTTTTACAGCTGGGGGGTGGGGGCTGCAGTCCTGCAGCCCAATAGCACAAGCCACTCCTCGTGTTTCTGATGATGATGGTGGCCAAACACAGGCACAGTCAGGGGGTGCAGAGTTTGAATCTGACACTGAGGTTGATATTCAGCTATCCCCTGTATTTCCATCAGACATGGCCAGTAGGTCTATGCATACCTATTCCAGTGAGCCCTTATATATTGGTCAGGTGGAGGGTGACACACTTGATTAGGGTAGTATGGTTATTTTGGCTTCAGTGCTGGTTGACTCTGGCCATAACCAAAGTATGGCAAGGTGCCATGCAGGAGTGTTGTTAGGGGTGCTCAGAGGAGGCCCACTGTCCACCCTCCACCTGTTCCTGGTGTGTCTTTATGTGCCACTCATCTTATGTTTAGGGCCATCATGGAGGTGCAGGCACATTCCAATAGGGCCTCCAAGGACATGCTTAGGGTTGTAGATGTCACACAGGCTGACATGACTGCTTCTGGCTGTGTGGCTGATTCAATGAATTGGATGAATGCCACTATGGAATGGGCAGTGTCTGTGATGGAACGTCTGCTGGGATGGAGATGGCATCCAAGTGGATGTAAATCAGCATCATCATCTGATGTTAGCCGATGTGGCCATGCCCTATCAACTCCTCATAGTGGCACTACTTCCACTGCTCCATCAGTGATTGAGGTGTCCACACTCAGACATGGTAGGCCAAGGGGTTGTGGTCCTGGGTGTAGATCTCATCCAGTAGACATCAGTCACATTCAGGTAGCAGCAGTGCATCTGACCATGGGCATGGACATGCCATTGCAACTTCTTGAAGAGACAGTTCTCACAGATGGGAGCGATGACAATGAACTTTCACCTCTACCATGCACGGCTCACACATGTCTGACATGCCAGGAGATAGGGCTAGCGGAGAGCTTGGCTGTGTTCTTGCAGACACTCACACATTCATTTCACCTTGAGTGCCCATACAGACACACACATATAACCGTTACATGGGTCAGTCATGAGCCTTACCGCTCATTCAGTCTCGGGGTCATTTGATAATTTATCCAAATTTCTGCCTGCGTGTCTTTCGTACTTACACACACTCACTTACCTTTTGTGTCAGCCTTGGCCTCTTGCACCCCCCAACAATAATCTCTGCAAGTGTTAACTGTGCCATCTCCTTAATTATATCTTTTGGATTCAGGGATACATAAGTCTTTTGTCTCATACACAGGGTGCATAGCTGACTGAGTACTTAGTATATCTGGATGGTGCAGTGGTAGCATTGTTACCTCAAAGCAAGAGGTTGTCCGGTTCAGTTCTTGGCTTGAGGGCCTTCTGTGCGGAGTCTACATGTCCTTCATGTGGGTTTCCTGCAGGCGTTTTGGTTTCCTCCCACCTTCAAAGACATGCACCTGGAGCATTTCTCCCTGGGCCTCCACTGAAAATTAGCTACGTTCCAAGTCAGACTTTCCTGGTTACCAAATGTTAAATAAATGCATTTCTTTGTGATGCTCTTTTGGAAATTGTAATGCTTTCTTAAAGGGTTTTGTAATGTGTGAATATCTGATGCATGAGGCTTATTATTGATAGAGAACACATCTATTGACATAAGTCATTGCTTTCACATATTGAAGTCATTGCTGTAAAAATCAACCACCGTCTACTTAGTTACATTAGAAAGTAACAGCATGCAGGGATATGGCATTCATATGTGTTCTTAGCCATTTATTTTCCTTTTCCAGGTTCAACACTTACCTTGATAGATGAGCAGTCAGAAGCATTTTAATTCGGGGCTGACTGCATGATGCTAGCAGTACACAACCATCACATGGGCTAGTGAAGGTTGTGAGCATTGCCTGGCATCAATGTTATTGTATGTATTTGCATAGGAAGAAGGTTTTACCCTCTAAAGGTGGTGAGTGCATGTGTTATCCATTGGCTCATGGCCAGGGCAAGGGCATATTGTGCACACCTATGTCTACCTAGAGCCACACTAGCTGGTGGGTCCCCCTCTGACTCCTCACCTGCGTGTGGTTGTGATGATCTTACCATTGGTGGCTGGATGTGTGCTTCTTCCCCTTGGTGTTCCTGCTGAAAATGTTTTCTTAGAATAATATTGTGAAGGATGGCACAGACAGTGAAAATTTCAACATAGGTATGGGTATTGTACTGCAGGGCTCCCCCAGATGTATCCAGGTAAAGGAACCACAACTTCATCAACCCAAACACATGCTCTATGATATTTCATGTTGTGGTGTGCGCCTCATTATAGCATTTTTTGGTGGCTGTGCATTTCTGATGGGCATCATCAGCCACGGCTTGAGTGCATAGCCTGCATCCCTCAGTAAATGATCCTTTGGGATATCCCCCCTAGAAAACCTCTGATACAGTTGAAATTTGTGCCAGATATGGAAATTGTGGTAACTGTCTGGGTGCAGAACACACATTCAGGATGAGTCACTTAGTGTTACATATGACCTGGCATTTAATGGAGTGGAAGCTCTTTCTGTTCATGTACACCCTTCCCTGTTTCCCAGGTGGTGTCTTGATTTTTATGTGTGTGCAGTCCATGGCACTGAAGACTTCAAGGTAGTGTGCTACAGGGTAGAAATCCTGCATAGTTTTAGCTTCATCCTCGGATGCATGGGGAAAATGTATGTAGCCATTGGCATGTTGTAGCATAGCATTCAGGAATTGATGTAGGATCCTGGATGCTGATGCCTGTGACACTCCCAGCATATCCCCTCTTGGTCTCTGAAAGGTTCCTATAGCTAATATTCTAAGTGCTACACATACCTTAGCCTCTGCATATATTGGTTTGCCCTTGCTCTCTGTGGAGGCTGACAGAGGTCACAGAGTTCCTTCTCCTTCTTGGCTGAGGTCTATTAGCAGCAGCAGCAGCAGCATAGACTTGGGCCTGTTGCACATACACATGTATAAGAGCAACAGCAGCCTCTAACATTCTTTCCATGTAGACTAGTTTCTATGATTGTATTCCAATAGGTTTTTCGAATTCGCAGGCAAAACCTGCACTGAGTCTACAATTGCTTTATATCTTGTTGAATACCTCCTCATTTTGAATTAGTTGATTAGCATACAATTCAGCTGCTTATACAGTAATTAGCATACCATGATGTTTACTGTGTTTGCATGTCTCTATACAGAGTGTAGAGCCGTTTATTGAATACAAAACAGCATGCTACTGTGTGCCCACTGTGCTGTGACGCGCACATGGTTTCAGTTAACCATGTAGACTTTATTGAATCCAGCCCATAGTGTAAATTAACTATTCCTTATATACTTTTGCCAACCAATTGGAACACTGCCAGGATAGGCAGTGTTTGTGGTGCAACAGGTAACAAACTTGCTTTTGTTGCTGGAAGACCAGAAGGTTTTGGGTTCTATTCCCACCACAGGGGATTGGATTGCTGACTCTGCAGTTAAGCATTAGGCATGGGGGTGTTACAGTCCTACATATGTTGTTCTTCAGATGAGACATTAAACTGCAGTCCCATCTACTTGAGTTGGTGGTAGCTCAGGTGGATGTAAAAGATGTCATGGCACCTATCAAAAAGAGAAGGGGGAATTCCATAACACCCTGGCCAAATTTCCATGATTAGTAGAAATACCACCTTGGGTCTCCCATGAAAAGAAGTTACTAATGAAGTGGGACTAACCTGATCAACAAAGGATTAAAAAAAACATAAAATAATTCTTGAAAAGAAAATGTGCCCACTTAGTACTATGTACTGAACCATGCCCAAGCCATCTTACAGAGCTTTATGTCAGATATAAGGAAAAGACTACACATCATGACATCTAGTAAACATTTAGATTTAATATATTCCACTACCTTTACCTGAGAAACACCTTCGTTGAGGCTAAGTATAAAAGTACAGAGGTGGAAAGAAATTAATGAGATGTAACAGCTTGACAACGGAGTATAAAATAATGAGGGCACATTACTAACAGTTCAGATAAGATTTCAGAAACATCAGCACCAGGCGCACGTCAACACTCACACCACCAATGAAGAAAACGCTTTGTAACTAATTTTATTATAGTTAAATAGAATTTAAAAGGAATGGTTAAGCGATTTTGTCCTCCATTATTAAGACTTCATCAGAACAGTTTCAAAAGTACCATTAGCATGAATTAAATAGTTTAACATAGAAACTATAATAAAATTAGTTACAAAGGGTTTTCTTCATTGGTAGTTGCTTCAGGATTTTTCCTTTTAGAATTTTGCTCCTGTTGAAATTCCAAGTACTTCTACGGATTTGGGGCCCTGGTGTGAGTGTCGGCACTATGTGACACTGGTGTTGATGTTTTTGAGGTTTTTGGTTAAAGGCTGCACATTCACACGCTGTTCTGAGTTCTCTTGAGTAGTTCAGATAAGATGTCTGCTCAAAAATAGATTTCCTTGGCAGGATGTCATTGTCCATCTTCTTTCGATGTGCAGGAATTAGCAATATCAATTTTGTGACTCAAGTGTCTTCCACATGGTGATCCAACAGACAGTTTCTATTTAATGTTAGTACCCTCATTGCCATCTCCTTGGCCTGCATAAGAAAAGATCTTTTCTCTGTCAATTGAAAGAATTTGTTGTTACCATCATAGTCCCTACCTCTGACTGTAGGTGCCTGTTTTGCTTCTGGTCATGCTCCTAGATGGGAGAATGCGTTGTAAGATTTTTTTCTGAGCTGGCTGTCATTCCTTATAATTTTCCTGAGTGGTAGATGGGGTTGGAGTGTCAGAGCTTTTCTTAACCTTTTTTCTATCTCTTTGTGGGCTGCAGCTATCTTCTCTTTTATCTTTTTTTTGCTTCTCACTCTATTTCCTTAAATGAAAATATATTTTCAGACTGTGGTACCCAAGATTGTCATTTGGTTGCATCTCCTGCCAGATGAACTGCCAAGCTTCTGATTTACTTTTAAGTTTCTGAGTTTTACATTCTATTGCATTGAAAGAATTACTGAATAGATCATGTGTGCCTGATTTCTCAGTGGCTGCAAGACATTTCTGAGCTTATGCAAGTACAGGGGAAATATTCCACAAACAAAATCTTGAAGCTGTCCTATGGCACTCCTTTGTGTTTTCTATTTTTTTATTATTAGTTGCTCTTGTATAATACAACCTCAATGCCATTAACTCAAATGTGTAAAGTAAGTTGGAGTTTTTAGTTTTTGTCCAACGCAGTGAATTAACCTATTCTGTGTAGAACGTTGTTAGTGGTAAATGTTAGTGGTAAATGCATGACTTCTGTTATAAGCTTGCCAACAAATTCTATACTCTTATTTAGGTTGGTTCTTTTAGGAATGCTTGCGAGTCTGACATTTTTACATATTGGTCTATTTTTTAACTTATGCTGTTTTTTATGCAAATTATTTGTCTTTCTTGCTTGTTTATTCATTTAGACCTTGTAAATATAACTTTTTCAAATGCTGATGTTTTTACTGAGATCATTTACTTGCTTCTCTGTATTCTTGAGATGCTACTGGTGACTCAGGGACATAGCTTAATAGGCCTCCACATCACGGATCGATTGCTAGGCATGCAAACAGTCAGCATTTTCTCTTCTGGAGTGTCTGTTTTGAATTGCTGAACTAATATTTTTATTATTTATTTATTTATTTATTTATAGCTTTTGTTTACCGGGAAAGTTTGACCAAGCACAAGTCCCATTTTTAGTGGAGGCCCTGGGAGAAATGCTCCATTTTCCAGAATACAGAAATGCTCCATTTTCCAGAATACGTAAAAGGCAGTTTTACAAGATTTACATAACAAAAGTACATACATACAAGGACTGGTAATGATATGACAGTTAATAATAATAATAAAAAAAAAACAATAAATGTGCATGCGTAGACTACTAAATGATCATACATAGAATTGTAATGATATGACAGTTACATGAAGAATACAGCAAGATATTAGCTAATATCAAACTTACAACTGTCTATGCTATATTTTATCGTGTTTTCTTTTATTGTCAGTACATACTTATTTATAATTAAGCAGTAATCACTTATTATAATCAAGAAATAAAACCTTAATCTCTCACTGAGTCTTAAGACAGGATTAAGCAAGCTATATTCATTTAGGCCAAGTGTTATTTGTTTTATATCTTGTTAACCCCCAAAGTTGTTTTTCATAATTTTCTGTTTTCCGTTCCTTATCACTGTCCCTCCCAGCATACCTTAGCACCAGTTTTTGTACTTTCTCTTTCATGTAGTCTGCCCTTATCATCCTTATCTCATTCCTTTCCAGCTCTAAAGATATATAAGCCTTTCATGGAGGTTGAAAATGGTTCTCAAACCAGATCTCTTACACAATTATCAAATAACTACACAGACTGTTGTAATAATTTCCTGTTATATAGCACTGTGTGCTGTATGGCAGCTAGTGTTATTGCTTACACATGGTTTTATAGGGAGCTTTGCTACAGCTGACCTAGTGTCATGATCTTAGCACTTTTGCTACTGTTGTAAAATGCAGTTACTATTAAAACCTAATACACCTGCATCTCAGACAAGAATCCTTCTGCTCTACTCAGCTGGAGTAGAAGGTACAGCATTTAGCTGATGGTGAAATATGGTAAGTCTTTTGGCTTTTCCCAGTTAGGGGTTGCCACAGCAGAACTCTGGTCCACTAATGATTGGCAGTGGATTTTTACTTTGCCAAGTTGCCAGCCCGATGCCCAACCTTCAAGGAAGACACACCCATTCATGCACGCACCTACCTGCATGTCTTTAAACATAACTCGAGTGCGGGGAGGACATGCAGACTCCACACAGAAGGCACTCCAGCCAAAAATTGAATGGGAGAACCTCTTGCTGTGAGGTGACAACTCTAACCGCTGCACCACCGTGGCTACCATATGATGGTGAAATATAATGTGTACAAATAAATGTTGAAGCATTTGATTTACCCACTATAAATATGTTTGTCATTTTATTGTTACTTGTTAAATTGCACTTCTGTTAGAAGAAAGAAAATGTCTCCTATTTAAAAAGAAATTATATGAAGTTAGAGCTTTGCTTTCGAAATCTGTTTATGTAATTATTTTTTGGAAATCCATGTTATGTGATGTTAGGGCTAATCCTTCCATGGTGGTGTGGTAGCCTTCAGAAATCTTGTCTTCCAGACCTTTAATTCTACTGTGCCATTTTTTTCTTTGATACTCATGGGCACCAAGCCTCTTTACTAGTGAAGCAAGGTCTGCAGGAGGTATGTCAGTCAAGGAGCTACCATGACTACTCAAAGAACATAGTGGCTTGTTCATTTGTTTTGGCCACACCCTCACATGTTGGTATCATGCAGAGGTTGCGCTATGGAATGAGGGTGGTTACTGGGATTAGTCCCTCTCAGGACCTACAGCCGGTTGCAACCCCAGACCTGCTCACTCAATCTGACTTGACTACTGAACTCTGCTCTAGCCAATAGCAGTGCTGAGAAGAGAAGCCTTGACCTGCAACATGTCATCCCTTGCACCCTCCTCAAAAAAAAAAAAGAAAAAAAAAAAGGTGAGCAGGCTTAGCTTTGCCATTCATTTTCTTGGTCACTGCCAGCTTCAGCAGCTGCTTAAGCAGGTACTCAGATCAGGGTTGCCTGGGTTGTATCAAGGACTGTATCTATAGCGATATAGGTGGTACTTTCCAAAGATATTTTAATTGAAAATGCTCACAACATACCTGACTATGAACAAACTACTGCTGGCGCTTCACTGAAACTGCTTCATGAGCATCACAAAAGTAAGAGCAGTTTTCAGTTATATGCCAGTGTTAGGTAGTTTAGAAGATAGGATTAAATCTATGGGTTGCTAATAACCATCCTGTTTTCCTGAGATGGATTTCTTTAGTCTCCATTTGCATGCTGTGTGACTGTGAGGCAAGTCAGTTAAACAAGCATTACTCTAATTCTAATGGAAAGAAGATACACAAACCTAGTGGTTTTATCTGGCAATCAAATAAATAAAAGAAGCACATTTCTACTATTTTATAATGACCATTCTAAGATCAAACTGAGTTCTAGTGACTGGACAAAGAGTCATGTTTCTAATAAACAGTGCAGTATAACCTTAAATGAAATAGTATCAGCCTATTTAAATGCTGCAGATAAAGTGAAACAAATCAAAGTTGACTTCCTTTCAAAATCATAATTTTTCTGACCTCCCTAGCATTCTGTCTTGGATTTTGTGAAAAGCAGGCAATGCCTGTCTGCACCAGATTTGCATTTAATGTCTGGTAACACTGGAACTAACTATGTCGGTTGTGCATTATCTTCTTCCCCCTTCAATTGTGTTATAGAGCTGTAGAAAAGTGTACCTTTGCAAGAGCAATCCTCTGTGTAATGATATAGCCCTTCAGGAAAAAATATATTTAAAAATAAATGAACAAACGCCGACCACAGCTGCAGGGACAATGCTGCCTCGGATTTGTTGTCAAAATGCCCCAGATACGCTGGATATGCTGTCATCCTCTCACTGGGTGTGCAGGTGGATATAATTATATCTTTGTAGGGAAGAAGGACAGAATCAGCCAATGACAGTTTCTAAAGACAGATACTACAAATCCAAAGATGCCACAGAAGATGCAAATTATCATGAATTAAAATGTTTTCTTTCCCTTGAGAGAGATAGTATCCACTGACTTCAGTCTCCTCACAACACATAATATCTTATCACAGATGTAACCTATGGCAACAGAGAAGATTAAGTAGCTCAATGCAAAATGCCATCTTTATAATGAGAAAATAATGACAGCAGAATAATATGACATATGTAAAGTGAATACCAAACTGTATATTCATGTTGGCTGGGATCTGCTAAATTAAACTGCTGACAAGAATGCACAAAGATGCTGATATAAAACAACTAAGGAAAACAAATTCTGGACCATTGTCAAAACGCATTTTTGTACATAAATAACAAAATAAATAAATAAATAAATAAAAGTTGCAAATGGACGCCTTTTACAGTGGCAGATTTACAACTAATCTACTTTCACTGTTTTACGAAGCTGCAGTTTAACAGAGATTGCAATCCTTGATGGTAAATTTCAATTAAATACTGCCAGCATAAAGATAATAATAAAAAGGGAGTATCACTTATGTTAGCACAGCACACAGATTTGGCTTCTGCTCAGGAGGAGTAGGTTAAAAGGCAAATAACCACAATCTGTGCAGATGAAGCAATTAACTCTGTAACAAGGAATGCAAAGCATGCGCAAGTAGCACTTTTTTCAGTGTAATTAATTCCTGATTTTGTCTGGAAAATACTTCTTTTGTTATATTTTTTTCTTAAACCTCTATTAAAACCAAGAAGGAAATGAAATTCATCATATGTTTCTGTATTATATAAGACATTAAAAAGACCTTCATAAGAAATATTATTTTGGATGCTCTGGAAATTGTAAAGATACAGAATATTTCAAATAATTGGGATCTAACAGTAACTGGTTGCATGCTTTCTTTATCACAGACACAAAGTGCTAACAATGGTGCGGGACCTTATATTAAATCAAGTACAACATTAAAGTAACTAACTAGAGAGAGGGAAAGGAAATGCTGCAGAAAATATGAGGGTCATTGAAAACAGGCAAAGGCATTTCTAGCTCTGTGCATGCTATAATTAGGTTCCCCATCCTTCATCACTGAAGGAAAAGCTAATGGCCAGGTGGGTAGAGCCTCAGCAGAATGTAGCCATATAGTAGCAGCGGCATACGTGCTTCTGATGGGTGAATTTACAATCTAGGTGTGAAACAAAGAATCTAAAAATTTACATGCTCTTCAGTTCAAAGTTATAATTGAACATACTGGACAGGAAACTGACTTTTATCAGTACTTTACAAGTAAGAAAGAAGACAAATGTTAGTGTTGGCAACCATTAACCTATAATCAAAGAAGATGGGTTTTATGACCATTTCTTTATTTATGTTGGTACTGTGTAGAACCTTCTGAGCCATTAATCTGTGTTTAGGACTTGCCTAACATGACATCAAAGTTCTTATAACTAAACTTTTTTGAAAAATATGCATAAAATATAGCAGTATGAGACAATAAAATGTAAACTGAACTACAGCAAGTCTAAAAGATTATCTAGGTGAACACAGGTTAAGTAAAAAAAAAATGAAATGCCAATAATTATGCAACACAGGGTAAACAAATCACCAAACCAAACTGAAAATGACCTTCAAGATTATGTGTTGCCAGCTGAAAGAGTGCAGATCTGAATGAAGTTTAAAATCTAGACAAATGGCTAATATGTCTTAGCTTCCATATCTATACAAAATGCAGCAGGTTCTAAGTTGAATATGGTGCTCTTCAAATGTGGCCCAACTTTACAAATATTCCAAGGCATAACCCTGAAAATTCACAAAAGCAGGAGAAAAGGGAAGTAAGAAATTGAAGTATCTCAGTGTCCCCAGGCTTCTCAGAAAGGGACTCTTATAAAATGAAAACCCTCAAGTGCAATAATGATCTGAAAAGTTGCTTAACTGATAGCCCATGAAAACACACAGCTGGAAAGAAGTGTGTTGCAAATGGTCTATTGTAAAACACAGTTCATGGTGCAATGAAGTTCTGAACTCATCAGTTGTTCAGTTCTTCAATATTTCTTATAAACCAGTCCGCCCCAGTGATGCCCCAACATAACAGGAACAACATGAAATATAGTACTTGGAGCATTAGCATGGTAGGAGAGGACCCCACAGAGTCAAAGTGTTAGGTCCACAATGATAATATAATATTACAGCAGTAAATGCAAATGCTGCACTATAGAGATACTATGGATTACCCACATGAAAAGAGGTGGCACAGCCACAAAAGCGGGTAACATACTGGTGGAAGAAGACTGAACTCTTGACCATCATTTGCCTGAAGTTCAACCTGCTGCGGATTGTAGCGAGGGAGATTGGCATAATGTTTAAGGTGTTGACCTTCGAGACACAAGGTACAGGGTTTGATTTTCACATAGGGTAATTGGCTAGGCTTAAAATTTGTCCAGAAGGGCAGTTAGCCTAGTATAAACCTATGGCTGGGAGGGTGGCTTAATGGCTAAGGTGTTTGCCTTACAAACACAAGGTGCAGGGTTTGAGTCCCACAAGGGATAATTGGCTAGGCTTAAAATGACTCGCAAGGGCAGTTAGCTTAGTACTAAACTATGAACCTATGAATCAGTAGGAAATGAATGTCGGTCAGCTGCGCTGACAGTGATGGCCTTCTTCAACGCAGCATGACAATGGAGTCGATATATATAAATTCAGAATGTGTGCAAAAAACACTTACAGATTATTTTTCTCATCTTTTTTTTGGGGGGGGTGAAGATCAGGGATTCTGATCCTCAACAAATTAGAATTTATCCATTCATAGTGTATTCATAGTATAAGCCACAAAAGTGGCCCCATTTCTCTGTTCTCCACTAACAAATGCAAAGGGTCAGCTACTACAATCAGCTCTTATAGATGAGGTCCTATTTTCACTAAATATTTTTTGTTTTATGTTAATTTTAAAAAGATGACACCAGACTGGCAAGATATACAGAATTTTGTCAAAGATAATACAGTTTGCAGAAAGAGTGCGCACAATGTATGTCAGGCAATCCTATTTATAAAACAAGTCTAGGTTACACAAAGTACAGAAACTTCTTACTTTTCTTATCAAATCTCCCAGCTCTAAGAATGAACTCACTTTAGTCTTAAAGGGTGAAGTAGTAATAATATTACATCAGAAAACTGAAGGAGATGATTTATTTCTGAAACATGTTATCAATAAAAAACAAAGTGATCACACAGCCACAGGAAAGAAGGAAATGTACTTGCAGAAAAAATATTTGCAGCCTTCATAGTATGCAGAAAAGTAGATCACAAATGCTACAGAAACATGAAGAGACATTTCTTATGCTATAGTATAAACTGCTGCAATAGGTAAAAAATCAAAATAAAAAAAACTCAAATTCAATCTGTCCAGTAACATATCTGGTGGATTCTTTTTTTCAAAAAATCTTTGTTATATTTTATGAATAAAGCACAAATAATATCAATAAAGACATTTGTCTACAGTGAGAAAGGCAGCATTAATCAGTGATTCCTAATACATATCAACATATAATGTACAATTAAAAAATTATATACAAAGGTGCTAATTGCCTAATCATGTAGATTAAAGATTTGCCCCCGGATTCATGAAGCTCGGCGCAAGGCCGGTGTAAGGTTTGCACCGGCCATGCGGCGTAGATGTGGAGTAGTCACGCCATATGCATATTAATGAAGGCGCGCAGCCGCCACAGCCATGTGCATAGGAAACATGCACGAGTGCAAGGGGTGTATCGAAGTTGCGCAGGGAGGCGTGTCAATGTCGGCTTCTGAGGAGCAACCTAAACTGCTGAATATTATATTCCGCCAGCAATAGTAATCGTACCTATCAGTATCCGTGGAGACTGAAACGTATGCAAAGCAGAGACCCTGCGAACAGAAAATGAAGACTCAAACACAAATGCATGGTAGGGAATAACGGGTCCCTACCCATGAACAAATGACAGGAAAACCGTGTGCCTGTAGTCCAACGTAGTGTAGATAGCTATACCATGTGGAAGTGAAACGTATCAGATGTTAGCGTGCCGCCAGTAGGTACGTCCAGTTCAACGGAGAGGGTCACCAGCCGACCCATAATTTGAGGGAGGGAACATAGCTGTGCAGATGTGTCCATAACAAAATACACAAGGAGAAATGTAGATATAGGTAGTGACCGTATGTCTGAATCATATCCCACAAGCCATGTAATAGTCACATACAAAAGGTATGTCTGTATTTCACATACCAAATGTGATAGGACATAGCATACGCATGTAAATGAAACAGAAGGAGCATATAAACGAGCCATAACAACACGGACACATGTAGGCCGAAAGGAACAGTATGATCCGTACCGTCGACCAAGATTACCACCTGTCCCACTTTGCGAGTGACAGTCCCTCTGTGGGCAGATGTGTCCTGACACAAACATATAAAAGTGGCAAATGTCCAGAGAATATAGGACATAATTCCTCCATAGACATCATGCAATAGTTGCATTAAACATATTTCACTGGACGTATAATACAGAAATGTCATAACAAACAGAATAAGATACCGAAATGCTACAAGAATAAGCTTAGATATAGGCAAGAATTGTAAGTTCTATCTGCCGAACTGACCGTGGGTATGTGTCGGCCTGTAAAATATGCTGTGCTCACCGCAACTGTCACAGTAGGGTTGCCCCCCTTACAAATGGCTAAAATAGAACATGTTTGGTACAGACATCAGACTGTACAGGCCGACACATACCCACGGCCAGTACAAAGGACAGAACATAACTGTTTTGCCTACAGAAAAGCGTATTCCTGTAGCATTTTAGTTGGTTAGTCAGTTTCTCATAACAGTCAGGTATTTTAGATACAGAATTAACTGTTTAATGCAACTATCACATAAAATATAAGAAATATGTTTGTCCTAAAATCTCAGGACATTTGCCATGTTGACAATTACATGTCAGGACACAACTGCCCAAAGAGGGACTGTCCCTCGCAAAGTGGGACAGGTGGCAACCCTATGTCACACTGTGGACAATTGAAAAGGTGGAAACACAACTGTTGATTGTGGGGAGGCAATGTCCACAACAGTCGGACATGTGTAAGGAATAGCTTGGACATAGGAAAAGGTGCCATCCTACCAATGAGTAGAACAGGCTGGCAAAATCTGGAAGGCAGCTGTATAATCCGAATGTGTATGTGACACAGTCGAACGGGTAGTACCTGGATACACCAACCAAGTAATGAAAGTGAAGTAAGGGCGTGTACCTATGTGATTGAGGTATAGCATGTGGACAGCAAACATGGCAGGGTAGTCCACACAACCATAAAGGTACCCGACACATGTGGGGTAGTCAGTGTGTAACTCTGGCCGTGTCATGGGCCAACAACCAAAGTAGTGCTCTATGGGGTGTGAGTAATTCGCGTGTGAGGGGTGTGCGTTTAATGGTAAATTCCTCAAAGGTGATACTTGTGTCATATGCAGAAAAGGTGAACAGGAGGTGTATGAGAGGGCAGCGGGTGAAGTGGAAAGAAACACAACCTCATGTAGAAACAGCTGCAAGACAAGCAGACAGGCCATAGTGTAGAACACAATCCCACAAATATATGAATATGGAAATATGCGAGACAAATGTATACATACGGCACCATCACATACCCACAGATGGGTCCTGATGGAACTGGCCATAACAAATGCAACACACCTGGATGCATAATAGCCTACCCAGCATACCCTCCACAACACACAACCTGCCGCCATACCAGAACATCCACCAAATCCAGCCGTACTTGGTCCACTGGTTTGTTGCAGTAACAGCTACACACAGTGACCCCTACGCATATGTAGTAGGTATTGTCACCCTAGGCAGTGTCAGGATTGCAAACCATGTATCCCCTGCAGGTAAAACCCCCTGCACATTTTCGTGAAGCCACAAAAATCTTCGGTGTCTAACTTGTTTTCTTCTTGACCAATTTTTGGGATATCCCTCATGGGATGACCAACTTGTGTAAATAGAATGGGTATGACGACACGATGTCTAATCCAGTAGATATCTGGACACAAGTCAGAATGTGCAGTGGAGGTCCATGACACTGTCCAGCCCTAAGTGGGCATGCATAACCTACCATCCAGGATAAAATACCTTCCTGGGATGCACGTGTCCAGACATGAATAGGAGGGAGAATATAATGCACACATTTGCAAAGTGGAAAACGGCATGAGGGCGAGGAAGACACTATGTAAACAGGTCAACCCTGATCAAGTGTGAGGGACACTGACTGTGTGCAGTCATGACTGACCATACCTGTCAACCTGTGTGAGCAAGATATCTGGACAGAGCCGTGAATATAAGTGAGACAAAGGTCCAAACTCAGGGACAATCTGTAAACATATCACTTAGAAACATAGAATTTGATAGAATAACAGTTTGAACATTGGCATTAATGTCTGGAGTATGAAGTCTGAAACCCAACTGTCTGTCAGCACGTTCTGACTGCAATCTTTAATGCTGAGCTACTGCTGTGCCAGAACACAACAGCGTATTACAGAGGTCCGTGCCATACCACTCAACTGTCTGGATATTCGCAGAATGACTAGGGTCACCACCTGTCCCACTTTGCGAGTAACAATCCCTCTGTAGGCAGTTGTGTCCTGTGAAAAAAATCAAGACATAGCAAATGTCCTGAGAGTTTATTTCCTAATTTACTTTAATAGTCGCATAAAACGGTTATTTTATATATGAATCCTCAATATGTTATGTGAAGTAGCATAAGCAATTCAAATGTTACTAGAATAAGCTATTATATGTACAAAAAAGGTTAAAGTTTAGTACTATGCATGGCTGTAGGTATGTTTTGTCCTGGAAAATCTGACATCTCTACAGAACATGTCCCACTTTGGGCAATCGAAAAGGTGGCAACCCTAAGAATGAAATCCAAAATAAAAAATAAAAAATAGAGCCAGCAAACTGTGTCCTGGTGAAATAATTTATTAGTTAAACAACAAGGGAACAGACCGGTTTCGGCTGGCAATCCACACACAGCCTTCCTCAGTGTAATGGAATCAAATCAAGTGCTGTTGTTTAAAATAACACAAAAAGAAACATGATTGATTAACCTAAAATTGCTCATTAAGCCCTGGTGGAAATAAACCACCTAACTTAATAATCCATTTTTTCTCCTTAGAATTTAACAAAGAGTGCAGACCCGTTTTATTAAGCTTTTTGCCCTTTATAATATCAATAATAGTAAAAGAAAACTTTGCAGTAGGATGTATGATATGGTGTTTATATAGTGCATTTTGAACTTTACACTTTTTAATATTGCTAATGTGTTCAGAAATCCTGAGCCTCAATGGCCGTGAGGTTTGTCCTACATAAAATGACCCACAAAAACATGTGGCCAAATAGATAACCCAGTCAGAACTACAATTAGCAAAGAAATTAATATCATACACCACCGAAGAGTTTCTACTAGAAAATTACTTGGTTTTGTTGACTTTATTGCAGTTGGAACAATGGCCACATGGAAAACAGCCGATAAGAATTCCCCCTGATAGTGTGGTTTGTATATAATGTTCCGTACCGGAATCATGTGGATGTTTGAAATGATTAAAGCAACCACCCAGATTTTTACCCTTTCTAAAAGAAAATAGACATCTTTCAGGAATAATGTTGGATACCTCAAGGTCATATTGTAAAATGTTCCAATGCCTATGTACATTCTGTATTAACATGTCAGAATTCCTACCATAAGTTGTAGTAAATCTGATAGGTTGTGAGACCCTGTGGTTATGCTCCTTATAGCATAACAATTCCTCCCTCTTGAGTTGGTTGACCTTGTTACTGGCATCAAAAACATGTCCCATTTTATAGCCCCTGCATCTAAATCTATTGGTCAAATCCTTACTCTTTGCACAGTAAGAGGGCTCATCTGAACATATCCTTTTCATTCTAATGAATTGTGATTTGGGTACATTTTTGGCGATGTGTGGTGGGTGGAAGCTGGAGGCGTGTAGAATAGTATTGTATTCAGGATATTTCCTGAATACCTTGGTTTCCAAAGTATGGTCAGGCAATCTATTGATCAGTACATCTAAAAAAGTGATAGTATTGATGTCATAATGTACTGTAAACTGTAGCCCCCATTTGTTATTATTTAGATAGACCAAAAAATTCGATAGTTCATCAACTCCACCCTTCCACACCAACCAACAATCGTCCAAATAACGCCTCCATATGTCCATAAGATGCAGACAGATGTTATTTTGGCTATCATAGATGAGATCACGTTCAACATAAGCCATAAAAAGATCAGCATATATGGGGGCAAACGAGGATCCCATCGCTGTCCCCTTTATCTGACAGTAACAGGTTTCTTGATAAAAGAAAACATTTTTGTTCAGAACATGTTCAGCCAAATCAATCAAAAATTCGTTATACTCAGTCGGATATAATCCTGCTGTATCAAGCCAATATGCTAAGGCTTCCAATCCACCACGATGTGGAATATTCGTGTACAGAGCACTCACATCAAGGGTACTCATGAACCAATCAGGTTCAAGCTGCGTTTCAGATATAATTTGCAAAAAATTAGTCGTATCACGTAACCGCGAGCGTATAGAAGATAACAGTGGTTTAACTTGCTTGGTAAGATAAAGAGACAAGGGTTCAGTAATGAAACCCTTGCCTGATACAATAGGTCTACCCGGAGGGTTGACTGGATTTTTATGTATTTTAGGCAGAAAGTAGATATATTGATTCATTGGGTCCTAAATCATAAGTTGGTGCATCACATCACTATCAATAATGGCTGTATCCCTGGCAAGCATCAAAAAATCATCAATTTCTTTTTTGAACTTAAAAGTGGGATTAATGGGCATTTCAAGATAGTATTGTTTATCTGAAAGTTTTCTTTTTGCTTCTTTATCATAATCTGACCAGTTAAGCACAACCACTGCTCCTCCTTTGTCAGCTGCTATGATAACAATATCATGGTTATTGCATAGTTCTTCAATGGCCACCTGTTTAGTCTGTGTAATGTTATTCGGTTTTGGACGTAAATTTTTCTATAAAAGTGTAAATCTTTGAGAATGTTATTTTGAAATTGCTGTACTACTGGATGCATAGGAGGCAAAAATTGTGATTTGTGATAAATAAATTTATCTTGGGTATAGTCATTACCTTCATTACTAAAAAATAATCTTAAATTGAGCAATCTACAGAAAGACATAACATCTTGTGCTAGAGCATCTTCAGATATAAAAAAGCCAGGTACAAATGTGAGGCCTTTATTGAGTACAGACGGTTCAGCTGGTGTTAGTACATAATCAGACAAATTCAAAACATTTTGATTGTACAAAGCATTTATTTCTGCATTGCCAATTTGAGTAAGCCCTGAATGTTTTTTATTTGACCTGTGTTTTCTGCCCCCCCGCTTGAATTTACCCCTAAAGGGACCCCTAAAGCGGTCCTTTTGGGAGATGGTGAGCCTGATGCAGTCTGTGCATCAATCTCAGTACAAGATGAGAAATCATCTGTAGTTGAGCCTGTATCAGAATTACGATTTTTCAATATTGATTTTGGTCTTTTCCTTTTAGATGGCCGTACTGATTGTGAGAAAAATCTCACATGTTTGGTACTACTACCAAAGGGATTTCCCCCTTGGTAATCCTGTTGGTCCCGATTAAATTTCTTTATTTTTCTAGATTTTAATTGTTCTTCTAACTTATTTAAATCATTAGCCACTTTGGTAAGTTGTTTTTGAAAAAACAATTGTCCCTCAAAAGGTTTGACAACATTGGCCAGTCTGAGCACCGTATCAGCCTCCCGATCCACTATACGATCATAAAATTTGCCCAATGCTTTTACAAAGGACATAGTGGCTTGTTGTTGAATACCAGCCCATTCCGTATTAAGTGCCTCATCTGCTTCACTAACAAGAGGCTGTGTTCTTACCCTCAAACCACTATGTGTGATATTGGTTTTGAAAAATTATATAAACATCTTAAAATATTAAGGACACATGTTTGGCACTCCAAACTATTCAAGGCATATATACTGCCAAAAATATAACTCCACGTGGTTTGAGGGTAAGAACACAGCCTCTTGTTAGTGAAGCAGATGAGGCACTTAATACGGAATGGGCTGGTATTCAACAACAAGCCACTATGTCCTTTGTAAAAGCATTGGGCAACTTTTATGATCGTATAGTGGATCGGGAGGCTGATACGGTGCTCAGACTGGCCAATGATGTCAAACCTTTTGAGGGACAATTGTTTTTTCAGAAACAACTTACCAAAGTGGCTAATGATTTAAATAAGTTAGAAGAACAATTAAAATCTAGAAAAATAAAGAAATTTAATCGGGACCAACAGGATTACCAAGGGGGAAATCCCTTTGGTAGTAGTACCAAACATGTGAGATTTTTCTCACAATCAGTACGGCCATCTAAAAGGAAAAGACCAAAATCAATATTGAAAAATCGTAATTCTGATACAGGCTCAACTACAGATGATTTCTCATCTTGTACCGAGATTGATGCACAGACTGCATCAGGCTCACCATCTCCCAAAAGGACCGCTTTAGGGGTCCCTTTAGGGGGTAAATTCAAGCGGGGGGGCAGAAAACACAGGTCAAATAAAAAACATTCAGGGCTTACTCAAATTGGCAATGCAGAAATAAATGCTTTGTACAATCAAAATGTTTTGAATTTGTCTGATTATATACTAACACCAACTGAACTGTCTGTACTCAATAAAGGCCTCACATTTGTACCTGGCTTTTTTATATCTGAAGATGCTCTAGCACAAGATGTTATGTCTTTCTGTAGATTGCTCAATGTAAGATTATTTTTTAGTAATGAAGGTAATGACTATACCCAAGATAAATTTATTTATCACAAATCACAATTTGTGCCTCCTATGCATCCGGTAGTACAGCAATTTCAAAATAACATTCTCAAAGATTTGCACTTTTATAGAACAAATTTACGTCCAAAACCGAATAACATTACACGGACTGAACAGGTGGCCACTGAAGAACTATGCAATAACCATGATATTGTTATCATAGCAGCTGACAAAGGAGGAGCAGTGGTTGTGCTTAACTGGTCAGATTATGATAAAGAAGCAAAAAGACAACTTTCAGATAAACAATACTATCTTGAAATGCCCATTAATCCCACTTTTAAGTTCAAAAAAGAAATTGATGATTTTTTGATGCTTGCCAGGGATACAGCCATTATTGATAGTGATGTGATGCACCAACTTATGATTCAGGACCCAATGAATCAATATATCTACTTTTTGCCTAAAATACATAAAAATCCGGTCAACCCTCCGGGTAGACCTATTGTATCAGGCAAGGGTTTCATTACTGAACCCTTGTCTCTTTATCTTACCAAGCAAGTTAAACCACTGTTATCTTCTATACGCTCGCGGTTACGTGATACAACTAATTTTTTGCAAATTATATCTGAAACGCAGCTTGAACCTGATTGGTTCATGAGTACCCTTGATGTGAGTGCTCTGTACACGAATATTCCACATCGTGGTGGATTGGAAGCCTTAGCATATTGGCTTGATACAGCAGGATTATATCCAACTGAGTATAACGAATTTTTGATTGATTTGGCTGAACATGTTCTGAACAATAATGTTTTCTTTTATCAAGAAACCTGTTACTGGCAGATAAAGGGGACAGCGATGGGATCCTCATTTGCCCCCATATATGCTGATCTTTTTATGGCTTATGTTGAACGTGATCTCATCTATGATAGCCAAAATAACATCTATCTGCATCTTATGGACATATGGAGGCATTATTTGGACGATTGTTGGTTGGTGTGGAAGGGTGGAGTTGATGAACTATCGAATTTTTTGGTCTATCTAAATAATAACAAATGGGGGCTACAGTTTATAGTACATCATGACATCAATACTATCACTTTTTTAGATGTACTGATCAATAGATTGCTTGACCATACTTTGGAAACCAAGGTATTCAGGAAATATCCTGAATACAATACTATTCTACACGCCTCCAGCTTCCACCCACCACACATCGCCAAAAATATACCCAAATCACAATTCATTAGAATGAAAAGGATATGTTCAGATGAGCCCTCTTACTGTGCAGAGAGTAAGGATTTGACCAACAGATTTAGATGCAGGGGCTATAAAATGGGACATGTTTTTGATGCCAGTAACAAGGTCAACCGACTCAAGAGGGAGGAATTGTTATGCTATAAGGAGCATAACCACAGGATCTCACAACCTATCAGATTTACTGCAACTTATGGTAGGAATTCTGACATGTTAATACAGAGTGTACATAGGCATTGGAACATTTTACAATATGACCTTGAGGTATCCAACATTATTCCTGAAAGATGTCTATTTTCTTTTAGAAAGGGTAAAAATCTGGGCGGTTGCTTTAATCATTTCAAACATCCACATGATTCCGGTATGGAACATTATATACAAACCACACTATCAGGGGGAATTCTTATTGGCTGTTTTCCATGTGGCCATTGTTCCAACTGCAATAAAGTCAACAAATCCAAGCAATTTTCTAGTAGAAACACTTCTGTGGTGTATGATATTAATTTCTTTGCTAATTGTAGTTCTGACTGGGTTATCTATTTGGCCACATGCTTTTGTGGGTCATTTTATGTAGGCCAAACCTCACAGCCATTGAGACTCAAGATTTCTGAACACATTAGCAATATTAAAAAGTGTAAAGTTCAAAATGCACTATATAAACACCATATCATACATCCTACTGCAAAGTTTTCTTTTACTATTATTGATATTATAAAGGGCAAAAAGCTTAATAAAACGGATTTGCACTCTTTGTTAAATTTTAAGGAGAAAAATGGATTATTAAGTTAGGTGGTTTATTTCCACCAGGGCTTAATGAGCAATTTTAGGTTAACCAATCATGTTTCTTTTTGTGTTATTTTAAACAACAGCACTTGATTTGATTTCATTACACTGAGGAAGGCTGTGTGTGGATTGCCAGCCGAAACCGGTCTGTTCCCTTGTTGTTTAACTATTAAATTATTTCACCAGGACACAGTTTGCTGGCTCTATTTTTTATTTTGGATTTCACTTTACCATTTTGGGCCGTGCAATTGCACTCGCGCAGGAAGTACCTGAATTTTGTAACCCTAAGAATGACCACAGGTTCGCCCCATAGTGTTGGTGTGTGCCTCCGACAATCTGCACCAGTGTGGTAAATAGCTGAGGATTGACTTCAATAAATAATGAGAAATATCCTGAGTATAAGACTCCACAACCTTCAGAAAAGTCATGCTAATGCAAGACCTAGCATTCTATCAACGTTGTAAGCTTGTAAGAGCAATCGTTAAAATGTGTCCCTAATTGTCCCCCCCATCGTGTAGGTTTTGCACAGGTTCGGTGCTTTAAGAGGTATGGTCCATACATATTTACAGGAACAGCCCTTCACACTTGTATAATGTACAACCGCATACCTGTAGTCACTTCATGTCCAAAAATAACAATCCCCGTATGACTGTATATAGGAAATAGTCAAATGTGAATGGGAACACCCCTCACCGGGGAGTATGGACTGTAACAAACCCACCCATAATATGTAATGCCAATAGAATTAGCTGCTGACAGGTGCCCAAACATCTGTGTCTATAAACACAGGTAAAACTTCAAAATAGGGAGATAAGCCCTGTCCATATGCTTCGTCTGACATTTGACCTCGGCCAGGGAAGTTCCGTTCACCAGGTGGACAAGCCTAAACCCAGATCACTACATGAACACCCTGACAATCAAAGACCTGTATGTGGCTGGACTATATGCCTTGGTGTTCTGCATACCCTCGGAGTGATTAACAATGCAGACGGAGTCCACAGCAGTAGGCAATAGGGAATGTGTAATATGTAGTACCGCCTTTTTCCCAGCAGGAGAATGGATGCCTGTGTCGTAGGTGAAGCGGTGAGGCGTATGTTGATGTAGCTAAGTACTATGGGTATGCATATCAATGAGGGAGAACACCAATAGAATAGTGGTTCCAGTATCCGGCCAACGTGAATGCAGTCCCGGTTGACCTACGACCACTGCACATATAACTTGAAAGTGTAATTAAAGCGTTCGTGCAGTACACACATTTAAATATGTAAAGGTGAACATGTGTTTCGCAGTAGTCCGTAAACTGGAATACAGATATGTAACTGTTACGGTCAGAATTATGAACGTTCATGGAAGCACAATTATCTATGAAACATATGTAACCCACAATAAGGATATGCAAGTGTGCCTGCGCGTGTGTAATCCGCTCACAGAATAGAAAATGAATGGTGTTTTCTCCACGTTCCATGTACATGGCTCATACCTGTTAAACCCGTAAGGTACGAAACCGGACAAAGCCATGACAACAACTGGTACAAATAGGGACAATCCCCAGATATTGCCCTAACAAACAGAGAAAGTGGGTAGAATAACAGGTGTGTCACTAGCATAGATTCTCTGAAGGGTATGAAGTCGTAACCTGAAATGTTTGTCATTATTTACCAACGTCAGTCTTTAATGATATGCCACTAACTTGCCAGATAGACACAAGGTTATGAAAAACGGACCACAAATAGGGACTATCCCCAGATATTGCCTAACAAACATAGAAAGTGGATAGAATAGCAGGTGTGTCACTAGCATGGATTCTCTGAAGGGTATGAAGTTGTAACCTGAAATGTTTGTCATTATTTACCAACGTCAGTCTTTAATGATATGCCACTAACTTGCCAGATAGACACAAGGTTATGAAAAACGGACCACAAATAGGGACTAACCCCAGATATTGCCTAATAAACATAGAAAGTGGATAGAATAACAGGTGTGTCACTAGCATGGATTCTCTGAAGGGTATGAAGTCGTAACCTGAAATGTTTGTCATTATTTACCAATGTCAATCTTTAATGTTATGCCACTAACTTGCCAGATAGACACAAGGTTATGAAAAATGGAGCAAATTTAAGAGGCAAACAGCTGTACATGCAGCAGAAATCTGTGCAGTTGAAAGGTATGATATGGAGATATATATACACATATATCCACAGACATAATCCAAAGCAAATTACAAGATGAGGAATGTACAGACATATGTATATATGTACAGATATATGTATCTATACACACACGATACATGAATAGATATATACACAACAAACATATGTCCCTGTACATATAACACATGTACATAAATAGTGACCTAATATGGATAGACAGACAGACATGCATGAAAGGAGAATACACCAATGGTTTCCAAACCATTTCCCGGAAAGTACCAGTGTGACAGGGCCTGCAAGTTCTACACATTAAACATGAATATAGGTGTCCTTTGCAGGACCCCAAAAATTGATCCGTATGAAGTGCG
Organism: Protopterus annectens; assembly: GCF_019279795.1. Lineage (NCBI taxonomy): Eukaryota > Metazoa > Chordata > Ceratodontiformes > Protopteridae > Protopterus > Protopterus annectens. Next base: position 669,669,963 of record NC_056732.1, read on the forward strand.
AACCGTCATTGATGCAAAAGAAGTCACACTTGCAACTACGATATAGCTGTACATGCAACAGTAGCAGGTGCAAGGGTAATAACACATGGGTCAATTGAATGTATTACGTACGAGCTGATATCCGCAGAGTGGGGAGTGCTTGGAAGTGTCCTCACACTTTATTATCACTCACATTAAACATGTCTAATGGGTACTGTGGAGGTGTGTCAGGTATGGGAATCATGGTTATGCAGAATTGGGCCAAGGTGCTGGTTGGCACAGATCTATTAGGTACGCCCCATGGGAGTGATCAATATACCTATGTGGGTATAGCACACGCCTATATTCACCAAAAAGGTGCAACCCCCCCCCACTGGATATTGTGTAAACCATTGGGGGAAGACGTAGGGACCTATATCAGTGTCATGTAGGCGATTATCATGGATGGACACGCATACGACCAAGATGGTAACCATACCTGCCAGTATGTCAGAATAAGACAGCCGGACTAAGGCATAGTAGACCACAGACAAATAGGGACTATATTAAATATACCTCAGACAAAGTCAGATCATTGATAGAATAGTTGCGTAGTCGGGAATACGAATGTTATGAGAGTTAGTAATCATGAAATAGAAATGTCAGTTATGATTACCTAACAGCAGAGTCCGTCATGGCTTGCCAGCAATCTATCAGAAAGGAACATTATCATGACAAATGTAACAGAATCATAGGTCAAACCCCAGGGCGCATACCCATAATGTGTACAGGTGAGAGGTATGAAGGTAACCCGTCCTAATGAAATGTACAGAACTAGTGATATTAGGTGGACAGGTGAGAAGAAAGACGTCAGGACAAATGACAAAACATGTACAACTCATAATCATGTTTGTCCACAAATGTGAATTACAACGTATGGCCTGTGAAAGTCAATGTGGAAGGTTAATAGACTCAAATGACATGTGTGCCTCAGGGTGTCATGCAGTGTCACCGATACAGTGTCCAGTCCACCATACTCGTACATGAGCTCTGCCACTGATGGAAAGCGCAAATACAGGCCTACACATAAGGTACATGATGGAATAAGTAGTGTGGATAAGCACCTGTTGGCCTGTGTGAGGAATATAACCCAGTGGGTGGGTGTGTTCAGCAATAGGAATGTAATGGTAACTGGCCTGTGATGGGGCCATGTACTGTGTGTATTGGCGTAACTGTACGAATGTGCAGATGTATGCCTCATATGTGTGGTGTGTTCCTCTCACAATCTGTACCTGCATACCTCTCAACTGTACAGATTTTTGCAGAATGTCCAGATTTTTGCCTCATATATTTGGTACATTTTTCATAAAATTGTGGTTTTCTGGCAAATTAGTGCAAATCATTAAAGACTAAAGTTAGAAAATAATGAGAGACATTTGAGTTTCAGACTTCATACCCTTCAGAAAATTCACACTAATGCAAAACCTGTTATTCTATCAACTTTTTAAGTTTGTAAGAGCAATATTTAAAAATTGGCCCTACTTTTGGGCTTTTGCCCCACTTTTAGTTATGGCTTTGTCCAGATTTCCTGCTGTTAGAGGTTGAGAGGTATGTGTACCTGTCTGCCAAATACCTGAGAACTGACATCATTAAATAATGATAAACATGTGTTTAAGACCCCAAATCCCTCAGAAAGGGCATACTAATGCAAAACCTATAATACTGCCAGCTATCTACGTTTGTAAGAGCAATATGTAGAATCTGCCCCTATCTGTCCCCCCATCATGTTAGGCTTTGTACAGATGTTTTGCACTAGGAGGTTGATAGGTATGATCAGAAACAGATACGTCTGAGGAAACAGCATTATCGACCACAAGATAATGCAGAAGGTATGAAAAGTGCTGCAGTAGGAAGTTCATCTGCAAGTATGTGCTGACATGTCAAATGACACAGCAGTCTACAGGAAGTACCTATAGGGTGTCACCTTTACCAATGATGACAGTGGGACATACCCACAGCCATGCATATACCACAAATAGACATAGCACACAGCAAAGCCTAGGCCATGATACACGACGCCTTCGGCATTTATGGATTGAGTGAGAGTACAGCAAGGAAAGATGACTGCCAGGCTATTCAGCAAACACCCACAGGGACTTGCAAGACCGCCCATAACACAAACATTGCACGGACAATGTTGGGATTTGCAACATACCCCATTTGTATGTGTAAGCTATGCAAATGATGTAATTTAACTACGCGATACATGAAACAGTAAGCTGTCCGTGCAAGAGCAGAGTTATGTGCAGAAATGTACCCGGATGTTATGCGACTAACGTTTTGCACATTGCTAAACGGAGCAATGACAGCTGCAGATACAGTATGAATACAGTCAAAGAAGCATGCCAATGTCCAAGTCCAAGGCCAGTGGCGGCTTTGTCCATTGGATATCAATGAACCAGTAGTTGTCCTCCTCCGATCCCTGGTGTGGAAGCGCAGCGCAGTGCCATGAGAACGCGCTGCGCTTCAACACAAGACATATGGATAATATACATACAAAATGTAGGTTTAGTTAGATGTTAGTACGCCATGCAGATGAATGGCAAGCCGGAGACAACATGGCTACTGCGTACTGGTACCTATGTGTGGAAGTGCTCTGTCAGAGATGTAACGAAGCATTTGTAGGCAATGTGAGGCAAGTGAGGCTGAGGATAGTGAATCACAACATGTCATGCCATATGGGCCAAGCCTCTACAGTGTAGTGTAGGTTAAGGGGACTATTAGAGTAGAAGATGGGTGACAACAGGTGTGTGTATGTACAAAACACTGTAACCTCACCGGAGCAGTGTCACATGTGTGCTGTCAGTACTCAGTGGAAGAGGCGTGTCATGAGCTATCCCAGGGAACGTCAGGAGACTGACAGCATACGCCATGGATACCACCGATGTGACATGCAAACCTGCCCACAGTGTGTCTGCGCCTGTGCACGCCAGTAAGCCCGAGTAAGTATGTGTGCGTGTGTGTTAGCCCGTGTGCGCGTGTGAAAGAATGAGTAAGCTAGTGTACAAATGGTGAAGCCCGTGTAATGTCGTGTATGCATTTGTAAGCAGGTATACATGTGTACTACACACATCACAAACGTACTGCACACACAGACACACATGCTGCCAATACTACACACATCAGTGAAATGGCACATGGATGGAGACTACATCATCAGAGGTAACAGTGCTGTAAACTATGCTACAGTGATGGTCATAGCTGCAATGCATCATGCCTGCTGAAGTACACCTGGAAGTAACACACTGTGTGTTAACAGCATGCTAACATCAATACAGTGGAATAAAGCCACTGTGTGCAGCAGCACCAGGTTAGTCAGATCCTGCATCAATGTTACACATCACAGGTGGTGGCACAGGTGACATCATATGCACAGGGTGTGGTGTTAACATGTCCAGAGCTGTCATAGAGCCATCCAATGTACACATAGGTGTGTGTGTGTGAGGGACAATGGTTATTGCATGGCCAATGGTGGTGCAATGGGTGTGTGTATGTGATAGCCGTAGCTGTTTGTGGTAAGTGTGTGTGTCTGCATATACACAGGTACAGCATGTGTCAGCCATATACAGGAGGTTGTGGGACAGTCACAGACCGTACCTGCCAGGCTGTAGAGATCCCCATTACTGGCCATGGACACCCCTCCATGCATCCAACACAACTCAGTCCTGCACCTGTCAATGTCTACACATACAGTCCTGGGATCTGTACCACAATCTGTGGATAAACGTGTGTCTGTAATGTTAACCTGGGGTGCATAGACTTGACAGTTACTACAGACGGATATGAGCCATACTCACACTCCAATGTAATAACCACCACTGACTGTTTCAGAGATCTGCATACGACCACTCAAAGGTGTTGCACTAACATTGTTTCCAATGCCCGTGTAATACCCAGCAACACAATAACCGGTCACTACACATGTATAACCCATGATCACTACAGCACACAGTATGTGCACTATCACAGAGCCATAGCAGATGTACATACATCCAAGGTGTTCACGTACAGACAATGCAGCACAGTCAAGAGTGATAATCCCAACATACATATCTGTATATATATATATATATATATATCTACACACACACACACACACATATATATATGTAGATAGATACATACACACACACACACACACACACACACACACACACACACACACACACACACACACACACACACACGTGGCAGGGTTGAGAGCAGAACATAAACGTAAGCACTGTACCACACGACAGCATTACGCAGTTACAAAACGTGCTACCGTGATCAGTGGATCACATGATTCACACAGGCACACATCTAGCCTGCAGACAGCAGCATCAAAGGCAAAGACGCTGCACGGATGTTATGGAGAGTGAATACTGTCAAAGCAATGTACTGTTGTCATGCAGCTGGAAACACACACACACACACACACACACACACACACACACACACACACACACACACACACACACACACTTGGCAGGGCTGGGAGTCGAACATACACCTAACTACCCTAACACACTACAGCATGACGCATTTACAGAACATGCTACCGACATTACTAGGCACAGCAGTCCCAAAGGCAGACATCTAGGTGCGTGTCATCATCCGCAAAGGCAAAGACGTCGGTAGCAAACTGCTGTGGTGTGCGGCATCTAAAAGCAAGACTGAGTCCCCAGGCGGACGGGTGCATGCGCACAAACACACACACACACACACACACACACACACACACACACACACACACACACACACACACACACACACTTGGCAGGGCTGGGAGTCGAACATACACCTAACTACCATAACACACTACAGCATGACGCATTTACAGAATGCGCTACTAACATTACTAAGCACAGCAGTCCCAGAGGCAGACATCTAGGTGTGTATCATCATCTGCAAGGGCAAAGACGTCGGTAGCAAACTGCTGTGGTGTACGGCATCTAAAAGCAAGACTGAGTCCCCAGGCGGATGGGAGCATGCGCGCAAACACACACACACACACACACACACACACACACACACACACACACACACACACACTTGGCAGGGCTGGGAGTCGAACATACACCTAACTACCCTAACATACTACAGCATGACGCATTTACAGAACGTGCTACCGAGATTACTGAACACAGCACTCCTAGAGGCATACTTCTAGGTGGGTGACATCATCCGCAAAGGCAAAGACGTCGGTAGCAAATTGCTGTGGTGTGCAGCATCTAAAATCAAGACTGAGTCCCCAGGCGGATGGGAGCATGCGCGCAAACACACACACACACACACACACACACACACACACACACACACACACACACTTGGTAGGGCTGGGAGTCGAACATACACCTAACTACCCTAACACACTACAGCATGATGCATTTACAGAACGCGCTACCGAGATTACTGAACACAACACTCCTAGAGGCATACTTCTAGGTGGGTGACATCATTCGCAAAGGCAAAGACGTCGGTAGCAAACTGCTGTGGTGTGCGGCATCTAAAAGCAAGACTGAGTCCCCAGGTGGATGGGAGCATGCGCGCAAACACACACACACACACACCCACACATACACACACACACACTTGGCAGGTCTGGGAGTCAAACATACACCTAACTACCCTAACACACTACAGCATGACGCATTTACAGAACGCGCTACCGAGATTACTGAACACAGCACTCCCAGAGGCATACTTCTAGGTGGGTGACATCATCCACAAAGGCAAGGATGCCGATAGGGAATGTATAGAGAGTGAGCAGTCTGAAAGCATATTACTGTCCCAAGGTAGACGTAGACAAACACATGGCAGTGGTGTGATCGGGGCAACCAAATATCTACGGAGCACTACAACAACACTACATAGATACGGGATGCACCACAGACAGTACACCCTTCAAGACAGCAACCAGTGTGTTCAATGTAGGCATCCATCGTGACATTGAAAATGGACACCTGTTGCCTGGATGACCACCATCGCTATACAGGATGTCAATGGCCATGCCCACACGCTTAGTGTCACACATCTGTTTGGAAAGTACTGTGTGTCCATCTACACAACGGCGTACTGGACATGCTCACACACTTAGCAGTTGCAAAGGGCCATCTTGCATGCATGCACATGGATTCTAAACACAGAAGGGCGCAGTTTGGAATGTACTGTGTGTCCATCTACACAATGGCATACTGGGCATGCACGCACACTTAGAAGTTGCACAGGGCCATCTTGCATGCATGCCACGGATTCTAAACATGGAAGGGCGCAGTTTGGAATGTACTGTGTGTCCATCTACACAATGGCATACTGGGCATGCTTACACACTTAGCAGTTGCAAAGGGCTGTCTTGCATGCATGCACATGGATTCTAAACATGGAAGGGTGCAGTTTTGAATGTACTGTGTGTCCATCTACATAATGGTGTACTGGGCATGCTCACACACTTAGCAGTTGCAAAGGGCCATCTTGCATGCACACGGATTCTAAACATGGAAGGGCACAGTATGGTATTACTGTCCCCACGTACATGAAGGCCACTCACATGTATTGACCAGTACACACTCAGGAGCTATCACAGATGTCTCAGGTGCATATCACAGAGGTACACACCACAATCTACAATGTAGCCCTCTGACATCACCATGTCATTGGACCAGCAATACACAGCCATACATTAACACAACACCGTGTGACTCATGACCAGTGCACTGTACATAGATCTACAGCAACTGTGCAGACTACACATGTACCGACAGGGTTCCATCATGTGTTATGCATTGCAATGATACCACTGTACATAACCAGGTCAGCTCTACACATACCAGGGGCCCTGGGTCTTACACAGCTGTGACAGATGACTGCCGCTGTACACCAACGAACACACATGTTAGGCTATGTCATACATGTAATTGCAGTGGATATGTGCATTGACCACACACACGACACATATGTACATAGCATAGCTTTTGCTGTCCTCCGTGCAGACAAGTGTCTACAGCAATCATACGCGCGCAAATGGAAGGTGGGTCCATGGCTGTTGAATGCTAACAGTACATGAGGCAGCAATGTTGACCAAGGGCACATTCCCTCTGTGCTAGTTACCCATGACACCCATCATATCATACAACAGTCCATGTGTTATGTATGTCAACACACATGTCCACCAATTGCAATGCATACAAACATGGCTACATGGCAGGCATGTAGGACCAACACACATGTGCAATCTGTAGTGTGCATGCAGCTACCATGCATGTGCAGTTGCTGATGTAAGTACTACTCTGTGCCTAACTACAACATGCAGTTGCAATGCAGCCCCATCATTGACACCTGTATATGGTGACATACTGACAGTACAGTAGGATGTACAGTAGGTATGGATGGATGTGTGTACATAAAGTGGTGATCAACCTGTGTAGATGGATGTTTGCCGGGGATGGCTCACAGGTGTGTCACATTCCATCCTACCATTACATGTGCAAACAGTACGCTATGTTACCGTTACTTGACAGTGGAGACATAAAACCTACACAGTGGTCAGGTGTCACCGACAGTACGTCACTTGACACCTGTAACACTTATATCCTCCAGTGTGCATATAGCAGTACAATTGCCGAAGGTAGCGTTGGTACACATAATGCGGCCAATACTGCTGCATGTCTGTCAGAAGTATCATCATATAGCAGGTGTATCATTCACAGTACTGCCATGTGTGTTTGCTTGTGTGACCATATATGCCACATATGGTGGGAAATACATCCCAATTGTTACACACACCTGTACACTGTTGTAGAGATCTGTACATACTGCAGTGTGGAAAGCATGACGTAGGCAGGTGTGGTGTGTGTATCACACACATCAGCTATCCATATGTGTATGACATTTGTGGTCTCCACAGTGTGTGTGTGTGTATGTAGGTATGTATGGCTGTCTGGTGCATGGAGTGAGGGTGTATGCTACCATACAGAACACACAGGATCCCTAACTCCTCATGGTGATGCAGTCCACTACCCTGTTGATGCCATTGGTCTCAGCCGCACTGGCTACCTGTACATGTTCTTTCTCTGTGTCGCGTCATGTGGGTTCACAGTACTGTGACGGTGATGACCACATAGGCAAGGATCCTCACCTCAACACTATGGGGTGTGCATTATTGTGTTGTTGACCCCGTGATTGTGAGCATGTTCCTGTAATGTGACAGGGTATTACTGCTACACAGTGAGGCCTCATGCTATCAAGTAGCCTCTAATATTATCATTGGCCAGACCGCTGTGTACAACCCCTGCACCATGTCAACATACCTGTGATGTGACTTGGTATGGATGTCACATCTCTAGCCACTGTAGCCTATTAAACTGCCCACATGCTTCTGGATCAGTATATGTGTGGACATCTGTGTTATGTTAGACTTTCCAACAGTCAGGCTGAGGCTACGCATAGCATGCTGATATTGCCATATGTGCCTGTGAGTACTCCACAGTTACACATGGTAGACTGCAAACAGTGCTACCTGTAGGCACATGCAAGTAGACCATAAGGAGGGAACCAGGGCATCATTACCAACATGCTGTTACTGTTGTTACTGAGACACATACTGTGAACATATAACAATGCATGCTAAACCTGTACTACATGGTATGTCTGGTGCGTGTCAACAGTACACAACTAATGTAATATACACATATCTCACTATTCACATACAACTAATGTAATATACACTTTTCTCACTATTCTTACACAACTAATGTAATATACACTTCTCACTATTCTGTTCACCCTGTGCATCAGAACATTTGAGCATGTCCCTGCACCAATGGTGTGGATGACAGGGATGCTGCACAGGCTTCATCATATGCACAGGGTGATAATGTTTGCCAGGGGCATAGGCTGCACCAATGGATGACATCTTGTGTGTGGGTAAGGGCCAGTGATATGATTGGATATGTCTGTTCAGTATGCATGTGGGTGTTGTGGTGCCCTACAGATGTCTTTGCTGTGTGCGTGTATGTGTGCACACAGTTCTGCCTTTTGTGAGGCCTACATGGGGTATTATTGACAGTTCCAGATTGTACAAATCAGGTTGTACAGCTCACTGTGTCCGGCCACGGCCACGTGACCTGTGCCTGCCAGGGGTTGCACGGGCACTACCAGGTGGAGGTACAGCTTGGCTACTGTCCACTGAAACCGTGTCCCCGCTGGGAACATCCAGGGCCAAGTCCACATGGCCTGCTGTGTCCTGGTGTGGACAGTGCAGCACCAGCTGCACTGCTACTGCTACCAGCACTATGGGAGCGGGCATGTGAGGTGGCACGCTCACGTTAACCTGCACTAGGTGGTGTAGCTGGCCTACGTCCATGTGGCCTACGCCTCACTCCTACCAGATGTTCCAGCACAGACAGCTCACGCTCGTGGATTGCCATGCCATGGTCAAGGATTCTAACCATGTCACCCAATCGCCTGTCCAGAACATCAGCAATCTGCTGTTGAGCATTTGCCAATGCCTGGATGTTGTCATTTAGGGTACGGATAGCAGCCCTCTGCAGCCTCTGCCCTTCTCTGTTCTGCCATTCAGCACATGCCTGTGCCGCCATTACAGTCTGGAACATGTGTCTGGTGATACCAGCTGCTGCGCTCTGTCCTGCAGGTGCATGTCTGCCAGAGGTCCTCCTACGAGCAGCACCGGCCACATGCCTGTGTGGCACATCTGCAGTCATTACAAAGACACCATGGTGTGTAGACACACCTTCTGTAGCCACCACACATTCCTGTTCCACGCTAACAGACGCTGACTGTCCTTCCTCTATGGCCACTGGTGATGCAGTATGTGTTGGCATCAGAACTGTGTGCGGGGAAGAGGGGGACATAGCTAGGATGGCAACCATTGGCACAGATTCAGCCCCTGACAATCCTGCCTGTACCTCATGCATATGTTCATCACTGCTAGTATCTGTGGGGACAATAACATCAGATGGACCGCAGGAGGGTAACGCACCTACATCACCTGTGAATGCAAAGAAAGACTCCAAATTACAATAGACACACAGACACACACACACAGACACACACATACAGACACACACACACACACACACACACACACACACACACACACACACACACACACACACACACACACACACACACCATGCATGTGATTTGACAAATGGCATGCAGCATGCCTGTGATACGGCAGAGGGCATGCAGCTCAGACATTAATAGTATTAGTAAGCATACCTCCCTGGGGTGCACACTACAGTAAGCAGGTGTTATATCAGTAGCTATGCAGTTCACTCAATCATGGTAGTATGCATGCATCCCTGTGATACACCATGTGGACCAGAACAGGATAACAGTACACATGGCTGATGTGACCTTGACATGTAATCTGCTGACATGTGCATTAACATGCATACATGTCTGACACAATGGTGTCCTGACACATGTACAGCATCGTAATGGGCATCACATTGCAGTGTTGTCTGTATGCCCTACAGATAGAATCATGTTTAGCAAATGTGCATGAGCTTGGAAGGGTAGTGTGAGCTGTCTACATTGCTATACAGTGTGAAGTACAGACACTGTGCCATTGCATGGCATCATGAGGCATCTATATTGCTGTACAATGCATAATATGTGCACATTGCATAGCCATAACTGCATGCATACCCATGACATAACTGTGGATTGTGACCCACGATGCTGAGGTGTATACACACCAAACCATGCTGTGTCAAGTGACAGGTCAGTGGAGGACCTACAGATGACACCCCTGCACAACAACTACAGGGTCTTAGCTGCCTGGCAACCATATCCACACATAGTGGACATGTCAATTCACCATTTCCCACATGACATTGATGTACCACACACACGAGGTGCACTGCTAACGGTGATGTCCTACAGCAGCAAGGGAAATGTACAGTATCTGTGGCTTGATGTGGTGTCAATGTCTGTGGAAGCTGTACAGGAGACTACTGTCATGCTATGACACAGTCGTGATGTTCAACAGATCTTATATGGTAGACGTCAGTGACACCTCCACTAGCTGTACACAAGCTTTTAGGATGTCCAGTGTACCACATCAACTGTATAATCAGTCAGCTAAGGCTATAATTGGACCATATGTGGACAATGTGCAACAGGGTGTGTACACATCACATCTACTGTGTGGCTACGTGTCTCTCTGGCCATCCCCCATGGCCATGTGTGCACATGTGTTGACCAAATGTGTGTGATGGCCATCTCACATGTCTGTGTTGTCCCATATGACATACACCCATAGATGTCAGATATGTCACCATCCACAGGGCTATGCAGAGAATGGGTTGTATGTTTGGTATGTGGGATATGGTTCATGGGATAGCGTGACAATATTGCAGCCAGAACACTACATGTCTGGGACATGTCAGATGGCACATCACAATGTGTGCACCCAATGCAGGGGCATATAACACAATGGTGACACCTGTGGGCTGCCCATATCACAGCTCACTGTGTGGTACTGTTTGCGTTCCACACATGTTGTTCCACTGCATACTACATATGCCTCCATTGTAGAACACCTCCACTGTTGTATGCACAGCTGACCACACATGTAGCAATGACAACTACTGTGGTTTCAAGTCGGTGAAGCATTTTGTTTGTATATATTGCACATGGGTGGCCTGTGTGAATGATGGGTGATGCGACCTGTATATCATGACTGGAACAAACATCAAGTGTGCAACTGTTAACTGGCCACATGGCAAATAGATCTATGCTTTAACATGCCTGATACTGATGACAGTCTCACCTGCAACGGACTCATGTCTGTGCGGCATGCCAGACGTACCTGTATAGGGGTGACACAGCAGTATGAACATTATCCCTGACTGTCTGACAGCCACAGGGTGCACTGTGCATGTTAACACATTCGCCTGTATAATAGCATATAGTATGCACATGTGTGCATACACAGGGTAGCATACTGTAGTATGCAGCATGTGTGTCCACATACCTTGCATATGTTGTTACTTTACATAATGTACAGTGACACATGCAACTAAATGGGATATAATAGCCATATGTGCAGTACTGACTTACCAGGCAACTCCAGGCTCATTGGTTTGGAGGCACCCACCTCCACGATGGCAGCTAGTGTGTGTGGATGCTGTTCTGAGGGTGTCCCCAGACTGGCCAGTAGCTCCTCGGTGTGTGTGAGTGGAGGCTGGGTTGGTGGCCCACCACTTGTTCCACCTTGTTCCCTGGCAATTGCAGTGGCACGCTGTTTTCCATGTCGTATCAAGTCCATGCAGTGTCTGCACACCTGCTGGTAGGTGCGGTTATGGCCACCCACATCGTTCACCCTCCTGTGTAGATCATGCCACAGGTTGTCCCACTGCTGGGCATGCTGTGGCACATGGCTGAACAACACCTCATAGTTCTCATGGAGATACGGGATGAGGACATCATCCTCCTGGTGGCTGTATGCTGGAAGGCGTGTACGAGGCATTATCTGTAAGACATAATGATGGTGACAGGTCACAGTTTCAGAGATGTACAGAGATACTGCTGCACATACATTTCTATGACATCTAGTACATCTGCACAGTAATCTTTGCAAATCATCATGACACTGACATGACTGACGTCTTTGTGTCACACACATGTAACACCCGTTATGCATTGGATATCATCACCATATATGTGTGTCACCTCATTACAGTGTTCATACTCCATGTGAATGCTGTCTTGATGTGGGTATGTCTATTTGCCTGCACTGGTGTTCTTACCTATCTGCACATGCCTGGATGTGTCCACGGTACTGCTGTTGACCTTGATGCTGTGTATATGTCACATATCAACACAGATACAGCCTTAATGGACTTGAGCAGTGACAATGCACACATACACATGGACACCTGTACATGTATGTGTTTTGCCATATACATCTACACAGCACTGTACAGCTGTTCAACATCCTGCCACGGATCACCTGTGTTGCACATGTGATAGACATGGGACAATGGCTAGTCGGACGTCATTCGCAGGGATGGTTATCAACCATAGCATGTACGGGCAAGGTTTCCCAGCTGTAACAGACAGCCAGTATGCCACCGCGAGGTGCATCAGTGCCGTATTACTGATCCGGACAGTTGATACTACATCTACCATACGGCCATCACACCATGTATGACTGGGATGACATGTGCAGCTTTGATGGACAGGGTTGCATGGTTTGGTGGGAGTATGTCACATGTATGGCACAGGGATCTGTCCAGCATGTGGCGATCCTAGTATTAGGATGATGGCTGTCCATGACGTATGTCTTACAGATCCGGATATGGACATGTAGCATATCCATCATCATGGTGTAGCAAATGTCTTTATGCAAGGTAGACAGCATGCTGTGTAGTGGAGGTGAGGATTGTGAAGGCTGGTATTGCCCATCCACGCATGGCCATCACCCCTGAAAGGTGATATGTGATCCAATATTGGTCACCCCAGTGCTGTATATGCCTGTCCAATGATCTCCATGCTCATGGATGGCACCCTGTCATGACATGGGTACCTCGTATGACTACCCAAGGGGCCTGGAGATGTCACCAAGGCAGGGAGGTGTACTGCACAGCACCATCCCTTACACAGTGTCTATAATGTTGACCACAGCCTAGGTGGTAGTTAATGGGTACAGGGATGTTCACCTAGCAGTGACAATGCTGATATCATCCATCAGAATGTGCACATATGTCACACACCTCACCCACACAGCCCATTCTGTATGTTGTTCACAACACTGACACAGCTATTCCTCATAGGTCATGGCCATTCACATCCTTACATACACAGATGCCTAACATTTGTCTGTGTGGTATGGGCTACAATGAGGGTGGAGTACAACACATTAACCCTGTTCTACTGTAGCTGGCACTAGTGTGATATGCACATGTCACTCTGGCACCTTTTGTAGTTGTGAGTCTGTCAACAGGCACTGGTAGAACACTCCTGTGACATACAAAGGTATTTGTAATCAAACATCCGTACTGTCTTGTACATCTGTACTGCTAACATCTACAGTGATAATGGTTCATGGACATGCACACCATACTCAGCAGGTGCCACCCATTATGACTGTCGTCACCACTTGTGGGTTGATATTATCCAACACCCTATCTGTATTGTATGGTCATGCTAGGCACTTGTTCAGAACTTGAGCATGTCATGAGCTACTGATTGATATAGCACCCATTCCACACCATTTCCCACAGGTACACTGGCTGTCCTAAAATTTCCAGCTTGTTTATGGTACAACAGCTGTTGTACACACGTAACGCACATATCCTGTGAGACATGGTTGTATATACAGGCATGTCCTACTGTCACGTACCAGTGCTATTGCCTGTCTATATGATGGATATGTCATACATGTGGCAATAGAGCAATTGTCTCATGTACACATTCAATGCTCACCTCTCAACATACGACACTACAGCCTGTGGGGGGTGCACTTATGCAGCCCTGCTGGGGGTAATGCTGTCACCAACCCTGGCTGCACCTGACAGTCATGTGGGGATGTGTAACATTCACAACACACCCCACTCATCACATAGTCTCACATGATCTCTACCACAGGCCACACATACGAGGACAACTTGTGCAGTACCTCTCCATACTCTGTGTAGGCACCAGAGGCAGCCCCCATCACGGAACACAACATCACCAACTTATAGCCCACAGACTCATGTGTGCCCATCACATACAGCCAATAGGGTGTTATAACATACACAACACACCAGTCATAGGTGAGTCTGTAGGCGGTCACACTGCAGCTCCACACAGCAGGCTACACAAGGCGATAGTCGCTTACATCTTGCTGTCGGGTAACTGGTTCTGCAACATAACCTATGCACCCATGCCACACCTCACCAGGTATGATGTGACTGTCATTCTCCATGTTAGTGTGACTGCCCTGAGATGCCACTTCACAGACCAGTGTTGTAGCCCTGAAGATGTGGGCCTAGCCCTGGGGAGCATTATGCATTCATCCAGACCCGATACCACTGTACAACGACTGACTGTGTTACTTCAACAGTTGCCTATGCTTCTGCTGTCATTCCACAGGCATCTGGTATCTGTCCACTTTGACTGACCTGGTCAAACACAATGCTTTGGCACAGATGACCTGCACATCTCAGCCCTGGGAGTACAGATCACATGTAAGGCTCTTGCTGCTTCTATACTGCCTGTCTTGCACAGTTTCCAATAACAGTCACCGGCAGAACGAGAACTGGCAAGCAGGACATCGGGTCATGTGACACATTGCTTGCATCTTCCTCTGTGACGCACGCAGGCAAGGCACACCTTATAATGCACCACTCCAATATCTCTGCAGTGACTGGGGCCTGCTTCTAGGCTGTGCAGAGCACACCTGCAATGACAGGTTATAGACAGACAATACCTTTCAGGCACATACCTGGACCGGCACACCCACAGCTGGGTGTTCCCATATCGCACTATGTTGTACACACATCCTGGCTAGTTACTTAGCACAATGCATCAGAGGTGCTCTACGTGCAACTAACTGTGTTTGGAACTGCTATACACATTGTAACAAGCTACAGATACAACAACATACCCCACAGTTACCAGACCTCATTTGTTGGTGTACTGGACAGTAGGGCTCAGACAGCTACTACTGATGTGTGACTGACACTACAACATACTTAACTGGGATAGCCACTCATGTACCGACACATCCATGAGTCATAATCTCCACTCGGCTGGATCAACCCATACACACCACCTCCAAGACCAACATTAACCTTGACATGAACACTACCAACATGTGACTGGTGTTCCACACCTGGGGTTATTCCCTCATTGGTGGATTCCAAACATATGCTAATCAACCTTGTTAGCCACATCCCAGCACCACACCCTTCACGGCATACACAGTACATGAGTACTACAACACCTACTACAGACGTCTTATGACAGCGGTTGTTAATGTCATGACACCCGTGCAGATGGACAATGCACTTACAAATGCTGAAACATACCCCAGTGCACTTTATTAGCACATACACGACTGCATGGATCATGCTATTCCACACAGAGCCATGATGGTACACACCAGATAACAGACGCCACTCTGGTGGTCAAGTTCCATGGACATAATGTACAACAACAGGTGGAGGCTGTTTCACAGTGGTGTACAATCCCATGGGTGGGGTAGCTCACTGGTCAGCCTCGGTAGGACCACGGGATCCCTCATCACATACTCCAAGACTAGCTACGTAAACATTACTGTGACACTTTCCGGGGTGTACCACAAGGCATTATGGTGGTATGTCAGTAGTCGTTGGCAACACCCACATCTGCTCTCACATACAACAGTCACTCAGGAACATTACAGACCCAGGTGATGTTGGCAACAGGCTTGCGGATGGATTCAATGCTAACATTACACCCTCTCACTCACTACAGGGCCACAATCTATGCAGGAACATTGCGGTGTCCCTGCAGTCACACCTACACAGTACTAACCTGCACTCTGTATGTCCTGGGACACTGGCCCCATGTCACCTTCCAAAGTCCCAGGCTGTGATGTCCACAAACCTCTGGACGACATGTCTCCCCACTAGGCCACCATATTAAGTAATAGCCTTGTATCAGACATTGTGGCCCCTGAATGGCACACAGCAACATTTATCACACTCCACACAGGTGGCACCACAATGCACGACTGGGACTATAGTCCTACACACCTGACTGGACTGTTCTGCACGGCTATGGGTCACATCATCAAGGACGTCATTCACAGAGACATTGTTGGGCTCCGGTCCTTTGATGCCACCCGGGTTGGATTTGTTAGGGCCAGAGCATGGCCCCTACACCTGGTGGACTCCTTTCATACAGTTACCAGGGTAGTTGATGATGGTACGGGAGTCCACACATCCTACATTGTCCTCTCATTGCCTTTCAGCACCGTTCTCCATTCTGGTATTGACAACATACACATCCACCTGCACATCGTACCCTATGTCTCAGGATATTATGAAACGTGGCTCATGGACAGGACACACACAATGAGGGTAGCATACCATAGTACCTACTGCATTTCAGTTACATTTGCCATACCACAGTCCTCAGTCATTGGGCCCCTCATGTTCAGTTTATGCTTCCCTGTGGTACAGGCTAGCACAGAGGGACTTTCCCTGCCTAGCTTTACAACCCCCTGCATACAAAGCGCCATGACTGATCCACCAGCTGATACTGACTCCATCCATACGGGTGTCACTGTGGCAGATACCTGATATGAATATCATGGCCTCAAGCTGCATGACACAAGGTGCATGAACATCACCTTTGCATTACACCATTCACCCACTGACTATCACATAGGTGGTAGTCCCCTACATACATGTCACATTATACATGTTTGTAGTACACACGTATGTCGCACCCACTCCTGTGGTTACCATATTGCCACTGTGGCGTGGATATCCTTCTACGTGGCCACACTTATCTGTACTGGGTGTGTAGCTAGTACATAGGCACCCATTGTACCTCTGAACTCAAGACGTCTACACACATTCAAGGGTACACCACCCCATTTAGGGTGTACCTTACACAACAGCTACAGCTTTACATACCACACCATTATCACGCCATGATGTTTATTGAGCTCTGACAGTTAAAGTATGTGGCTGAACTATGGACACCATGTCTGTACACATTTGCATACTACATACTCAGGGGTGACCTCTGCTGAACAGACAGGGCCCATGTCCACAACAATATTAATGGATATACTCCACATACACGACATAAGCAAAAGCCACTGTGAGCAACATGCTCATGGATATGTGCACACACGCAACAATGAGTGGGATGTGCTTGAGGGTTACATTCCCAAACTGGTCACTCACCTTGCTTTGGAACATGAGTCCTATGTACATCACGCAGGGACACTCAGTAGCACTGTTCATGTGATACCTCCCTTGGTGGTTGGGAGACACATGTACGCCAGGGATCACTGCAGTGGCTGTACTGTGCAGAGGTGCAGGTAACACATGGCTCTGCTGTTCACAGGACACTACCCTAGAGAGATGCCACTGGTGTGAACACTGTAGTTGTGCTTACACATAGACTTGCCAGACTGCATAGTACCCCACTATGAACCTGTGAAGCTATTACATGTCCTGTGTGCATGGTTACTTGGTAGCCCTTCCATTTAGATTAGCTATCATGCTATTGCAATGTCCTGTGCCTACAAGCCATATGTATCCTGTTATTGTACATGCCAATAGACAATACCTTTGGTATGCATGATATGCCTGTTATGCTGTGTAGAATATCTGACATATCTACCTACAATACTATACATTACACATATTTCACATAGTATCCCATAATGCAAAGCATACTTGCACAGCAGGACCACCTTAGACATGTCATTCTCGTTATATGCCCATACACATGTCTACTTTGACAGTATATCAACATATACTATCCCCTGCTATGGCACGTACTTGATGGACATACCCTACCACTGACGGCGGGTTGTATGGAAATGTTCTGTTTAAAGCCCTCATGTAGCATCCCTTGTGGTGCCTGTGATGTGTACCTTGTGGCCCACTGCTGGACGCACAGTTTCTACATGCGTTAGTATGCTCAGCAAGACATCACTACATAAATACCTTTTCCCACTTTATGCATTGCGGACACTTTTAATTAATGCAAACCAGGCTATACATACAGTAAATAATTAATAAAAAACATGCTATACATAAACTTACATACCGAGTGTTCTACATAACTTGTTATCATTACAGACTTTCGTCTCTATCTCTCTCACACTGCTTAAACAGGTAGTTTGTATGAGCATACGGTTTGAATGTCTAGCAAGTCATCCTTATATACGTCGATACCTGTAACATGTGGTTTCCTCCCACCAATTGGTGTTCCTGAGTGACTAATTACTTGCATATCAGCTGTGCAGCTACTCCATTCGCCAATTACGCTCCAACAGTGGGGTATAATTTAATTCTCCACTTGGGTGTTGCCCATTTGCCCTACCTTCAGGGAGACGGCCTGTATTGTGTTTTGTTATGTGTAATTGCAACTGCTATGCATAGAGACAATTATACTTTGGATTCATGTCCCCCGTGGATTGTGTGTGACAGCTAGAGTATGTGGTTCAACATGTGGGTGTTCTTGTCATCCCAACGTCTGATAACGGACTATTGCAAACAAAACCTGTAACATCGCTGTTTGTTCCATTATATAACGGCTGCAATTTTGCATGGCGCCTTTAATTGTATCTCTCACAAGGTATGTTGACGGTTCTGCAGATGTAATCGACTAACTGGATGTTTGTGCTGTTATTGCAGTCTGTATTTCTATAGTTTCTAGTGTGGGGGATGTCGGTGGGTGTACGTAGCATATACAGGTTTGTGGGGCTTGCATTTCTACATATTCCATATATATGTGTGTGGGCTCCGTCCCTAATTAAAGAGCTATCACTTATGTTACGGGATTGTACATTGGGCCATTGTTAATTGGTTTCTATATAGTATGCAGGTGAGGTTGATACTTCCATACCACCGGAATTGCAGTGATATGTAAAGGGATATGTCTAAATGACAGCTATCCCGTGTATTTCTGTCCCAGATATTTGCAGTCATTGCGGTTGTGTTGGTAACAGAACCTCTTTGCCATGGGTTGCTACCTTTTCATATGGCCATTGTTGGACACTTTGCGGGACGCACAGTGGTGTTTACAGGCCAACACATAGCCACGGTCAGTACACAGGTTAGCACATACTTTTATCCTCAATACATACCTATTGTGGGACTTTGGCTACTTATCATATTGCATGTAACATTTACGTTTCTTACATACAGGCATAACTATTTAATGCAACTATTACATTATATATGGGACATATTAATGTCCTACAATCCCGGACATTTGCCCTTTGTAATGTTTTATGTCAGGACACACCTGCCCAGGGAGGGGCTGTCCCTCCTAATGTGGGACAGGTGGTAACCGTATGCCTACGGTTAGCTATACCCACACCTACCATAATGATCTACCTCCGAGTTGGCACTAACAGACACATGATGCGGACACACACACACATTACAATCACACGGAGACGCACACGGCACCCTCAACACACACATACACAGACTACGGCACTCACAAACACAGTTGAACACAGTACCTACGTGGACCCCAACACCGGCAGCGGTGACTAAATGTCCCTTCCTATCATCATACTATTACTCGCGGTTGTACTGTTCCGGTACTGTGTTCTTTCGGTCTTTCAGCCTCGTGGTTACGCATGTCGGTATGTTACACATTCCATAGTTGGCGGTATCCTATTTATTTGTACCTCCGAGGTGTTATGGATGTCGTTGACCTATCTATATATATTTGCAGATATCACTGACTCCGTATATATCAACATATATCACTCTATCGCCCTTTCTATCTGTATTATATATATATATATATATATATATATATATATATATATATATATATATATATATATATATATATATATGTATATATCTGACGGGGAAAGTGACAGGCAAGCTACACCTTTCATTGTGTACTTGTTGGTGCATACTGTTTCCTGGACTCCGCACATTTGTGTCTGTACCTGTCACATTACACACCTGCCGTAGGTTAGGGTTACCAGCTGTCCCACTCTGCGAGGGACAATCCCTCTTTGAGCAGTTGTGTCCTGCAAAATATTTGTGAACATGGCAAATGTCCTGGGATTTTAGAACATACTTATTTCCTATAGTTTATGTAATAGTTGCATAAAACAGTTATTCTGTATCTGAACCACCTATATGTTCTAGAAACAGAATAAGTAAGTAAACATTACAAGAATGAGCTTTTATCTAGGCAAAACAGTGAAGTTCTGCATTTTGTACTGGCTGGGTGTATGTGTCGGCTTGCAGACATCTGACGTATGTCCCACATTGGTCATTTGAAGAGGTGGCAACCCTACCATAGGTACATCTTGCCTAGCAATAGTGTTATGTGATTCTATACATGATTGCGTGTTCTACACCTGGCAGTGGTCGTTTTACCCTTCAGAGCAGGCGCTATTAGTACAGGGGTGAATAATGCTGGTTTCACCTGTTCTGGACATCATTGACCGTGATCTGCGCGATATTCGGTGTAGCTTATCCCTGTTTCGCACATATCCATATAGTCATATTTAAATGTCGTTTACCAGCAGTGGGCAATGCATATTCCCGGTAACGTGTGCTAAACATGATCTGCTGACCTGCATCCAACATGCATTACTCGTGCCTTCGGGATTACGTTACATTCCTTGCAGGACGTGGGACCGGGAACATGCACGACGGTCACTGCATTTAACATATGGCCATCTGGGATTTGTACACGTGTTATGTCGTTTTGTACGTGGAGTATACTATGGCTGTTACTCCATACTGCACGCACATGGGTAACTCAGTTAGTTTACATATTGATGAGTCCAGTTAATGGTATGTCCATGTGATGTTTACTGGATGTGCTCCGGCATTGGGTATGTATATCTCAGTGAGCCACACACGATACTGTGCTACACCTTCAAATGACCGTGGGTGGAGCATGCTGGGGTGACAAATACCTGTCATGGGTACACCACATGCCTTGACACAACATCCATGATTATATTATGTGCAGCCCCTCATTAATGCAGCAGAGACTCTGTGCTGAGTGTGTGCAGAACAGTGCTTACACACATGTGCTCCCACGATTGCCTCTGCTCCTCTATGGGACAGTTGGTTACTCAATGTTGTGGCGACAGTGGACACTGTTTGCCCCATTTGGTGTATGGCCTCTGACAGTTGGCTGTGAACCTACCGTTGTACCTGGGAACCTGTACACACAGCACCACCATATGGTGATAGGCGCATGTACTGTTCAGGTGTTGACATTCCTTGTTCCTATAGCTGTTGTGTGTACAATGTGGGATTCACACAGCGGGCCACCTATACATTACTATTTGCAGGTGGTCGTGCTTGTTTTCCATCCATTTTACTGTGTGTGCAGGTGGAGAGGTGTGTCAGTCCGTAGGGGCCTACACTGTCAGAGTATGTGCTATACGTTCCCTCTTTGCCAAGGCATAGGCATATTGGGCACGCCTCCGTCTGCCTACTGGGGCTGGCACAGTGTGTTCATGGTCTGAATCCCTCTGGCCTGTGATGGCCTTGGCAATTGCGGTGGGCTATGAGGGCCTTCACCATTTTGTCTCTGCTGCAGCTGTTTCCACAGGATCATATTATGTAGCATGGCACATACTATGACAATGTGGGCACACGTGCCTGGAGAGTACTGCAAGGCTCCACCAGATGTGTCCAAGCACCAGAACCGTGATTTCAGCATCCCGAACACACGCTCTATGATGATTCTGGTTTGTGCGTGTGCCTCATTATGGCGTTCTTGCATGGGTGTGTGTGCATTTCTGATGGGAGTCATCATCCACGGCTCCAGTGCATAGCCAGCATCCCCCACAAGGTGGCCATGTGGGATGTCCCCCCTGACAAATACCTGATACAGCTGTGAGGCATGCCAGATATGTGAGTCATGGTAGCTTCCAGGGCTGCCAGCACACACATCCATGATAATGCCCTGGGCATTGCACACGACCTAGCAGTTGATGGAGTGGAATCCCTTGCAGTTTATGTAGCGCCTACCATGCTCACCGGGTGGTGACTTGATTTGTATGTGCGTGCAGTCTATCGCACCCAGTACCTCCGGGTAGTGTGCCACATGGTGGAAGTGACGCATATTTCTGGTCAACTCCTCCTGAGTTTGGGGGAAGTATATATGCTCATTGGCATGTGGTAACATGGCATCCAGGAACTGGTGTAGTACCCTGGATGCTGATGCCTGTGAGATCCCCATTATATCTCCAGTTGGCCTTTGAAAGGTACCTGTGGCTAGTATTTGCATGCTTACACATACCTTCGTGTCCACTGGGATGGGTTCCCCTCTGTTATTTCTGGTTCTCAGGCGTGGCCGGCACAGCTCCACTATTTGCTGTAAGATGTCCCTGTCCACCCTTTAATGCTCTACTATCTCCAGATCATGTAGCCCTGGTAGGTTACCCTTGGTCTGAACACTCTTCTCCTCCTCCGGGGCCTGCGGTGGTTGTCGGCATCATCCTCTACAACACCGTCAGTCTCTAACACATGCTGATGAATCACAGCTATGGCAGTTCCCAACATGTACATTTTAAAAGTTCCCCGTGTGTTTACACCTATGGTGCAGTGTTTGGGAATTCACAGGTGTGTGTAGGGTGCTTTCACACTTTATACTATTGTGCTGTGAACACCAATGATGTCATAGGGTGTGTATGTATGATCGTAGCTACAGGGTATCTTATGTGTTTTACTACCGGAACTACTATTGTGGTGCCTTTGGTGTTGAATTACACTTGGCTGCTGTGGATTACCTCTTGACCTTCCATTTACATTTCTGCATGTTCCACCAACCATTTTCTGGCATGCATCCAGCAGCCTGCTTTCATTTGTACTTTCCTAGTCCTGGCGTATTTTGCGTAATGTGTGCTATTGCCGGTCTACTGTCGGTTTGCTTTGCTCTGCTATGACAGATCTCCTATCTTTGCAATCCAATGCCTCCCCTCCTTTCTTTGCATTCCGATGCCTCCCCTATCCTGTTTTGCAGGTTTCTGCAAGCAGACTTGACAGCTGCCGTCGATCGGCCGCAGTGAGTTGATTGGTGTTGATTGCTCATTAGTACGCCAATTACCCTACTTTGGCATTTCCTTCTTTTCTCCCCCTGACCTTCCTGTTTGTGCTAATGTTCATGCCACATGCATCTGCTTACTGGGTTTCGGGCACGTTTTCATCCCCGTACACATGCGCTTTTGGGCACCATGTGTGCTCTCAAGTAAACGATTCTATACCTTCCTCCCCACCCCTGTCCTGCAGCTTTGCTTAGCAATGGCCAGGCCAGTTTGCATTGCTCCAATGTGCTTGCTGCTAAGGTGGCACACCCCTCTGCTGATGTCATATATCTCCTCTGAGCCACTCCTCAGTATTATAGCACTGCGCCGTATGGTTCAACCTTCATCCTGCAGGACATTTGCGATTCAGTATTATCTGCCGCATTTGCATGGCATTGACTATTAATTCATAGTTACCGCGCCGGACACTGTCGCAGGCCCTTAGCAACCCTTGCACCTTGGTTGTGGTGTTCCATGCCTACCATTGTGTATTATGGTGTAAACCTGATTTGTATTACATTGCGATTTTATGACATTTTTATATATTTTCTTTATGTTCCTGTTTGCGCACACATGCCCTGCGGTTGTACTGTGCGTTACTGTGGACATGACATTGAATGTTGTTTTTTAGGTGTTGTGCATCTTTTCTTATGCCATTGGCTGTGTATTTAGCCATTGGCATATGTTAACTTTGTAATACATGAGTCTGGTCCACTTCCTAAGCTTCGATGTTCTGTTTGCGAAAATGTAAACCGTGTTTTTTTGGTTTACATTTCCCTGGGCTTACGCTACACCTGCACCACTTCATGAATCACTATCTGCCTTCATTTGCATGGTGTGACACTGTGCATCGGGTGATTAGCATACCTATGCCGAGGGCTGCGCAGTTCTGGTGTACGCCGGTAGTGCACGTGGTATTGGATCGTACCTGAATTGCTCGACGGCCATATTTGGCATTATTCCGCCTATGCTACGCCTGCGCCTGGCGCAAGCTTCATGAATCCCGGGGTTGATCTTATATGATTTAATGATTTAATCCAAACTTATAAGAGTTACAGGCCCTCACAGAAGAAAATTGAGAAGTAGATAAAGACTCAGTATAGTAATTAAAAGTAAAGCTGATCCCCAACCCTAAAGTACGTAGGATACATTTCGGACTTTACTGTAAAAAGTGGTCAAATAATATACTCCAATGTTCTAGAAAGGGCAGATGTAGTTTTTGACTATGCATTTAGAATTTGTGGGCTGTTATGTATTTTGTTGCCATTTGTTTAAACCCTCTCCAAGTATGTTGGGATCGATCTATCCAGTTAAGAATAATACAAAACTTAATTAAGGAAAATTGAGTAATTAATAGGGGTACTTGTAGGCTCATCAAACCCAGAGGGGGGATATATAGTATAGTGAATTTCCAAGAAAGGGTAACTTTTTTGTATCCCATTTTTTGCAATTTAACTTTCGAAGAACACTAGAGTTTATTAGAGCATTTGCAGCTCCAAAAGATGCAAAGAAGATCTGTCTTCTAGCAGTCACAGTGTGAGCAGAATGTAGGGTGTGTGTATTTAAATTTATTTAAAACAGTTGGGAGTCAGATAAGTGGTGTTTAAGATTATTAGTTGTGTGTAGCTAAGTTTTTTAAATGGGATTGATCTTGAAGTTATTTGGATAGATTAATTTTTTTTTGATTGAGTGTAATTGTTGTATTTAGATTGCTCCAATAATTGTAGACGAGGACTTCTTTTTGGTATCTGATCAATGTAATCAGTTTATAGGTGTCTGAAATCATTTTTTTCTTCATTAAAAGTAGGTCCCATAGAATTTTACATGAATTTATGTCATTATCATTAAACTTAGGATCTTCCAGGATTTCAATGCTCATTTCTGTGACTTGCCTCAGAATAATGGTATAGCTTTTGGGAAGATTAAATGGCTGTCTCATCTCAGTGACAGAGTGGTTCCTAAAGGGATAAAGGTCTAAGAGGCATTTTTTTTTAGGAATGGGAAGTTAATAAGGTTGAGCATTTTGTTGTTAAGTTTAAAGTTTGGGTTAAGGTGAAATGGTTGTATAGTGCTGAAAACACTGGATAAGTTCAATGTAATAGTGAGTTTTTGAAAGTTGGTTATTTTATTCTTTAGGGAGATGTATTGATTAATGTATTTTAGGCTCTTCTTGTTAAGGAAAGGAAGGGCTTTAGGGTTGAAGTTGAAGCTTTTAACACAGTTATAAAAACGTTCTATCCAGACTGATGTCCATGTCTTCTTGTTTGGGTTATAGTCAGAAATAGCCACAATATTGCTAGAATTGATAATTTCATAATATAGTCTGAAGTTGTGAAGGCTTAGCCCCCCTTTATTCTTAGGATATACCAGCGTTTTGTATGCATTAATGACCAGTTTAGGAGACCATAAGAATATGGACAAAGAGGAACACAGAGTCTTGAAGAATTTGTTGTGTACTATTATATTTAAGGCATTAAATACATATAGCAACCATGGCAATATGTCCATCTTAACAAGAGCCACTCTTGATAAGAAAGATAGTTGTAGTTTGTTCCATCTAGAGAGATCTTGTTGAATTATTAACCAAAGCTGTGTGATATTGCTTTGCTATAATGGTTTTGAGTCTTGTTGGAAGGATATTCCTAAGTACTTCAGGGAGTGATTTATTTTGATTTCCTTTGGCAAAGGGTAGACAAGAAGGTGGTATGGTGGGTTAATTGGAAAAACTGAGAATTTCTCTAGGTTTAATTTGTAATTAGAATATTTAGAAAAGATATCTATGGAATTTAGAATTTTCTGTGAGTCAGAACTAGGTAGTGTAAAGTACAAGTTTAGATCAGCTGCAAATGCTGATAGTGCAATCTTAGTATTATATAGAACTGGTATGTGATGAAAAATCTTCTGTGTAATAAGTAAAAACAGGGCTCGATGTATAAATTAAAAAGGTATGGGGATAGTTGGCATCCTTGTCTTGTTCTATTCTTAAGAGGGATCTGGGAAAAGGTGGACTTATTGATTTATAGTACTGTATGGGCATTGGAATATAGTGTTTTAATAGACTGAATAAAGCTAGTAGTTATATCAAAATGGGGTAAGACCGAAAAAAGGTAGTTTAAATTTAGTCTTTCAAAAGCCTTGGAGGCATCAATTGCAAGGGTGAATAGTGGGGTGTGACATTGATCAGAAAGAGTTATTGTTGCATTTAATGTGAGCTTATTGTCGCATGTTTATCTGTATTGAACAAATCCTGATTGGTTGGGTGAAATAATACCATGGATAATAGATTTTAATCTGATAGCCATTATTGTAGTGAAGATTTTAAAGTCTAGGTTAATCAGGGAAATATGTCCATAGCTCCAGGGATTTTTAGGATCGGTGTATTCTTTGTGGATATTGTTTTAGACGTGTTAAGGTGTCTATCTGCAATATTATTGTCCTTTATAAAGTTAAATAAATGAAGTAAGATTTTTGAGATTTTCTGACTGACAGCTTTATAGAATTCTGCTGTGAACCCATCTGGTCCTAAGGCTTTGTGAGGTTTAAGGTGACTTATAGCTGTACCGATTTCTTTCTGGGTAAAGGAAGATGATAGGGATTCCTGTTGGGTTTTGATTACATTTCGGAAAGTTCAGTTGACTTAGAAAGTGGTCTGTTTCTTCTTCTGGTGGTAGGGACATTAGAGCACCATAAGACTGGGAATATAGGTTTACAAATAACTGGACTATTTCATGGCTGGCATAATATTTTTTACCTTGATAAGTTATCTCAGTTATGTTACACAATGCTTTCATCTGATTTTTCAGTCTCACCAAGAGCTTAGAAGGCATTTGTGACCATTCTGAGTAATAGCCTAGGGTTTTATTTCATGAAAAGATAGGTGATTCACATTCAGTAAGTATAATTCTTTCCGAAGATGGTCTAGATGGCTTTCAGATTCCTGATTATAGTTTACTTGTAGTTGTGTCTCCAGTCTGTTGATTCTTCAGCATTGTGTGTTTTCTTATAATATTTAGCTTTATTAATAAGAATCACTCTCATTTGAGGTTTTGTAGAGGTGCAGTGAATGTCAAATGTTAATTGAGAGGTAACAGATCTGGAAAGAAGATCATCCAACAGGGCATCAATTTCTTATACAATATCTTCTTTTAGTAATAAATTAGGATTCCATGTTCAGTTGTATCCCCTATTCTTATTGCTGGCATTAGTGAGACAATTAATATTGTGTGATTTTTGAATGATCAGAGAAGAATCTAGGCTCTGTATGAAAATGGTTGACTATGTTTAGAAAACATCTGAAATTAAGAAAAAAATCAAGTCTTGACCAGGCTTTGTGACAGTGAGAATCGAAGGTGTATTTGTCCTTTGGTGGATTTTCATTTTGGAAATTATATGAGTCAAACAGATTAAAGTAATTTTGTAGTTCTGTAATGGTTATAGCAGCATGTGTATTGTATGAATTTCTAATATTTGTCCTATCTGACGTAGGATCCTGGATGGCATTCCAATTCCCCCTATAATGTAGTAGTAGTTAGGATAAAGGGTTAATATCTTATATATAGAAATAACAAATTACTGTTGTCTAGAATAGGGGGCATATAGATTTAATAATAATAGTATCAGTTTATCCAGGATTCTTAAACAAAATCAAGAAAAACCTGACTAACTCCCTACCAGTCATGTTAAATGAAATGTTAGGATGTGGACACATTCTTGAGTTATGGTAAAAGGCTGTGGTGTTGCAGTTTACAAAGGGAAGGGCAGATAACATGAGACCTAAACAATTGTAGACTCGAAGGTCTGACTAGTATTCTATGTAAAAATATGGAGCAAGTCAGTATGGAGCTTATCCAAAATACCACAAGGTAACTACCTCTGTTCAATATGGAACAGTATGAGTTTAAAGGGAGATATTGTCTTTTGAAGCTTGTAACATTCCTCATAGGACTAAAAGCAGTAAGCGATGAAGGGACAACAGTATATACCACTTATCTTGACCTTCTTAAGTCATTAAGCACTATCCCACGTAAGGGAATAACTGAAAAATGAATAGCATTAAATGCCAGTTCAAACACAGTTTGACAGCTAAAGCCCTAGATGATTCATACAGGACAAATGGTTAAAGTGGCAGTTACCAGTACATCCTGACAGGGACAGGGGCTACCAGTGATGACTCACAGTGCTCTGTACTCGGGCCACTTCTTTTTGGACTATTCATCTCAGATACAAAAGTGGAAAATGGGATATGAATCACCAGATGTACTGATAACTGCAAACTGGGCGACATAGTTACTTGAATAAATGAAATTATGCTGAAGCTCTCCAAGATAGCTTACAAATGTGCACACCTGCTACAGTAGTGGTGATCTCACCTTTTGTGTCAGTAAATGTAGTATTTAATTTATTAATTTGTAAATTGCTAAGTGAACTGGCCATTCTCTGACTCTTTTCAGCACTGATCTGGGGCACAAGAGGTAGAGTAAATACAACATGTAAATGGACAATGTAGTGGAAAAAGTCAATCGGCATGTTTTTGGGAAGTGGGTGGAAATAACAGAACTAAGGGAAAATGCATATGTAGAGAGAATATGCAAAACTACACAGACATTGTCATCAAAAGTAAAGATTGAACCTCAAAACCTGAAGTTGAGAGGCAGGAAGCTTACCACTCAGCCATCACAGTGCATAATGAAAGCATGTTAAAAGGGTATAATTTCACTTCATTCTACTGGAAAGAGCAGTGTAGTCCCTCCAGGGAGGTCATTGTACCACTTTATTCCTCACTAATTCAAGCCATTATTTATTGCAATACTGAATTTTGTTGTCCCTCTACAGGCCACTTTAAAAAACTTGAAAATGTACAATGATTCCTTATTTGAAAAGAAAAATCATAAGGATAGTTCATTTTAATTTCAGAAAGGCTACAGGAGCTATTACAGTTTTGATTTATATAAGTTACTTAGAGGTGCCATCTACCCCATATTTAAAATGTCTGATCCAGGTCAGCACTTATGGAACTAGCACCAGATCAGTGAGTCTAATACTAAAAGCAAATATAAAATACAAAAAAAGATGGTTATATTACACAACACCTTCCAAGATTATGCAATTAACTTCCAAGGATGAACCAGTGATTAACTTCCTAAAAAATAACCACGATAAGAGTGCGTGCGTGTGTGTGTGTGTGTGTGTGTGTGTGTGTGTGTGTGTGTGTGTGTGTGTGTGCGCGTGTGTGTGAGTGTGTGTGTATCTATATATTTATCTCTCTCTCTCTCTCTCTCTATATATATATATATATTTCCTTTTTTTGCATTAACAATGTTCATATGTCTGTTATGTACTTGGAGCTTTTCTCCCCGGGCCTCCGCTGAAAATGGACATGTATCCAGTCGGACTCTCCCGGTTAACAAATGTAAAATAAAATAAATAAATAAAATAAATAATAAATAAATAAATAAATATATATATATATACATACATATTTATATATACATGTGCATAGCGATATCTATATCTAGACAGATAGATTTATGCGTATATTTGTGCATTTAGTTTCAAGTCATTTAAGGGGGAAAAAAAAGTTGATTTCATCAAAGTGGGAATCACTGAATATTTTGGCCAATTTCTATGTCGTCAGCGATTGTATTGCCATTGTTGATAGACTGCTGGACAGTGCGGTTTTTCCTTTTCTAAATTGTTGTGTTATCTTGGAGATAGTATGTAAAATGTGCGAGTATGGGAAGTATGGGAATGCAAGATTTCTTTCTGCAAAAAAAAAAAAAACAAAGAATGTTTTTTTCTTTTTTGTGTTGTTTCAATATGTTGTGCTGTCAATTAAGTTTTTGACATCTTGTGAATCAACTGTCTATACATTTCACACTTTGTAATACACACACACACAGAAACAATCACTTCCTCTCTCCTCATTCTAAACTAACCCTTGCTTCCACCTTCCTCCTTCCAACCCTCCTATACGGTGCCCCCCTGCTCACTAATCTCTCATCCTCTCTTACCACCAAACTAGAGTTATGCTATAACAAAGTCGCTAGATTTGCAACTAACGCCAAATCTTCTTCACATCACTGCTCCTCCCTTCACTCCCTTAACTGGCTTGAACTTCCCAATCAACTTAACCTCCTCCAACTCACCACAGCCTTCAAGCTGTTTCAAAACCCCTCTAACTGCCCTGCTCTTTCTTACATTCTACTCCCCTATACCCCCCCCAGACCACTTAGATGTTCTCAACAAAACCTAATCACTGTTAATAAACCCCAGCACCCTGCTGGCCAGCTTCTCTTATCCTTTACCCTTGCTAAAAAATGGAATGCCCCGCCTTTGTCACTTAGGAAATGTACCAACATAAATAACTTCAAAAACCAGCTTCATTCCTACCTTTTTCAAAACAGAATTTGCAACTGCACTCTTCTGCCTATAAACCCTAAGCTTTCTACTCCATTCGCCCCAGACTAATCTCCTCCTACTCTGCTTCTTATTCCTTTCTAAAGTATTACACTTAGTGAACAACATATTACACTTAGTGAACAGCATATTACACTTAGTGAACAACATATTACACTTAGTGAACAACATATTACACTTAGTGAACAGCATATTACACTTAGTGAACAACATATTACACTTAGTAAACAACATATTACACTTAGTGAACAGCATATTACACTTAGTGAACAACATATTACACTTAGTGAACAGCATATTACACTTAGTGAACAACATATTACACTTAGTGAACAGCATATTACACTTAGTGAACAACATATTACACTTAGTGAACAGCATATTACACTTAGTGAACAACATATTACACTGAGTGAACAACATATTACACTTAGTGAACAGCATATTACACTTAGTGAACAACATATTACACTTAGTGAACAACATAATAAAACATGTATTACTCATGTGATGCCTTTCGTACCAAACTAAAAATTGAAATTGTTGTATTTCTTTCTGTTGTAACTACCTGTTTTTTTTTAGTTATTCAGACTACCCATTAACTTTCCATGTTAATTGTTTTCATTTTAGTAAACATAATATTTGAATTGCTGAAATTCCTTGTTTTGGAGCTTTTCTCCCCGGGCCTCCACTGAAAACGGGCTACCAATGCCCAGTGGACCCCCCGGTAATCAAACTGAAATAAATAAATAAATAAATATATATATATATATATATATATATATATATATATATATATATATATATGTGTGTGTGTGTGTGTGTGTATATATATATATATACACATATATATATATATATTATATTATATATATTCACACACACACACACACACACACACACACACACACATATATGTGTATATATATATATATATATATATATATATATATATATATATATATATATATATATACACACGAAGCTACTGAAGTTAATGAAAATGTCAATAGATCAACATAAAAAATATTAAAAAAAAAACACATGCAGCATACTGCACATTGTACACGCTGCAAGAAATAACCTTGAAGCATGCAAATATAAAACAATGTGCATCCCTGGCAGCTCCCACAACCCTGCTAATTGAATATATCAAGCCCACTATCACAGAATACAGGAGGAAAGGATATATTATTATTCAACCCCAGTATTACAGAGATCTTGCAAAAAAGTTGACAGTTTGCAACCAAATTAAGCATGTTGAAAAGCTGTTGACATAACCAACAGTTGACAAGTCAGTGCTCATGTGTGTGTGTGTGTGTGTGTGCATATGTGTTTGTCTGTGCATGTGTGCGTGTGTGTGTGTGTGTGTGTGTGTGTGTGTGTGTGTGTGTGTGTGTGTGTGTGTGTGTGTGTGTGTGTGTCTGTGTGTGTGAGTGTGTATGTGTATGTGTATTTATATACATATACATTGGGGGACATACACAAGTAAAAGCATGCTTTCCCAGAGATTCCTGGACTTTGTTAGCACAAATGCTCTTTAACAGATAGTCTGCAATCCCACCAGGGGCTGTAATGTTCTGGACATAGTACTCACCAACATCGGTGGCCACGGTACTTCCCCATGCGTGATGCCCTCCTTGGTTAGGTCAGACCACAAATCAGTCTCTTTTGAAGTAACTACTAGAACTGATATCCTCACAGGAACAAAAATGATAAAAAAAATTAACTAAAGCTAACTACAGCCTACTAAGTGAGGGTATGAAAAGCTTCATACCACCTGCAATCATAGACATCAATGATCACTATGCAGCAGTGTATGCAAATGCCCTGTACAAACACTCAAAGACTGCATAAACTCTGCTGTTCCTGACTGGATCAAAACCAGGTCATCCTGTGAAAACTAGCCACAGTGATGGACTTCAAGTATGAACAGATTATATAACAAGAGGAAGAAACTGTTGTTCAAAAGCAAGAGGGATATCACTCTGTAGAGGAAGAGTTCCCTCCTAAGCCTAAACAGGAAAATCAGAAATCTGGTAAAGTCTTGTAAAGCAAATTATGAAACTAAAATCGTATCCATAGCCCAAGGATAATCATAAGGCATTCTTTAACGATGTCCAAAGTCTAAAAGGGAATGCCCAGCCAGCTATATGCCAAACTGGTTGTAGATCAGGTCACTCATACTATACTGGAAATATTCATCCTGCTAGTCGACAGATTTAGCACAAACTCACCCCCTATCTCTACCTACAATATCCCAAAACATACCTGACACCAGCTGTCTGCCTTGTATCTCTAGAGAACAGGTTATCGTTGCACTCGCCAAGGCCAAAAACATGGCTTCAATGGGACCAGATAATATCTTGGGTTGCTTTCTAAACAATCTAAAACAAGACCTAGTGGACCCACCTGGCATTTTCTTTAATCATAGTTTGAGAACCGGCTATGTTCCTGCAGAGTGGAGAACTGCAACAGTAGTTCTCCCTGCACAAAGGGGGGACCATCAACTGACCCTGGGCACTACAGACCTATAAATTTAACTAGCCTCATCTGCAAGGCCATGGAAAGAATTATCATGGGCCTTATCAACAAGGACATGGGCCACCTCTAGATGCTGGACCCAACCCAGTTTGGCTTCATTAAGGGTAGATCATGCTTATTAAACCTGGTGGACTTCTTTGAGAAAGTCACCAAAGCCATGGATGAAGGTAAGACATTGCACACAGCCTATCTCGACCTTGCCAAGGCTTTTGACACAATTC
Organism: Protopterus annectens; assembly: GCF_019279795.1. Lineage (NCBI taxonomy): Eukaryota > Metazoa > Chordata > Ceratodontiformes > Protopteridae > Protopterus > Protopterus annectens. The sequence continues at coordinate 669,703,914 of NC_056732.1, forward strand.
CCCACTCTGGTAGCATTGAGAAACTCTCCCAGGTAATGATTAACCCTTATGTTACTAGATGAGTTGCCAATTGGCTCACTAACAGAACACACTCTGCTCCACCTCCAGCAGTAGACCCGTCACCGGTGGAGTACCACAGGGTTTTGTGCTGGGCCCCTTACTGTGTGGCATCTATTTCTCAGAAGTCCAGGCCAATCAATGAGTACCCCAGTGATGTCAACAGATTACAAGAAGGGCTAACACAAACAAATGATTATGACTGGTGCCAAAGCCATGATCTAAAACTAAATGCAAAAAATGCATTATTATTCCCTTTGGCAAAATGGACTTCCCTACAAATTACAATATTGATAGCATCCCCCTGAATTCCAACCCAGTGTTGTGAGACTTGGGAACACAGGTTGATAACAAGCTGAACTCTGACCACCAAGTTTCCACAGTGGTAAGAAGAGCCTTCTATGTAGTGCACCTCATAAGGAGAGGCATAGCATCTAGTTCAAGAGATATTATAATTCCACTGTACTCAACCCTCATCAGACCACTAATGGTCCCTTTTGTATGTACCTCACCAGACACCTACAGCAGCTGGAGAGACCTCAAACTAAGAAAATACAGGGACTCCAAACCATGACTTACATGGACAGGGTGAAAACCCTGTCACTTTACTCTGTATCTTATAGGCTGGTCTATAGGGCAATCTCCAAGCCTGCCCTAATGGAAAAGCTGCACATCTGCAAGTCAAATGGCACAAGAGTCACTCACTCTAGGGATCTCAACCTAACTTTTGACATAAACAGAACATACTGGGGAGAAAGATATGCCTCTCAGAGACTGACACTTCTCTGGGATAGACTTCGTATTCACATAAAACAGAGCTCCTAGCTAACTCTATTCAAACCAACCTAGATGACTGGATGGGAGACTGCAAATTCACCTCTGGGGTGGCATCCATGTTCCTCATGGACAGGGGTAGCCTGTGCTGATCCCGGACCTGCTCTGTTCATAAATTGGCTCTGCGAACTACCCAAAAAGAAGATATGGGGATACTTGGGATTAACATGGCTAGGCATGTAAAGGGTCTAGGGCCTCAAGCCTAGTAACCTCCTATGAGCCTATGTATATAGATATATATATATATATATATATATATATATATATATATATATATATATATATGTGTGTGTGTGTGTGTGTGTGTGTGTGTGTGTGTGTGTGCGTGTGTGTCTGTGTAGGAGTAGTAGAAAATATCAAGACAAGGTTATAGCAGTCAAGCTTATTAATTGTCAGTAAGTCATAAGCTTGATAATTTTATCTATGAACCTACCCTTGTTTCATACTCATCAAATTAAGTGTAAGGAAAATCAGTCATCCTTACTATCCCACTTAACCAGTCATGAATGTATTTACTGGTTCAATATGTGAATGCTTTACTTTCTGGACCTATGGCTAGAAAGTGAGTTTCCTGATCCCTAAGTGATCCCTAAGTAGATTCAAGCCAAGTTGAGGTGAGGTTACAGTATATTAGAATGATAAGGTTTAGGCAATTGTCCTATTTTTCTAGCATGCTTAAGTAAGGGAGGGACCCTCCGAAAGGACTGAGAAATACAGAGCCTACCTGCTGTGAACTGCTGTGAAAACAGCAGTCATTTTGTACTATTCAAATAAACAAGAGTTAGAGAAAATAACATTAATATTTCTGAAAGGAAGTTGCCAATAATTCAGTAGTAACTAAAAACAGTTCACGATGTTTAAGCAGCAAATAGCAACTAAATTACTTCAACAGTACATATGAAACAGCAATTATCTTCTGAATAGACTCACTGTAATCCAAGACTAAATCTTAAATCATGTCCAGTGTAGTAGCCACAAAAAGCCACCAGCTGTTGTTACATTCCCATGCAAATGGAATGTGTTATAAATCAACAAGCGATGAAAGGAAATCCACCAACGAATGAGCCAAAGTCCATTAAAACAGAACTTTATTAACACCACCAAAAAATAAAATAAAGTAAAGCAGGAGAACAGGTTTAAAGCTTTTGGCCTAACAAAACATTTGCCAAATGTTTTTGGAGGTGTTTATAGTGCAGCCAAGCTGTTGAAGAATTGAAAGTATCCTTGACTCATCCCTGTTAAAAAGTTATTAAGCCAGTGATTAATTTTAAGAAGAATAAGAGCAAAATGTTGTTTGAATACATTATGCAGTTGCTTGCTGATACCTTTTATTACAAGAAATCTCAACAAGTCCACTTGTCTGCTGTTTAGTAGAAAACAATCTGAAACCTACAAAACCTGCAAATTATATTACTGTAAAGAACCAAGTGTGTTTAAAGAATGAATCATGGGCTACAATCAAGGGATCCCACAGGATTTTTTGCAGGGGGCTGCAAACCCAATCCCCGCCCATGAAGCCCCACCCCCTCTGCTGCCCCTGCCTACTTAGCTCCACCCCCCCACCCACGCAGCCATTCCAGTGTCCCATTACTTGGCTATTTCTCCCCATTTGTCATAGACACTGTTCAAATCTCAGTGTGCATACTGTTTTATGCTTTACTTCTACAATGATTACAGATATCTGGATTTCATTTACAACTTTTATTTCAAATTTTATAGCACAAACACTGATAGACATCTACTAAACCTAAACAAAGCAATAGTCTTACAATGAAAACAGACTTAGCATTAAAACTTCTCTACCTTTGAAAACCACATTCACTGAAACAGCATCGAAACCCACATTCAACGAACATGCATCTGGCCAGTGGCAGGATAAGTTTACCTTTGGCCTGTTTCCAAATCATAGGTTCCTTGCACACATTTTTAGAACCATGCAAAAGTTCTTTGATTCACCTTCCTGACTGTATTAATTATACTATATATTAACTGAATTATATTCCCTGTATAATACAGCACCACTTGTTATAGAGTGTGTTTTAAATTTATAATTCTGAGCATTTTTCCTTTAAGCAATCAAACAAATCATATGAACCAATAATGACAACCTGCCCAATTCAGAACATTTCAACCATAAAGGGCCACTCAAACTTCTGTCATACAATCCACCAATATCAATCAATATGCAGAATCTCTGCAGAAGTAAAGGTCATCTGAATAA